>NC_080837.1:46206596-46522489 GCF_030435755.1 Ochotona princeps | reverse complement strand
AGACTGAAATTCTGCAAATACAATCATTTTATTTTGTGACATGATTGTTTATGACTTCACTTGTTTTGGTTACTTCAGTTCCTTCTTAGGTCACACACTATGCACTATGGCCTACATGTGTCCTGCTAGCGGCCTGGGCTTGTTAGCACCTCCATGAAATTATAACCAAAGGGAGCAGGCATGGAAGGGCTGTCTGACCTCTTGGTAGGACCTGCTAAGAAACAAGACTGGAAGCAGAATTGTAAAAGAACAACTACCAAGAACTTATTGAGTCATCTAGGCATTAATTATTTATGGTTTCTCAATCAACCCTATGGACAACTAAGATCAGGTTCAATATCTGCATCAGTGGGTTTGCTTTAGATGCATGAGCCCCTTAGAGTCAGCTCAGGTCAGGTGTTCATGCTTACATTATGTTAATGAAAGAATCAGGGATCTGAGGTCTGTCTCATTGGTTCACATACCAAGTATGGCAGTATGGGGGTTACTGCATGGTGTCAATCCTAGGCCGTGCAATGCAGGGGATCAGCTGAACTCAATTGGTACAGCCCTTTTTAGGCGAATACTGATTCTTTGTCAGTGTCTGATGACTGTGCAATTTTCTCTCTTTGTTTTCATTAACTAGAGACTAACAGCTAGCATTCTCAGGAAGTCCTTAAAGATATAAAGCCAGTTTTAAGCCCATTTCTTCTTGGTTTCTTCTAGGAGGAGCTGTGGAATGTGGGTCCCAGTAATTAGTTCCCCTCCTGACCCTCTTTTCTTTCACGCTTTGTCTTGAACTGGTATCTACCTGCTACTCTGAAGGTGCCTCTTTTCCTTTCCTTTAAACAGAAGATGCTGGAGCTTTGAGAGAAGTGGTAATGATTCTTTCACACTGTGCCTTATTGAAGTTTCTGTGCTGTGATAAATTTTGGTGTCTGTGAAGGTTTGGAATCTTGAGCTACTTTTAAGTAACCACTGAAGAAAGTACCTGGCTAATACCCGAAGTCAGGAAAGACAACCAACCAGTGTGATTGATCATCTGAATGTGAATGCATTTCCAATCCTAAACTCCATGTGATTTTTCAATGTTAATTGCTCCTGTGATTGTGGTATTTGGCATTTACAACTTCAGTGAATTTGGCTTCTTGGCATCAAATGAAAAACATGTAAAATTCTAGTGTACTTTTCTTTACTATGGACTATAATCAAGACACTAGACACTGCTAAACAAGGGCCCAGTGTCATGGCTCAGTTGGCTAATCCTCCCCTTGCAAACGCTGGGATCTCATATGGGCACTGGTTCGTGTTCCAGCTATTCCACTTCCCATCCAGTTCTTTGTTTGTGGCCTGGGAAAGCAGTGGAGAACCCCTAAAGCCTTAGGACCCTGCACCTATGCAGGAGACCTGCAAGAGGCTGCTGGCTCCTGGCATCGGACTGGCTCAGCTCCAGTCATTGCAGCCAGTTGGGGAGTGAAAAAGTGAGCGGAAGTTCTTTCTCTTTCTCCTTCTGTCTGTAAATCTGCCTTTCAAATAAAAATAATTAAATCTTTAAAAAAACACTGGATAATGCTAAGCAAAAACTTTTGATGATGAATAGAAAATAAGCAATTTTTCACGAGAGTTTGCCTAGGCAATCAGCTGAAACCCTCTCCTCACTCCCTTCACTCATTCTTTTCTCTGCCAAGAACTTTCATTAAAGACTGGATTCTATTCCAGTTACTTAAGGTAGGAAACTGGAGTGTAGCAGAATCTAGTTCCTTCTGTTTTTGACTTCAGCTCTAGACAAGGATTGAGAAGCTTTCCAAGGGCGGTTGTGGAACCTGCTTGCAGCCTGCATGAGAAAACCTCCAGGGTTTTGTCTTCTTGTATAGCGGAAGCCTCTGAGGACAGCAACTGATAACCCGCACATCAACGGCTGGAAACCACGGGCCTTGCTTACTCACTTCCCCTCAGACAAACCTCAAGCCTTGCTTATTTCCTTTAGGTATTTCTTGCTCACTATCTTTACTTAAGCTAGAATGGATTCCAGTTGATTTTTTTTTTTTTGAGAGAGTTATGAGTTAGGAAGGAAACTTGTCCATAAGACCAAACAAAGCAAACCCTTTTCTCCTTTGAGTGTACTTCCATTCTAGTTTGATTTAGTTGTACAATTAGGCTTTGCTTAGGATTTGAGAAAAATCTAAAGTCATTAGGCAATTGTCAATGATCACTTTGGGCTGGAGAGACTGAGTTTGAATAATTTGAACAGTGTAATACAGCTGACAAGACAGATGTCTGAAGAAGGTCATGCACTTAAGATATTGAGTTTTGAATCCATTAGTTGGCATTTCAAACTGAGCCTAAAGCATTGAATCGGTAAGACATTTTTTTCTTGGTCCTTCTTTCTAAAATAATGTCTACATAGTTAAAATACTCATTTGAAAGAAATTTTAAAATCTAATCCATTCTTTGGCACCACGGTAACAAAAGAGCAGGCCATATGATCGAGTTAATTTTTAAAAAATAAAATATCCTTGAGGCTAGTGCTGTGGCATAGTAGGCCAAACCTCCATTTGCGCTGTTAGCATCTCACATGGACACCGGTTTGTATCCTGGTTGCTCTACTTTCACTTTGGCCCCCTGATTACGGCTTGGGAAAGCAGCAGAGGATGGTGCAAGTACTGGGGCCCATACACCCACATGGAGGACCTGGAAGAAATTCCTGGCTTCTGGCTTTGGGTCTGCTCAGTTCCAGCCTTTGTGGCCATTTGGGGAATGAATCAGCAGACTCAAGACCTCTTTCTGTCCCTTGTTTTTACTTATCACTCTTGTTTACTCGGAATTTCACCAAAACTTTCAAGCTTTTAGTTTGGGAGTTTAGATAGGTTTCATTTCTGGATATATAAATGGTTGGTTGCTACATTTGGTCAGATTTCTGCTGACTGGCTATTCCTGAATTCTTAGGATCTGTCCTAGTGAATTACACTTTGTGAATTAATTGTCATGTGTAATTGTTGCATTTTGGATGTACCTAATTTGATAATTTTTTTAAAAAATATTTCTGTTTAAGGTATCTGTTTGCAGGTCAGAAAATGAAAAAATGTAATTGTGTAATGCTCTGAAATGTAAAAAAAAGAAACAAAGCTGTAAATAAGATTAACTAAATCCAACAAATAAATAAATAAATAAAATGCACTCAATAAAGTTGCCATATACAGCTTAGTCTATTGTATATTTGACGTAGCTCAAAACTTGAACTTGCACAGCTTGCAATATTATAGTTCAACATTTAAATTAAAGTATAATTACTTGTGTTTTGAGAATTTCCTGTTTTCTTTTTGTTCTAAAACCTGATTACATTTCAACATTTTTCGCAAGTGTTGCTTGTTTGGACAATCACCATTTTATTTTCATACTTTTTATGGGTATGAACACAACATTAAAGTTATATCCTCTTAAATAGTACAAAAACAAGCATGCAGTCCTTATGAACAGTTTTTGTTAATTTCTAAATATAGAAATCATCTATGTTTTATATTTACACAGAGTTCTGCTGGCCCCCTCAGAAGATCAACATCTGTAATAAATGTCACTTAGAATTTCCAGGTTCCTCAAAACATGGGATTTGACTTAAACCCTGAAATAAAAGTTCACTCTACTTGGTTATCCTGGTTAGGCTTACCATCTCTCTAAATTCTTCCAAGCCAAAGGGCATTTGTTTCCAGATTGCTGTGAGCCATACACACAAATCACTCTAATGAAAGGGGTGTATAAAAATGAGGAAGATATCTGTAACCTTTGGCCCAAAATGTCCCTGCCTCTGTCTCCCTTGCACCTGAAAGTTTCAACTAGCAGAACCATTCTTCTGAATGTCTATATACAATCTGGGCTGTTCTGAAGTTTTCAGTAATAAGTGGGGACTACAGTTTATAGATACAAATTTATAAATAAAAGCACAGCTCTTCAGTGACTCGGTCAGATGCCTTCATTCTGATCCACTTTACACTCACACTACTCCATCTTCCAGTTATAATTTCATTTGTTATTATAATTTGTAAAGCAAACTTAATGGTAGCTCCTATTCCAGGATTCAAACCAGCCACAGAAATATGGAAAATGAAATGAACTCACGGGGTTCCACGAGGAGTTTGGTGCCGGCTCCAAAAAACATCTGTCGGGTATTCCAGGACCACATTGCAACACTGGCTTGCAGATAACTATTCTGGGGTTGCTCCTGGGGCCTGGGCCAGAATACCTGGGCTCCATCTTCCCAGGTTGATGGTTCAATCTGCAGACACTATGGCTTAAAAACTACAAAACTGCCCTTGAGGAGGCCAGGGGCTGAGTGCACAAAGTCTCAGTTCTCTTTGAAGCTAATAATAGTTGAACGGTTGGATAGGAGTGTGGCATGAAATCCCCGTGCAAGAGATGTGGGGACAAGGTTTAAGACAGAGCAAAAGAGTGACAGGTGACTGCTAGCTGCTTTCCAGATGGAAATGTTAACTCATGGTTTTTTGGGAGAAACTTTCAAGAACATACTAGCTGGGGGTAGGGATAGAGGTGCAGAACTCTGGCATTTATTAGAATGAGTGTCGGGTTGAGAGCAGAAGGGTTTAAAAACAGGCCCCATTCTCATACTCTGGTTCCTTTCTGTTGGGCCATAAATGCTCCTTTTTGATTAAAAACTTAATTTCCCCACATCACTCAAACTGAGTCACACAAAGTAATGAATCTATTTTCTAATTCCCTGAGTCCAGTGAAAGACTTTTCAAGGACCTGAGGGTTGTACAAGAAATTAGTTGGGGGAACCCATCGGTGCGGTGTGTTCTGCGTACAGGTCAGAGAAACCACTACTCATTTTGGATTGCTAATTTTTGTTTTATATTTTCTCCCACCTCTGGATCCATGTACAAGTCTCAGAGGGGTATATAGTAATCACCAAAAACAGAACCTAAAGACTGTATGCTTACTCTGTCTTGTCACCAAAAATCAAGAGCATGACAAGTTCATAAGGCCTCTCTCTTGGCTGTGAAAACTTTAAGGACTAGGGGCTTGATTTGAAAGGCCCTCTTCCCCAACTGGGCTTTCTAGCATCATATTGCACTCCATCATTGCAAAAAGAGAAAGCTACAGAAACGAATGGAATGTTATTTGGGAGCATGGTCAGCAGAGGGGCCAAGCATTAATTTCATTACCTTCCTTCTTCCCTAAGACTCCTGAAGGCACAGCCTCAAGGATCTGATGCTAACACTGCAGATAATTCTGAATTTTAAGTGCAAATGATTTAAAGAGAAAATAAAGCAGAATACTTTTTTCTTTTTGGCTTAGATGCAATTTGCCAAACATCAATCAGACTGCAATCAGTTCCAACGTGATTGTTTCCCTCCTTTTTTTCATTGCTTTAGGCTTTCTCCCCACGAAGATTAAAAAACCCACCAAATTCACTGTTTCTCTGGAGGTATCAGACAGTGAAGGAAGGACCCCTTGTAAGTTTATATTGTCCTCAGATAGCCAGAGTTCAAGTCGACAGCACCAGTCACTTTTAAGACTGTCAGTCTTGCCACGTTCACATTCTTTTCCCTACTTTATTTTCTCTGAAATAAGCAAAATCAATATCTAACCACCTAAGAGGTAACGCCTGTTCCGTTGGACTTGGCATTTTGGAAAGTACCTGAACAACTCCTGTTCTTTGGACTGGTCTCAATGACTGACAGTTGGCAGCTACATAAACTACCTGAGTATAGCCTCTGGACTTCCAAACATCACACGAGACTACTAGGAGTGGACCTTGCAGGAGGGCACCATTACTCTTCTAGGGTCTTGATGTTAGTGGCTTGGCTGTGTTTTTGCATCAGTCTGTGGGCGAGTCCTGGTGAGCTCTCACCAGGGTCAGGGCTAGCAGGGCTGGTGAGTACTTAATCGTTTTCAGCAGATCCAGACTATAGTGGGGTCTTGGGGATTATTTATCTGAACCAACCATGCTCAATTAAAACAAGTTCTTAGCACAAATGTCTTGTATTAAATTTCTTTCATAACTCTTCTTTCTAACCTGTCTTCATCCTATAGGATAACTGTGACTCATTTCCCTCAGAAACCAGGACCCTCTCACCTTCTTTCCAGTCCCAGGCTCTAAATAGGAGTTCAGACACAGAAGCCTTATCTACTTTATTTTTAAAGTTGTTGTAGCAAACATATTAATGCCAAGCTTCAGAACAGACTTCCCAAGCACACTCCAACTCATTGCAATAATGGGTTTCCAATTTAGAAACTCATGACTTCCCCGAAAGCCCTTTACACACAGAACTGTGCTACAACCACTCCAAGGGAATGCTTACACTGAGATGAGCTAAAACAAATCACAAATCACTTACTTGCTCCCACGATGAGTTGAGTCCCACGTCCGAAGATGAGTTTATCTGTCTGCACGACTCCTGGTATCACTACAAAAATCTTGCTACCCATTTGCCCTGCCAGTCTAGCTCATCTGTTTGGAAGGAGTGGGTGGAGCAGAACAAAGGTAGTCGGAGATACAGAAATTTGTAAGGGCGTCTGAGAGCTAAGCATTATATGTTGGCAGCTTGTTTGCTGTCTTATCTCTTGAGTGCTGACACTCAGGAAAGCCCCTCTCTTTTTTTTCTATTAGCTTCTTAACCTGCCATCTCTTTATGTTTTTAAGTATTTCTTTATTGGAAAGTCAGATATACAGAGAGAAGGAGAGACAGAGAGGAAGATCTTCCATCTGTTGAATTCACTCCCCAAGTGGCTGCAATGGCTCGAGCTGCACCAATCCGAAGCCAGGAGCCAGGATCAGGAACCTCTCCTGGGTCTCCCGCGTGGGTGCAGGGTCCCAAGACTTTTGGGCTGTCCTCGAATTCTTTCCCAGGCCACAAGCAGGGAGCTGGATGGGAAGTGGGGCTGCCAGGACACAAACTGGTGCCCATATGGGATCATAGTGCATGCAAGGCGAGGACTTCAGCCATAGGTTACCATGCCAGGCTCTCAACTTGTCATCTCTTACACCAGAACTTGCTTCATGGTTGCATTTTTTAAAAAAAAATTATATATTTTTATTGCAATTATATATTTTTATATATATCTATATATATATCTGGCGAGACAGAAAGGAAGACCTTCCGTCTATTGATTCACTCCCCAAGTGGCCACAATGCCTGGAGTTGAGCAATCCGAAGCCAGGAGTCAGAAGCTTTTTCTGGGTCTCCCATGTGGGTGCAGGGTCCCAAGGCTTTGGGCCATCCTCGACTGCTTTCCCAAGCCGCAAGCAGGGATCTGGATGGGGAACAGGGCAGCCAGAATTAGAACTGATGCCCATATGGGATCCTGGCATGTGCAAGGTGAGGACGTTAGCTGCTAGGTTACTGTATTGGGCCTGGTTGCATTTTTTTTAAGGGACAAAGGATTATTTGGCTTTTGCTGAGAATTGCCAAATGGCTATAGTCAACAGAAAGTAACTACCAAGCTCAATGAGGTCAACCACAACAGGTTTGCACCTGAGGTGGGAAGGACTTGACGGTTGCAGCAAGAACCAATACTGTGAAAGACTTAGAATCTATCCAAAGGATCCCAATAATCATTCATATAAATATTTTGCTCTTCAGCAAATATCTGCTGTTTATACTACCTTAACAGACATCATTGCAACCAACTCCATGATGCAATATTATGAGATTCTTCTTACAGATGAAGTTGCAGAAGCTCAAGGTGGCTACGATGGTGCATGCCTGATCTTGACCTCTGCACTCCATTCTCCATCCTCTGAACTGGAGTCATACCTGATAGGACTGCAAACAGCCCCAGTTCCGTTAGTCCACTTGTCACACAGGGGCCAATTAATGGATGTACAGTTTCTTGTGATATTTTTTCATTAAATCATAAAATTCCTATTTGGTTATAGGTAATTCAAACCATTGCAATTCCTTGCTTTTTCTATTGAATTATCCTTAAGAATTGATCTGGGTAAGATCTGAAAGATATCGTGGAAAAATTTCAAGACAACCACAGGAAGATCAGAGTTTAGTGAAGTTCATCACTCGAAGAGGAGGATTGGATCTAGGTCTCCGAAGCATTCTCTTAATTACATCTCACATCTGTCGCCTAGTGTGCTTCTGACCAGTGTCATGTCCCATCGCTGTCCATGGTGAAGGCAGCCATGTTGAGTAATCTGGCTGTGCAGAGTTAGAGGGCAAAGAAGATTCTCCAGGAAGGAGAGTGGATCACGAAGGCTAACTAAAGCACAAACACCACTGCGTTTGACTAGACACTCACCTCCCTTTTCTTCAAGCCATCCTTTGCTAAATTACCTTCTGGGGGAACTTTTCAACAACTGTGAAGTGTTTTCTAAACTGGTGATTTAGGAAACCATTGAACAAAAGTAATTGCTAAAACACAGTGTTCATGAGGAGTGGCTGAACAGTGGGTACTGCACAATCAATGTACCTGATCCCAACATTTATGACAAGCCTGGCTCCAGTTTCCAAATCACATGGAATCTACTGGACAGGATTTTTTGTTGAGTTGGGCTTGCCTTTTTTTTTTCTGCTTTCAGGGGCTGTCTTTCAGGATAAGGCAATTCCTGTGCCAACCAGAAATTGAAACTTTTGTTATATCACAGCCTGACAGATGTTGTGTCCTGAAACAGGAAAGAATGAATGCAGACTGGAAAGGGTTTTTATTTTTGATTTGATCAGGAATAAACTAGGGTCATTCTTAAATTTGGACTATACTGATGTGGGCAAAGACTTAATGGATTATGTACCCCCCTCATTCCAATCTTCTAGGGTTATCTTATCTCGTGTCCAGTTGTATCTTGACATCAGCCCCAGGAACTGTGTAGCAACTAGACTTTTCTTGGTATGAAGTCAAAGTAGATTCTTCAGTCTATTTTAACAAAATATTCATGGCTGTAACACACATAACAGTGATAGCTAAATTAGCTTGTACAATATGTAAAGTTTGGTCCATCAAATTGCCTTTATGTTACTGAGAAAAACAAAGGACAGAAATTCATCTTTGGGTCTGTTTACAACCCAGAAAGGACAACAGGTCACACTTTGAGAATCATTGAAGTAGTTCCCAATTGGGAAAGAGAAGGATGGCAGAAGGTCTGAAATCCAGTTTGAGTTCTGTCCCTTATTGAGGGTGTAATCTTGATGAAGTTTCTGATCTATATCTGCTTTCTTTTATAAGAAAAGATGATATCTTCTGTGTTGGTAGATTGTAAGATTAAGTGAAAAGGTGTGTATAAAGAATTCTGTGAACTACAAGGCTTGATGTGATTATTAGAATGCTTTAAAGATTTCACAGGAAATGTACTTCATCTTTTTTTTAAAAGATTAATTTGTTTATTTGAAGGGCAAAATGATGGGGTGAGGAGGTCATGAGAGAGAGAGAGCGAGAGATGTCTTCCAACAGCTGGTTTCTTCACTAAATATCACAACAGGAAGATTTGGGTCAGGAAGAAGCCAGAAGCCAGGAACTCCTTTCTGGACTCCTGCATGTGTGGACAGGCCCCAAGTACATGGACTATTTTCTTCTATCTTTCCAAGTTCATTACCAAGAAATTAGACGAGAAGCAGAGTGGTTGGAACTTGAATCAATACTCCAGTATAGAGTACCAACAGCAAAACCAGTGGCTTAATCCACTGCTTCACATCCCAGCACCTTTGAATTAATTTTTAAAAAAGATTTATTTATTTTTACTACAAAGTCAGATATACAAAGAGGAGGAGAGAGAGGAAGATCTTCTATCCGATGAATCCGCTTTTCCATGAACTGTTTAATAGCATATTTAGTGAGACTCAGAGAAACCAAGTTTACCCTGTATGGAGGTAGAGTCAGGGGAATGTAAGAGCAGAGCTCCTTGGTGAGAAGGATTGTTGGGAAAGGTTGACTGGGAATTTTTCTCTCTCTCTCTCTTGCTCTTGCTCTCACACTCTCTCTCTTCCTGGTGGCCTTTGTGATGAGGATGATGTCCAGCTAGGGATCTGAGTATGTACTGGGATCCTGGTCTTTTTCCTATATAGTATGTTACTTCCCTTCTATTCTCCAATAAGCCCTTCCTGAGTTCAACTAAGAGGTCTCCACAGTGGTCTACAAGCTAAGCCTTCTTTCTCCAAGTACTGGTCTAGACTCACTTTCAAATTCTTTCCCAGTCACTCTCTCCTAGTCACTCTCTTTCTTCCAGCCACATGCCCTCTTTGCTATTCACCAAGCAATGCCATGTCCCTTCTGCTTGGAAGTGCTCTACTACCTCCTTAGGTCTCAGTTAAAATGTCACCTTTCCAGTGATGCCTTCCACCCCTTCCACCCCTTCCACTCCTGGGTTAAAATTACTCTACACACTCCCACTAGTACTATTCATTCTCCTCCTAGGTTTCAGTTTTCTTTACAGGGCTTACTACCATCTAAAATACTATATATTTGGGCTCGGCATTGTGGCCTGGTGGCTAAGGTCCTCGCCTTGATCCCATATGGCCGCTGGTTCTAATCCCGGCAGCTCCACTTCCTCTCTGTCGCTCCTCCTCTCAGTATATCTGACTTTGTAATAAAAATAAAATAAATCTTTTAAAAAAAATACTATATATTTGATTAATTTACTCCTGTCTCATGTCATTAGTATGTAAGATCTGATAAGGCATGGGTTTTTGTCTGTTTTGTTCAGGCTGATTGCCTGCCACCCAGACCAGTGCTTGGCATACAGTTACAGCCACTGTCACAGGTGGCAGAGCTGGGACCCCACCTTGGCTTATTTCCATTTCTATTCCTAATGCCTTAGACCACAGCTGTCTTCCGACTCATCCATTCACTCATTCAACAAACATTGACAAGTGCCTTCAGGGTGTTTATGGATCTGACAAGGAGCAACTCAAAGACTTGGCCTTTATGAGGCAAAGGGAGATAGAAAATGAGAATAAAAGTTTCAAGTGGATATAAGGACTACAAATAGTGGAAACAGAATAGCAGGGGGTGGTTTAGGAAGACTTAACTGCAGGTGACATTTGAGTAGAGATATGGAAAAGGAGAAAACTACATGAGTCCCTGGGAGAAAGTGGCTCCAAGGAAAAGGATCTTACAGATATAAGGGAACCAATCTGCGAGATCCTCCTCATGAGTAAGGGAAGGCCAGACAGCAGACCAAGAGAATGCAATGAGAAAGTCTCTTGGAATTTTGCAAACATGTTCATGAGTCCAGAATTTTCAGGCTCCTCTTTCTTGGGTGAAAGGATAGTGATCTCATCAGAGTCTTGTCTTTTCTGTGATAAAAGACTCAGGGGACTCAAAGGATGATGGATCTTTGAGTAACTGGTTTTGGTTGAGGATCTCTTAGGTGAAATAGGTCTGAGGATGGCTTGTGGCAGGGTGGGGGATGGGAGTATGGGTGGGAAGAGGAAGTGGCATAACTGTTGTTTCAGATACTGTTGATTGCTTGAAGAGGAGCTCATCAAAGGCCTGATGGGGAGTCTAGGCCAGGCAGGAAAAAACTTCAAATATGTCACAATCAAGCTGCACCCCTGATGGAAGAGCAAAGTTCTTAAATGCACAGATCTGGAATCAATGGATGATTCAAATTATGGCTTGCTAAGCTGTGCGATCTTGGAGAAACCTCTGATATTCAGTCTCCTGATGTGTAAAATGCAAGGAATGGTATCTACTCTTGTATGATCATGGTGGGGAGAACTGCATAAAATGACTTTCACAAGGTGCCCAGGCCAGTGACTTGATACATGATGGGAACTTGGAAAGTGGTAGTTGACAGAATGATGTTATACAAATATAATAGTGGATGGAGTTCTGAGTCCATCTCATGGCCTACTTTCAGGATGGTGTTTCCGATGACTGTGCCCTTCTTTAAGTTCTTGCCATTATTGCTGTCTGTAGCACACATTTATATTGGACAACTTTGTTCCATGTTATTTTGTCTTGTCCTCTGGTTCTGTTTCATGAAGTTAAGTGATGTCTCCAAGTTATCTTTATCTACAGAGCTAAAAGTGAAGTGGTAGCCCCAAGTTTCCACTTACTCTAACCAGAGGGCTAAGATACGTGATGTGGTATATAGATGTTGTTTTGAATAGATGAGATCCTTTAGTTACGTGCTACCTGAGAGCCTTATAAGTAAGAGCTTGAAAGAAACCCTGGAGAAATAAAATCATCAAAAAAGTAGGCTTCCAAGAGGATAAAGGCCCTAGGTTTGCAAAGTTACCGCTTTAATCCAACAGTAGTTACCCAAAAAAATGAAGGTGCTATTCAAGGGCATTTTGGATCCTGTCCCCTCTGGATGCTCCTTATCTTTCATTTCAAAGGATGATGGACTGCACAAGTTCAGCATTTCGCCAACTTCAATTAATCACATCTCCTGCTTTTCTCAAAAGCCTCAGACATCTGTCACAATATGCTAAATAATTTCCTTTACATTTACTCACCTTGAAACTGAAAATGTAATTAAAAGGACATTTTAAATCAGCATTTGATGACCTACTTGTACTATTTTCATGTCCATTCAAAGGTAACAATGAAAAGAAAGTCTGGTCACGTAGCATCTAAAAGCATGTGCTGTGCACCCCACTCTTAGGGAAATACTGGGCCAAGTAAATAGGTAAAGAGAGGAGTTTAACTGACCAGGAAGAACTTGATGGACCAAGCGAGTTTAGGAAAATCAGTCACTGATTTTCTTGGGAGCTTTGATGAATTATTACTTTAGTGACAACTTTCATATTTGAAGCACTGTGTAGGCCAGAGCCTGAGTCAGCTGAATTTTTCTAAATCTTACAACTATTTTTACTTGTAAGAGAGAACTGAATTTCTTAGCTCTTATTCTGCTAGCACAGCTTTGGGTCTCCTCTCCATAGCAGATGAAGTTGCAAAGTCCCTGCCCTCTTCTTTCCCTAGCATTGTGAGATCGGGTACTGCCCAGGTTCACCCCTCCCTTCCCTCTGGTTCCTTCAAATCGCACAAACAAAATGGCCTGTTCTCCATTATATTCTAAGCAGCTCACTCCCTACTTGTCTACTCTAGCTTTGTAGAATCTTCTCTTACCTTGGAAAACAAACTGAATGTCAGTGCCTCTTGGCATGACATCAGTTGCTTTTCCAGTAGCCAGTTCAGCAGACTTGGGACCACTGGCCTCTGTAGAGGGACCGACCTAGTACTTTTGAAACACATTTTTGTGTGGTTTGTGACATTCTCTGGTTTAGAGTGAATTTTTCTATCTAACTGGAAACTATTTTCAAGTGTAGACCTTCCTTCCTCCTTCCTTCCTTCCTTCCTTCCTTCCTTCCTTCCTTCCTTCCTTCCTTCCTTCCTTCCTTCCTTCTTTCCTTCCTTCCTTCCTTCCTTCCTCTCTTCCTTGAAAGGCATAGATGAATTCAAATGCCACTTAAAAGGCTACAAAGATACCTTCAGCATTGTGCCTAATTCTTCAACAACTTCAGAATTGATCGCTGTGTATTAGGTGATTAGTTAATGGTGCCATATTCTCTTTCTGAGAAAGATGAATACCATGGGTCTGTAGGGAGCTAATCTTGATTGTGTCCCATAGACTTTAAAGCCTTTCTTAGTTGAAAGCATTACATGCTCATTCACTTTGTTCTGCTTGGAGCCTGCTCTCAATGGAATCCAGAATGTTCCATATTTCTCACTGTAAAATAGCTTCCATTTTCAGTTCAAACAATTAGAAGCAAATGTCTAGAACTCATTCCTCTTTTTCTGTGGTGAAATACAGCAACACCAGTCAATGCATTGCTCTGGCCCTACTTGCTATGCCAGGAGATAGATTCAAATCTACACTTGATCTTAGCCAAAAGGCTGATAGATTCAATTCTGACCTTCCCTGGGGGGCATATATTTGGCCTAAGAGAGGTCAGAATTGATCATATTTGGAACCACTTTGATAAGTCAATTTCATTCTGGGTCAATTCTGACCCTGCTTGGGGAATGAGACCAATGACTCTGGTATTTTGTATAGCCTGATCCAAATCCCAAGCATTGGGCAGAATTCTGTTTCCCCTGAGCTCTCTTCATTCTTTCACATACCCCCATCACCCCTCAACTGCCTCTACATTCCAATCAATTTATTTTACAAATACCTCCCTGTCTCTATGGAGAGGATTACCCATAGGTCATCTCTTCTCTTTCATGAGTCGTCCTCAACACTAGATTAGTGCTATTATTCTCTATTTCCTATTTCCTGATCCTTCTGTCTCTTAAAGTAGCGATTGCCTTAATTCCAATTTCATACAAATGTGTGACTTACTTGATTCCACAGTCAACTGGATTCCTTTTCCAAAGATGAGTTTTATTGTGTCATAAGACGTGAAGATGTTCAGTTAACATCCAGCATCACTTTCACTGTCATATTTCTAATAGCTTTAGTATTAGCAGTCTTTTGGCACTTGGCTCATTGTAAGATAGTGTTTGTTGCTCCTCCAACTGGCTCATTCTTTAATCAGCTGTGGGCCAGGATGGGTTTGCTTGGAGAAGGCGGTTGTATGAAGAGTAGATAGGAGCACCTATTTCAAATGCTTGATGAAGTTCTCTGCACTGTGGTTTTCCACTGCTTTGGGTTTTTAATTACATCCAAAATCTACACCTCCCTCTGAATCTTTGAAAGCTGGCATCAGGAGGTAATGAGTCTTAGGTCTATTCTTATTCCAGAGTCAAAACTGCAGTTACGAGAGTGGCTTTAAGGACAGATAATGTGCACAGGGAGAGGAGACAGGCAGTATGCAACATGGATCAGGTGTAAGTGACTTATGGGACAGTCATCTTTGGTTGGTGACTATGGTTGATGGTTGCCCAAAATCAAATTCATGTCGTGTGTGTGTGTGTGTGTGTGTGTGTGAGAGAGAGAGAGAGAGCGCGCAAGAGAGAGCACTTCACTTCTTTTGTTCACCTTTTCATTTCTTTTCAAATTCTTTTTCCCAACCTGCAAAAGCACCACACTTGGGCAAACATCTCTAAGGACATAGATTTAGAAATTCCATAGAGACAGCTTATAAAATAAGACAAAGAAGCCAGGAAGGAGCAAGACAAGGGTGAGTTTTAAAGAAACACCATTTTGTATTTCCCAGATTTGCTGTAAAAATTGTTAAAATGCCATCTTCACCCAGGAGAGGAGAGGAACAAACAAGAGGCCAAAGCTTGGGTCATCTCTCCTTGTCCAGTCAACTTCCTGGCATTTGTTCCAGGATACAGAGCGAGGAGGGAAAGCTGTCTGCTGTGTTTTTCCCCCGAGACACAGAATTCAAACTGAGAATTTCCCAGGGAAATGTCACTCTTGCCCCTGCAGTTTTTGTACAGGTCTCTGTGGGGTTTGTAGCACTGTGTGTACCCAACCATACACAGTGCTATAGAGCTTTACAAAAACCTCCTTTTAGTTTTGAACTTTGTCCCTGAGAACACCTGGAGCCGGATGTCTTCTTCAATCAAACACCAGCAAGATCAAAGGGTTTTGGCAGTTAGATTAAACCAGACTGGCCCTGTTGACTAAACTGCCCTGAGGGTTACGACTAGAATGAACTTTTAGAAATCATCATATCCATGGTCATCTGTTTTCTGGCCAGTGTGCTAGTGCAGAGGAATTGGTCAGATTGCTGAATGTCTTGTGTGCACTCTACATGCTGTGGGTTAGGTGGAAAATGTTGTGTTCATTGTAATTTCTTCTGTCACCTGCTAAGCTTCTGACTCATGTCTGCCCATCCTGCTTTACACTTGAATAGTGTTGTACAGTTCACAAAGGGCTTGAGTGGACATTGAAAATTGTGTTCTTACCGTTGATCTCCTAGTTGCTTAACTCAGGGCCGTAGTCCACTAGGTGCTTTGTGCAATTTAGAAAAGGCCACCCTGCTGGGCAAATGCAGAGGCAGCCCTTTCAGTTAAGGCTGAGTAAACAGATTGCACCTTTGTGAGTTTCCTGAAAGGCATTCCTTTCTCCAAATGATGTCACTGGGTATTAAAGCCTCACTGCTTTGGCTATGTGCAAGCTGAATCTGACCCCCAGAGGCAGTGGCTCTGACCAAATTCAACTGGTATTTGTAGTTACACTCTTGTTCCACCTCTGGTCTTTAGATCAGGTCATTCCCTTCTTGAAAGCTTTCCCCTGGAATCTTGAATCAGTAGGCTTGTTTGCCTTTGATCTCTGTGTCTATTATTGTGAAAACTAAGTGATACAACAGGCTTTTTGGAAATGACCTTATTAAATGTTAACCACTAAAGGGAACTGCTGCCAGGAGTTTTGTTGTGTTGTTTATTAAAAAAAAAAGCAGGAGGATTGAAAGAAGTTGCTTTTTCATACTTTCCTTGGAGGTCTTATCTAAATCTAGGGCTTAATTTAAGTATTGCTATTTCATTTAGACTCTTTGTGATGATTTTTTCCCATTGTATGTGCAATTATATAGCTTCTGTATGTACTCCAAGCAAATTAAGCTCCCAATAAAATATCCATTACTTTTTTTCTGATTAAAAAATTGCGAAAGAGGAATTGGAGAGATGACATAGGTGTAATAAGGGACAGTGTAATGGAAGTGGCTAAGGTCAGAAAGCAAGAAAATGTGAGCCTCCTGGGAAAGGGAGCAGATGAGAGAAAGAATCACAACACGGACTGGACTCTCACACCCGCGTTCTTGGGCCTCTGTTTTCTGAGGAGACTATGCCTCAGCTAATCTTTGCTGCTTTTTCCTGGGTGGTAGAATGAAGACCCACAGAATAGATCAGAAAACACCCCACATCTGAAAGCCAAGTCCAATTGGTCTACAGACAAATGAACAAAAACATATTTTAGTCTCCCTAATACACTTCCTGCAAATGAATATGTATATGCATGTTTACCTATATACCTGTCAATCTAATATTTTGCATGGAGTTTGCTTTATATCAGTGGGAACACATGATATTTGTCCTTTTAGGAATGGTTTATTTCATTGAACATAATGTTCTCTAGTTGGGATCATTTTGTTGCAAATGGTAGACTTTCATTTTTTTTTTTTTTAATGTCTGAGTAGTATTCCACAGGGGTATTCTGAGTGCCAGGCAGAAGTGAAAATACAGTGCAGTATGCATCTTTACTCCTAATAAAAGGGAGACTCCTGATGAGACTGTTACATGTATACTGACAATAGGATGTTGATTTATGCCATTGTCCATACCTACAATTTCAAAACACTTAATCAGAATAATGGATTTGTGACCGTTGCTAAAGGACTATACTTCTATAATAATACAGGGGTAAACAGTGTGTGTGTGTGTGAGAGAGAGAGAGAGAGAGAGAGAAAGAGAGAGAGAGAGAGAGAGAGAGAGAGAGAGAGAGAGAGAGAGTAAATGTGTGTGAAGGACTACGCTGCTATAATAATACAGGGGTAAACAGTGTGTGTGAGGTGGAATGGGAAATCCCTAAGCCTATGGAACTATGTCATGGAAAATAAAAATTAAAAAAAGAAGGGAAAATAATTTAAACTCCCCCCCAAAGCAAAATTGACACATAAAGCAATTGAAATTTTGAGGTGGCGATGGATTGTAATCATAACAAAAGTGACAATGAATACAGCTGGTAGGTTTTGGGAGAATACCTTCATAGGCTTTTAATTCTTCATCTCCAGAAATTGTGAGATTGCACATTCACATTTTTGGTGGTTCCCAGTTGTCTTTGGGAAAAAATGGTAGGAAACACAAGACCTCTGTTTACTCCTTTAAACTCATCGGGATTGAACTGCTTGATTCCCTGAATGCTCCGTGTTATTTCCTATTTCTTTGATCTTTCCATGTGATTCTTTTTGCTTGAAATACTCTTTCTATGAGTCTCCTCCTTATGTCTTCTATCATTCGATGCTTATAACAGACACTGCATTTAGAATTGCCTTTCACTCTCTTCTTCATTAGATAGACTCTTGAAATCAGAGACTTGTCTTGTTTATCTAGCAGAGATTCGGTCTTGAGGATTCTCACAAAGTGTCTTGTGAATCCATTTTAAGGATGACATATTTCAGGTTCAGCGATGGCAAATCAGAGAATGAAGAGACACAGTTAAATATTCCCAATTTCTTGTCACTTACTAACTTCCTGGCAGAAGATTGCCTTATGAAAAACTACTTTACATTGTTTAGTGGTGCACAGCACTATCAGTTGTGAACAAATTGATTTTTAACATTAGCCTGAGTTAAGCATCATTGAGAAGATTAATTTGTTATGATTTACTCTGTACAATGTAATATATTCTAAAGTCAAATAGAAATGGATTTCACATTGTCTACATATTTGGAATATTCAAATCACATTCTTTTCCACTAACATGGGTAATCAAAAATCAATTGTGCCTTTGGAGAGGAATCATAGAATGTCACAGCAGGAAGACACTTCAACGATCAAATATCTACTCCCTCTGACTTTTCTTATGAAGGGGTCTAGAAATACCTAGACAGGTTTTATAACTTGGCCAAAATAATAAATTTCAAAAGAACATATGAGAAATCAGATATTCAGATCCAAAAGCCATGATCTTAATGTACTAATTCTTTCTAGTGTTTATAGTTGGGATGATTTAGTTCCCTAGCTGATCTCCTTTCCTGGAGTGACCACAGTATGGTCTAGGAAACCTGAACTTTTCTTTCTCTATGGGCTGTTCAGTGTTGTATGAAATGTTCTTCTGTAGGAAAGGGGAGGGGAAGCACAGATTGGTTGCATCTGCAAGTTCAGTTCCTGCTGGGAGATTGCTGGGTATTCTGAGTGCCAAGCAGGCTCATTTTCAGAGAAAAGAGACAATGGGTTGGACTTGGGTTTACCATGGTACTGTCTGGTGTGGGCTGGGACAAGGCATTACATTTGGTGACTCAGAGCATCAGGAGCAAATTAATGAGATGCCAACCCAAAAAATGGAGTAGGAACTGAACGAGGACTCCTTTACCTCTTGATTTATCTTTCCCTCCAGATTCTGCTATTAACATGCACTGTCGGGAGCACTGCACGTATGCCCTAAGATGGCGCTGAGACCTCTCCTCCCTCCGGAGCTTGGCGGTACACAGGTTTCAGGAAGTGCCTTCTGATTGGCCCGTAGCTGCATGCTTAGCGCGTGTGCTACACGTGATCAGAGCCATGATTGGCGTGTCTGCCGCGTGCATCGGTGACCTTTAAGCTGATTGGACTAGGATTGTATTTAGCGGTGGGGGTTTCAGGAAGAAAGGGGCCAGCACAGGAAGACGGAGACAGAGACGGACGGACGGACTGAGACGGAGGACAGAGTACGACTGGGACGGACGGACGGACAGACAGAAGACTAGGGGTGACGAGGAGGTTGGGGAAATGAAGCAGAGACAAACGGGAGGAAAAGGGAGAAGTCGAGTCGACTGGCTGGGAAACGGACGGGTTGGAAGAATAAAGTGCCTCAAGATATAGAACCTGGAGTGTTGGGTGAATTCTTCTGCGGGACGGAAGACCCCGACAACTGGTGCCGTGGCTCGGACCCAATTTAGCCAGTAAGCCGCAAAAGCGGGAATAAGGTAAGCAGCTGAGCAGAACGCTCAGGGAGCCGCTGAACAGCGGGAATTAATTTTCAACTGAGATTTATTTCTCAGGGAGCCGCAAAAGCGGGAACGTGCACGTAAAGCTCGCGGTGTGCGACAAGAGAGAAAGCTCGCAGTTATGCGACAAGAAGGTTCACGGTTAGTGACTAGAAAAAAGTTAGAGCCATGGGGAATTTGTCCTCCACGGTGCACATGCAGCACCTGCGGCAGGGATTGTTAAGTGAGTCAGAAGAGGCCTCTGGAAGTAAGTCTTCTGAGGATCCTCCACCCATTAAAAGCTTGGCTAAATGCTTTGCTCTGATAGCAGTTCTTGGGATGCTGATTTTGTTAGGCCTTGTATTGCTGACAGGTGGTTGCTTTTTGATTAATCCAGATCTCCATTACCTGACCCTAAGTTTTCTGTTGCCTGGTTTTCCACCTTTTAAATATCTTTATAGTATGATCAGAAAGAAAAAGTCAAGAAAAAAAAATTGCAGAACTTGTCCTCTGGGCTTGCAGATTGTACTTTGGAAGGTCTTTTGTTGTGCAGGCTAGCTTAATCTGCATATCCATGGCCCTTGGCAATTTTGGAAATTTGGAGTTCAAGGGGTAATACAAGACAAGTCTCTTGAGATTTTGGGGGTTTCAATTGTGATGTTTTAAAAAATGTGAAATTGTATCGCAAATAATTTGTTATAGAAGTAAATTTTAACTCATTATTAAATTATTTCTAGGTATAAGTTAAATTAATGTGGTATTTATTATATATAAAGCATTTTTATAGTTTAAAATAATTTTTGTGTTTTCGGCTGGTTATCAAACTTCTTATTGCTTCAAATTGGTAAAGATTTCGTTTTGTTTTAAAGGTATTTGAGTGATGATTTCATGTCAATAACGAAGTTTAATCTATAATGTGTTATATTAATAATAGCAAAAACCTTTTCCCAGATATTTTTAGTCATCCTTAAAAAGGTATCCAACAATTCAAAATTTTCCAATTCTAGTATCTCTTGGTATTCTTACGAGGCCTCAAGAATGCCAACGGATTTATCTCCCATTTTGTGGACACAGTTAATCAGGGTGATTGGATTAAGATTATTGCCAATGCACATTTTTAATGATATAGCTTTACAGTTGTATCTGGTTGTTTATCAAGTATTTTTAGGATGGCTATATTATTGGGAAGATTGAAATTCACATTTTTGCAATGATGAAAAGATTTCATAACGGTGACTTTTCTTTCTCAAGGTCTTTGTTCAAGATTATTTATTTGATGGCTTTTCAGCTATTGGTTTCTGAAGAACATTATTATTATTAAGGTTGATTGAGAATAATTTTTTAAGTTTCAAAAGTGTGTGTGTGTGTGCGCGCGCACATGTGTGTCTTAATGTTTGTCTTCTGTATAAGGTGTTTAAAATTGTTATAATGTGTTATTGTCTGTTGGTCAGAAAATGTTCTAGCTTTTGTGAATTAAGTTTAAACTTACTGTAGGGAATATTTTAAAAAGCAGGTAAATTAATGCATCTGTCCCATCAGCTATCTGAATCCTCAGCTGCAAAGGCGGGACACATAACTTGCATATCAACAGCAAAAGCAGGTTGCCTTGAGCTCTGAATTCTGCAGACACTCCCAGATCCCATCCTCATTTGAAGGAGAGGATCAGTCTGTATTTTCCCAGAAAACAAAAATGATCCACAGTGGATTCATGAGAGGCTTGTCTGGCAAGCTCCTGCTGCTGAATCTTGTGAAAGCTCAGGTACTGGCCAAGATGATGGCATTTGAATCGGAAGATCGACGGGACAAGCAAGTATATTGGACCTTTGTTTAGCACCCCTCTCTTTCCTATGAGCACCTAGGTCCTGATATTTCCTGCCAGTTTCTCCTTAAACCAGACTATCAGACTGTCTGGTGTGTGACCCCAGCTGTTGGGGGTCTGGAACTTCTTTTTTTTACAAATAGCTTAATTTCTGCCCATGCTTTTTCTTGGAAGGCGGCATACCAAGAGTTTTGTTCAAACACTGTGCGGCTTAATTTTGCTGCAGGAAACCCCCAGTGGAATTTAGAGACAGGCACTGGGGATCTACAGAGATGCCTCTCCAAAGTTATTCTAGGAGCCAATGAGCCTTATGCGGATTTTGTGGCTAACTTATTCAAACTACCTCAAGAATTTTTGGGGAGGTGGAGTCAGCAATGCCTTTGGTAAAGCATTTAGCATATGAATAGGAAATGGTGCCTAGAGGCAATAAAGCCGCAGAAGGGTAAAAAAAAAAAAAAGGGGGGGGGTTAAAAAAAAATCATAATCAAAACTACGGCAAATGGATGCCACCTATATTTCCAGCTTTGGTCGCTTTTCATATGTACATGTTTCAGTTGACACCTATTCAGGTGTAATTTTTGCCTCAGCTCATACAGGAGAAAAGGTCCAGGACGTGATCTCTCATTGTCTGCAAGCCTTTGCAGCCTGGGGTGTTCCCCGCTGCTATAAAACAGACAATGGACCTGCCTACACAGCTAAGGCCTTCTCCAAGTTCTATACAGAATTTGGCATTAATCATTCCACAGGTATTCCATATAATCCTACAGGCCAGGCTATTGTAGAGCGTGCACATGCGACTCTTAAAGCATTGTTATTAAAACAAAAAGGGGGAGATGTCGGGAGCACTGCACGTATGCCCTAAGATGGCGCTGAGACCTCTCCTCCCTCCGGAGCTTGGCGGTACACAGGTTTCAGGAAGTGCCTTCTGATTGGCCCGTAGCTGCATGCTTAGCGCGTGTGCTACACGTGATCAGAGCCATGATTGGCGTGTCTGCCGCGTGCATCGGTGACCTTTAAGCTGATTGGACTAGGATTGTATTTAGCGGTGGGGGTTTCAGGAAGAAAGGGGCCAGCACAGGAAGACGGAGACAGAGACGGACGGACGGACTGAGACGGAGGACAGAGTACGACTGGGACGGACGGACGGACAGACAGAAGACTAGGGGTGACGAGGAGGTTGGGGAAATGAAGCAGAGACAAACGGGAGGAAAAGGGAGAAGTCGAGTCGACTGGCTGGGAAACGGACGGGTTGGAAGAATAAAGTGCCTCAAGATATAGAACCTGGAGTGTTGGGTGAATTCTTCTGCGGGACGGAAGACCCCGACAATGCACTATTTGAGTATTGTAGATAAGCTGTAGTGTATTCAAAGGAGAATAACAAGCAAGTTGGGATACTTCAAATCATGCCCTTAGAACAACAGCTAAAAAATACTGGAAACTGTAGACTAAAGGAAAGGAGATACTGGGAGGATTTGATCACTGTCTACAGACATCTGCCAGAGAACTGTCTTTTAGAAGACAGCTGAATTCTTATGTCTGCTGTGTATTCTATGTGTTTTTTTTAGCTAAAATACACAGGAAAAATCTGGCCTAATACACACATTAGTGTATAATTTGGAAAGAAATGGATAATTTAGCAGTCTTTTCAGAAAATTATGAATATAGCATTATTGATACTACACCAAATTGGATGAAAGGTAATTTCTCTTAATTATACATATTTATGAGGTACAGGGTAAAGTTTCAATAAATGTACACAGTGATTAATGATCAGAAAAGACTTATTTATTTTTATTGGAAAGTCAGATACATAGAGAGGAGGAGAGACAGAGAGGAAGACCTTCTGTCTGCTGATTCACTCCCCAAGTGGCCGCAACGGCTGGAACTGAGCCAATCTGAAGCCAAGAGCCAGGAGCTTTTTCTGGGTTTCCCACGTGGGTGCAGTGTCCCAAGACCTTGGGTTGTCCCCTACTGCTTTCCCAGGCCACAAGCAGGGAGCTGGATGGGAAGTGAACCACCTTCCATATGGAATCTTGGTTCATGCAAGGCAAGGACTTTAGCCACTAGGTACAATGCTTGGCCCAAAAGGTAATTTCTTATTGGTTAGTTATAATATGGGATCTGCAACTAGGCCAATGAGTTTACATTTTGATATAATAAAATACTGGTTAATCATGTCGTCTAGATGGATCTTTCACCGATGTGTACTTTTGTATCATTGCCTGCTGATGAGATGGGAAATAACTGTCTCACTGAGTTAAATGGCTCACATACCTTGACACACTTTATTACACAGTATTAAAGTATCATAGTGGTTGATATCACCACAAATGAAAAATAGTTTTTAAATATTGGGAGTCATATAACTCTTGGAAGTAGATGTAATTTTCCTAAAACTCTCATTTTTGGCTGAAAACATAATTCATTACTGGCATCAGCTATCAATGTTTTTCACTGACACAACATACTCAGTACCCCTATTCTTAGGAAAACAACCAAATACCTAAGTATGAGGAACAAGAGTTGTCTATTAGTTGTCTAAAATGATGTCTCATAGAAAAAGTGGCCGGTCCAGCTTGCAACTCAAACAGTTGCACAAGGATTTTCTCTAGCAACAACTATCATGGAATGCAGAAGTGCTTTGTGTGTACTTATTTTATAGCAGAATTCTTTTTCTTTAAAGATATTTACTAGGAAGGCAGATTTTACAGACAGTAGGAGAGACAAAGAACTTCCGTCTGCTGGTTCCCTCCCCAAATTGTAAGAGCTAGAGCTGAGCTGATCCAAAAGCCAGGAGAATCTTCCCTGATCTCTCACATGTGTGCAGGGTCTCAAGGACTTGAACCATGCTCCACTGCTTTCCCAGGGCATAAACAGGGAGCTGAATTTGGAGTGAAGTAGATGGGACGTAAGCTGGCGCCCATGTAGGATGCTGGAGCTTGGAGGTAGAGGATTAGCCTGTTGAGTCACTATGCTGGCCTCCTGTAACACAGGTCTAAAAAAAGATATATACTCAGGGGTCGGGATTTAATAAAATTAACGTGTTTTTTTTTTTTACCACACCATCAATGTAGTTGGCTGAATTGTGTCATCTCTAAATTCACGTGTTGATGTTCTTACACTCCGTAATCTGAGTATGACTGTACTGATATGTGAAGAGAGGACCATTAAAGAGGTTGATAAGTAAAAACGAGGTTGTTAGAATGGCCACTAATGCAATGACTGGTGCCCTTACAAGATTAAGTCAGACATTTAAAAAAAAAAAAAAAAGAGAGAAGAGACACCAGAAATGTGCACTCACAGAGGGAAGACCTGCTGAGTGAACAGCAAGAGGATAACAATCCTACAAGAGTTAACCTTGTTGGGCTCGGCGGCGTGGCCTGGTGGCTAGGGTCCTTGCCTTGATCCCATATGACTGCTGGTTCTAGTCCCGGCAGCTCCACTTCCTCTCTATCTCTCCTCCTCTCAGTATATCTGACTTTGTAATAAAAATAAAATAAATCTTTAAAAAAAAAAGAGTTAACCTTGTCAATCTTGATGTTTAACTCTAGTCTCCATAAGTTTTAGCTAAAAAAGGTAACAGGCTTCCAGTCCTGCAAAAATGGTAAGACTGGGGCCTGGCATGGTATTCTAGTAGATACAGTCCTTACCTTGCGTGCGCTGGGGTCCCATATAGGCACCAGTTCATATCCAGCAGCTCCATTTACCATCGGATTTCCTACTTGTGGCCTGGGAAAGCAGTGGAGGCCGGGCCACAGCCTTGGGACCCTGCAACCATGCAGGAGACCCAAAAGAAGCTCCTGGCTCCTCCTGGCTTCAACTCTGGCTGTTCTGGTCAGTTGGGGAGTGAATCAGATCTTTCTCTTTGTCTCTCTTCTCTGTAAATCTGATTTTCCAATAAAAATAAATAAATTAAAAAAAAAAAAAGGTAAGATTGCCTCACACTATTGAAGGACAGCTCCCCAAAAAACCCAGACCACCAAATGTCCGAGGACCCTGAATCTCAAACATTCTCAGCAGACTGAGAATTTTGCAGGAAGCAAACTTCCTGCTGAGATCACTGGTCACCTTGTTGACAAAGCATGCCTAGATAGGTGTGAGGCATCTTCATTATCATCTTTCTCTTTCTATTGTGGCCTGAATGTATCTGAGTACAGACGAAGTTCTGTTAGATTCCTTTTCTAGTTAGATTTGTTCGTTTATCGGTATTGGTTCCTGTAGCTCATGTTTACTTATCCTGTTGCCTGAGACCTGATGATTGCGTTCCAAATCCCTTGTGATCTATCATTGAAGTAGCCTGTATGCTATTGTTTAGTTAGCTAGCAACTTTTATCTATTTGCTTGCCCTGCAAGAAAATTAGTATAATTCAATAGTGTGCATTGGTTCATCTTGCCTTTGCATCCCCTGTGTCCCAATTTTTTTTCGGTGCGGACATCACATCTGGTGTTCCAGTCCCCACTAGAGGAACTCCTGAGGCACACACTGGTTGAGAATCTTGAATCTAAGGACTGTGGTTCTGTATGCCAAATGCCTCTCATTTCTTCCTGGTGTTATGCTGGAGGCCAGACGCTGATTCCATGATGAATGTATTCTGTGACAGAGGGAGGGCTCCGTGAACCTGACCTCATCTCCAGGATATTTTCTGTATTCTTACGGCAGTTCAGTCTTTTCAGTAAGAACAGTAAATGTCCATTTGTCTAAGTGACAGGCACTTGGAGCTACAGCTGAAGTTATTTTCAAGACCATCAATAGGGAGAGAGGGACAACATGACTTGCAGAGTAAATGGGTCAAATAGTATACTTAAGCTGGACAGGAGTTAAAGGGGGCCAGGCTCTTGTGCCGAGACCAATTTGGGACTCTAAGAATGGGTCAAAATCTAATCAGGGTCTCTTAATTTGGACATAATTTTGGTTTTGTTCAAAGCATATGAGGAAGACTGAGCTTGACAATCAACTAGTTGGTGTTCATTGGAACAGTTGTGGAAGTCTGGAACCACCTCTTGCCCCAATTGTACTGCAAATGGGAGACTTGATTTTCAGCTGTTATCATATCTTAGATCTGAAAGCCAATGATTTCAAGATGCCTCAATTATGCTTATGTTTGAAAAAAAAAAGAATACCAGGAATCCAAATATCATCATTGATTTATTGTTTATTTTACAGGAGCAGTAACACTGTATCAGGGTCAGAATTCATTGCTGCTTTATAAATAAGTTACTTTAACATAAATTTCCAGATTTAGAAAGTCCGCTTAGCAGAGTAGTGTTCTTAAAGAAAATACAATGGAGGGCCGGCACGATAACGTAGTGGTTAAAGTCTTTGCCTTGCATGCGCTGGGATCCCATATGGATGCTGGTTCTAATCTCAGCAGCCCCACTTCCCATCCAGCTCCCTGCTTGTGGCCTGGGAATGCAGTCAAGGATGGCCCCAAAGCCTTGGGGCCGTACACCTGCGTGGGAGACCCGGAAGAAGCTCCTGGCTCCTGGCTTCGGATTGGCTCAGTTCCAGCAGTTGCGGCTCACTTGGGGAGTGAACCATCTGAAGGAAGATCTTCCTCTCTGCTCTCCTCCTCTGTGTATATCTGCCTTTCCAATAAAAATAAATAAATCTTTTAAAAAAATCTACGTTTCCAATAAAAACAATAAATCTTTAAAAAAAAAGAAAGAAAATACGATGGGAATGAGGAAAGGCAAGAGGGTGGGTGGGAAGTATCACTATGTTCTTTTTTTTTTTTTTTTAAAGATTTATTTATTTTATTACAAAGTCAGATATACAGACAGGAGGAGAGACAGAGAGGAAGAGCTTCCGTCCGATGATTCACTCCCCAAGTGAACGCAACGGGCCGGTGCGCGCCGATCCGATGCCGGGAACCAGGAACCTCTTCCGGGTCTCCCACGCGGGTGCAGGGTCCCAAAGCTTTGGGCCGTCCTCAACTGCTTTCCCAGGCCACAAGCAGGGAGCTGGATGGGAAGTGGAGCTGCCGGGATTAGAACCAGCGTCCATATGTGATCCCGGGGCGTTCAAGGTGAGGACTTTAGCCTCTAAGCCACGCCGCCGGGCCCATCACTATGTTCTTGAAAGTGCATATATATGAAATATATGAAACTTATTCCCTTGTGTAAATAAAAATTTCAATTTAATAAAAAGCTATGGTAATTTACAAGCAACATATTTGATTTCATTGTTTAAATTTGCTGTAGACTTACGGATCATTTAAAAATGACAGCTCTGAAAACATTTTGTCACATTATTTTTGAATTATTAAAAAAGTGTAGTTGATGGAATGAATAGCTATAGGAAGATCACCTGGGGTTAATAATTGCTAATATTGGGCCTGCACGGTAGCTTAGTGGCTGAAGTCCTTGCCTTGCATGTGCCAGGATCCCATATGGACGCTGGTTTGTGTTCCGGTGGCCCCGCTTTCCATCCAGCTCCCTGTTTGTGGCCTAGGAAAGCAGTTGAGGACGGTCCAAAGCCTTGGGACCCTGCACCTGCTTGTGAGACCTGGAGAAAGCTCCTGGCTCCTGGCTTCAGATCAGCTCAGCTCTGGCTGTTGTGGCCAGTTAGGGACTGAATCAACGGATGAAAGATCTTCCTCTTTGTCTCTCCTCCTTTCTGTGTATCTGACTTTCCAATAAAAATAAATAAATCCTTAAAAATAATTGCTAATATTTACAATATTTTCTATTTATATTGCGACAATTTATTCTTAAATGTTTCAGCATACATTTTTGAAAGTAAAAAATATTTTTCTACATAATCACAATACCATTTCCTGTCTAGTGAAATTAATGGTAATTGTCTAAAACCATTTAATAGCTAGTCTACAGTCAAATTTGCCAAATCCTTTTTTTCTCAAAATATCTTTTACTGATTTTGTTTTTAAACTGGGATCCCTGCATGGGGGTTTATAGGTTAATCCTTGGCCTGTAGCTCTGGCATCCCATATGGGTGCTGGTTCCGTTCCTGGCTGCTCCACTTCTGATTCAGCTCCTTGCCTTTGGCCTGGGAAAGCAAAGTAAAGGATGGCTCAAGTCCTTGGGACCCTGCACCCACATGGGACACCTGGAAGAAGCTCCAGGCTCCTGGCTTCGGTTGGATTCAGCTCTGGATGTTGCGACCATTTGGAGAGTGAGTCCATGAATAGAAGACCTTTTTCTCTGTTACTTTTTCTGTCTAGATAAATCTACCTCTCAGATAAAAATAAATAACTCCCCTAAATAAACAGAAATAAAACAGGATCGGCTTAAAGATGATACATTTCATTTGATAGTTAAATTTGTTGAATCTCGTGTACAATATTTCCCTTTTGACTGCTTTCTTTTCATTTTGTGTATTTTTCTCTCATGACATGATTCTTGGAGGAATGAGGCTATTGTTCTAAAGAATACTTCACTTTCCAGATTTATCTAGTTCTTTGCAGAATTCTTTACCTTATTCTTCTATTTCCCTTGATTCTTAGAACTAGGAAACAAGGGCTTGATGAGTTTTAGTGTATTTACTTTCATCAGGAATACCGTGTTTGCCCTAGTGGTTAAGCCACTAGTTAGCATGTCTGACTCCAGCTTTCTGCCAATGCATACCCTGGGAGGCAATGACAATAACTTAAGTGAGTTCCTGCACTTGCCTGGGAGGCTTGGATTGAGTTCCCTGGCTTTAGTCCAACCTGGTCCCACCTACTGTGGGCATTTCAAGAGTGAACTAGTGATGGGATGCTCTCTCTCCCTGTCCATTTTTCTAGCCACCTTTTTTGCTCTATGTCTCAAGTGAATAGAATAGTAGAATACAATGTAGATGCTCTGTACTGGGTACTGAATCATGCTGAGATGGACATAATGGCTTGATAAGGATGGGATTGATCAGGAAATAATGGGTGACAGACAATCCAATCTTTTGTAAAGTTACACATTCTAATTGCAACTAGTAAGGAACCTTTCTGCCTTTTTTTTTTTTTTGGCCTGGAATATTTTTTCTTCATGAAAAGGATGTTAGTCATATTACCTTCTGTAACTGTGAATGCTTACATTCCATTGAACAAAAAGAAATGTTATAAGCTCAGCACTATAATTTGAAGAATTAATATTGAAGAATTAAACCTTCACTTTTAATAAGTAAGCAACCTAAGGATGTTATGTTTCATTTTTTAACTAAAAATAAGATTTTTGTTAAGAATTACTTAATTATTCATAATTTCTAAAAATGGACTTCTTGTATTTCATTTTTGAAGATGTATTTATTTTTATTTGAAAGATTTCTTTACAGAGAGAGAAGGAGAGGCAGAGATCTCACTCCTCAAATGGCTGCAAAAGCCAAAGCTGAACTGATTCAAAGCTAGGAGCCAGAAGCTTCTTCCCTGCCTCCCACATGGGTACAGGGCCAAGGTTTCAGGCTATCCTCCACTGCTTTCCCAACTGGTAAGCAGGGAGCTGATCAGAAGTGGAGCAGCTGGGATATGAACCTTTGTCCATATGGGATGCTGTATTAGCAGGTGGAAGATTTACATGCTATGCCACCACACTGTCCCTTGTTTGCATTTTGTTTGAGTTGATGCACTCTACCTTTCAAGGTATGAAGCCAGTGATGTTTGCACAGCCAAGGGAAGGGGCTTAGGTCTGTCATGCTATTCTTCCCAATGCAGTGTTTCTGCTTTCCAAGACTTAAAAAAGAGCAATTGGACCCAGTGTGTTAACTGGCAATTGTAATCCCTGGGTGAAGGGATTGAAGCCTGTGCCCTTGGTTGGAGTTGTGCAGGGTCAGAGAAGAGTGAAGGAGAGTCCAGACCTTGAAAGCTCCCAAATCTCTGGTGTTAACACCAAAGTAAACAGAAAGAATGCTCAGTGCCCAGGAAGTCTCTTGCAAGCGAGTAAAGGTCAGTGGTGCCTCTGCCCTGGGATGTAGGAACTGTTTGGTGGCATTAGTCAGAAAGGAAGATTTCTTCCCTCTCCCCACAGATGCAGTCATGTTAGATCTTCCACTCTCTGTAAGGACTGGCTCAACATTCATCTCCTCCAAAAGCTCTTTCTGGGTAACTCTGCTCAGCCAAGTTTTCCCTCCCACCATCCATTTACTACCGTGTGACTGTCTAACAACTTGGGTTTTGTTTATGACAAGCCAGTCAGATCCTTGGACTGTTGGTCCCATGTATGCTCCCTACTAATACCCTCTTGTCCTTACTATTCCCACACTCAACAGTTTTCTCATTGGAATATGATATGTGACTTGTTAGAGTTAGGAGACTCTGTGTCATAGTTTCTTTTGTGGATCTGATTTCTCGTATAAGTTTTGGAAATACGTTATTTTAATAAACTGAAACCTTTGCAAGCACATCATATTCCAGTAAGGAGAAATTCAATTCACAACTTCCTTTTGGACTCTTGTTTTATTTTGTACTAGGTATTCAACTCTTGGAAGAAAGGAATTATGTAAATTAGAGAGCTTTAAGTTCAACCTTGTTCATCATATACTAGTGAGTAATCTAGTACACAGATATTCAATCACTCTGATGCCTTTCTCTTACATGATCTTCTTCTTTGGATCTATTTTATTTTTATTGGAAAGTTAGAGTTTCAGAGAGAAGGAGTGACAGAGAGGAAAAACTTCTGTCCAATGATTCACTCCCAAAGTGGCCGTAATGGCAGGAGCTGCGCCGATCCCGAGCCAGGAGCCTGGAGCCTCTTCTGGGTCTCCCACAAGGGTGCAGGGTCCCAAGGCTTTGGGCCATCCTCCACTACTTTTCCAGGACACAGCAGGGAGCTGGATGGGAAGTGGAACAGCCAGGACACAAACCAGTGCCCAAATGGGATCCTGGTGCATGCAAGGTGAAGATTTAGTCACTAGGCTACTGCGCTGGGCCCCTATGATGTTCTTTTAAAAATGATCCCCTGAATATATTCAATAACTGTTGGAGTGTGTGCTTGGAGTTATTTATCACTGATGACTTTGGTGATACTGATTCACATTCTAAAACTACGGCAGCATATGGAGTAAACAGCTCAAGAAAGAATTTGGAGCAAGGAGACATATTTCTCCATGACACGCAGTGGCCTCTTCCCAATGCTGAGATATACATAGTGGATTGCAGCTGAGTGTTTTTGAACAAAGGTTTAATACACTTTAACTTCCGTGGTACGTAGACACAGTGAAACATATCAGTACAAAAACTCACTTCCTCTGCATTTTCTTTCCTTGGCATTCTGCCATCACCACCCTCTGCTACATACAATATCTCAGAAACCTGCTTTTACAATAATCTTGCTATTGTGGTTAAATGCTATACAACTCAGAGAAACCACATGCTTGCAATCACTCAGTTCAGTGAGTAAAAGCTTAAGAACCCAAAAGATAAATGCAAAAATGAAGAAAGTTGACAATTGGTTAATGAACTTGGAAAAATGTTGTAACCTTCCAGTAAATACATAAAGTATTTCTTTTAAAGAAAAATCAGAATTACAAAAGTGGGCGTGGGCAGGAAGATTGTCTGTTTGCTGGGTCACTCTCCTAATGACCATCACAGCTAGGACCAGGTTGGTCTGAAGCTGAGAGCCAGGAACTTTTCCCAGGTTTCCCGCATGGATGCATGGGCCCAGGGACGTGGGCCATTTTCCCTTGCTTTCTCAGGCCATTAACAGGAAGCTGGATTAGAAATGAAGCAACCAGGACTTGAACTAGTGCCCATATGGGATGCCAGCACCACAGATGGAAGTTTAACTTGCTATGCCACCATGCTGGCCTTGCACCTAAAGTATTAACAAATCATTTTTTTGGGGGGGGACTTATATTAAGAAATTCTGTAAAGATGTTGGAAAAAATTTGAGTTGGTATGCTTTATTGAGATCCAATGTTAAGAGGGTGAAAATATTCATATAGATTGTATAAACATTTCCACTTTGAGAATCTACTGTGAGAAAATACTATGTAAATTTGAATACAGAGTGAGGTTTATTAGATTTGTTATTCTCAGAGAAGAAATCTTTTCTCATTTGACTTCTATTGGATTCTTTACAAAAGTTACAGAAAGCAATATTGCACATATCACTCAATTATTTTATTTTGAATGATTAAGAACAGTTTTGGGAAGACGCATTAGCTTGAATGATCAATGCTACTTCATAGATGCTAATGGAATGTAACTGATAAAATTGGGGAAAAGGTTACTGATGAGTTTAATGAAAGCTTAGTAACTATTCTTGGGCTTCCAATACCTTAGAAATTAAAATAATTCGATATCATTTGATTGAATTAAAAATTATTTTATTTTTATTTGAAAGGTAGAATTAGAGAGAGAGAGACAGAGAGAGACACACGCACAGAGAAAGGGAGAGCTTTTTCATCTATTGGTTCACTCCCCAAGTGGCCACATTGACTGGAGTTGGGCTAGTCTGAATCCAGGAGCCTGGAACTTCTCCAGATTCCCCCATTTGGTGCAGGGGCCCAAGGACTTGGGCCAATTTCTGTTGCTCTCTCAAGCCATTAACAGTGAGCTGGGTAAGAAATGGAGCCACCAGGACTTGAACCCATATGGGATGCTGGTGTTGCAGGTGGAGGATTTATGTGATATACCACAGCACCGGCCCTGAATAAATTTTTCAAGGTAAATATTTTATTGTAGCAATCAAGAATATTCACTCAAAGGATAAATTAAAAAAAAACCCACTTCTAAAGCTATTCAAATAGGTATTATGGGTCAAAAGTAGATAATATAATAGCTTCATATATTGATTAATATATTATAACTCAAACAACTTAGATGAAGGTGCAAAGAAAGAAGCTCCATTTCAATATTAATACTTTACACAATAATGATATTTATATATTATAAATATATGAAAAATAATGAATCAATATAAATATGAGAGCAAGGAAAAAGTTGTTAAAGTTAATCACAGAAATTTTTGTAAAATGAAAAACATAGAAGCCACTAATAATCATATGAGAAGTGATTGAGCATATTATAGTGTGTGCCTAGATAAAATAGCATATAGTTTACTCAAAATATTGATTAGAAATAGTGTCTAATAACACAGAAAATTGATTATATCATATTAAAAAGAGTATAAATGTGTACTTGGAATGATTACATTTACAGAATATGTAATAATATATTCATTGGAAGCCAAAAAACTAGAAATAATTCTGCTGAAATAGCAACTGTAGTTGTTGTTTTGACTGCAGACCTGAACCTCTTTTAACAAAGAATTCTATAATGAACTGTAAGGAGGAGACAATCACAGTTACTGAGTGCAGCTTCCAGCCAACAAAGACACTTTCCCCTTGACACTCACTCCTCATGCCTGAGGATGATTGTGTCACTGTTGAATGGCTGCTAGCAGTCAAAAAGCTATTCCTATGATTGAAGCAAAATCTCTTTCCAGGTATTTTATTTTTGGTTGGTTGGTTTGTCTTTCAGTTGACTCTGAGTCTGGCTTCTGCTGCTGGGCCTTTTTCCAAGGTCAGGTGAATGTTCTGTTTGGCTGGGTGCTCCATCCAGAACTCTTCGTGGATATGGAAAGAGAAACAGCCACTCTGGGAGGCTCCAGATTCTCCACGCATGACCCACAGGAAGCTTTTGAAGAGAGAGTGACTTTCTGTCATCCATTTTGGGCAGTGTTCATCAAGTGCTGAAAATTCTGCCACATTGCTTTGGCTTATGGACACTGTAGCTATGAAAGTTTGACACTCCTTTTCCCTCCAGCTTAATGGCTGCTAAAGCTTGCCCTATTTTCTTTACTCACACATTAGCATAAATTGGTTTCAGGTAATTTCTTGAACTTGGTATTTGATGAGTGTAGAATGAAAGCATATAAATGATAAATAGGATGGCCAAGAAGAAGGCATAGAAACATGAAATTGGGAGCATGGGCAACCTCATTTGCAGTTTACAGAGCTATTATTAACACTTCAGGTGATTCTAGCCCCAGTGGACCACTTTTGTGTACATGTTCTTTGAATGCTCAAGCTCTATTAAGATGCCTATCTTAACACTGACCTTAACATTTTCTGGGGCAGATACTCTGAATCTGTAACAGTGCTTTTTCTCTCCCATTTGTATGTTGATACTCTACTTCTTATCTTTCTTAGTCTTGCTGACTAGGCAGTGTACAGTGTGGACGGTTTTCCTGAGACTTAGGGGTAGACAGGGCAGCACCCCCTACAGATCAAAGCAACACATGCATATCTTTGCAAGGTTTGGTGAAAGCTAGCAAAGATTTCCTTCTCAGGGGGAACTCATCCTCATTGTTCTCCATGCAGAGAGGCAAGCTCTTGCTTCTAGCATTGAATGTCTACCCAGTGGATAACCACCAAGTGGGACTCACAGAGAGAGAGCTGGCTAGATCAGTAAAGAAAATGACGTGACATCAATAAATCTGTAGATCTTCTTAAGCACATATATGGTTGTGATATCCACCTTCCAATAATTCCCTTAATTCTGTTTAGCTCTCTCAAATCTTGGTAGTAACTCCAGTCTCCTTAATTTCCAACAGAATGAATTAAATACCCATAGTTGTCCTGCAGAAAGTCTCACAGTCTCTCTCTCTGAGCAGGTGTCAAATGATTGATGGGAACACAAACATGCGAATTTCTAAGATGCTGATTCTCATGCCTTGCTGTGGAAGATATTTCCTGGTTGTTAGCAGTTGCAAATTGGCTTAAAGCCAACAACTTTTGTTCTCTGAATTGGAAAGGAACTCAATGTCAGGTGTTTGGGGGTACAGAGAACCACAGGAAGTGGATATGCTGGGGATTGTGGTGCCTCAGAAGGAAGCTACATCTGTTGGACTGGGCCACTGGTGAGGAGACCAGTCAGCAGCAGATCTAAGTAGTTTCCCAGCACTCAGATCCCATCTGTACCACCATTTCCCTCTTCTACCTTAGGAAACAGGCTTGTCCAGGTTGATTAGCCAAGTTGCAGAGTCAGGTCTGGCTATGGGTGTCAGTGTGATGGTGTACACACTGCTGAATAATGAAATCCTTGCTCCAGATGTGGTGGAGAGCAGATGGTTTAGAATGTGGAAGCCAAACAATCACAGTAGAATTATCGTAACCCTTCCTACTAAGCCTTCTATTCAGAGAAAAATCATTGTAGGAAGAAAGCCTCTGTTGTTTTTCTCATTAAAATTGAGGTTAGTAAATCCTTGTACAAAATGGTCTCTCCTCTACACAATCAATCTGCCACGACTGTTGAGCTAATCAGCAGATGTGGGATACAGTCTCAGCTTTTATCACTGAGTTCTTCATATACAGAAACAGTATATAAGAACTGGTGGAAATACATTCAAATGGAAACACAGGGTGCTTAGAGGCATGCTGCATACTTAATCTTTGCAGTGCTTGCATTGGATAAAGAGGAAGATTTTATCCTGGAGTCAGATTGTCCAGTTTACTTTGGTTCTTCAAATCATCGTAAGACCATGTCAGCTTGTTCTAGGTTATTTTTAAGTGGGTTAGGTGCCACAAATGTTTGCAGACAAATGTGGTATACAGAAAAAAAAAAAAAGAAAACCAGAGTTGGAATTGTCTAAGGTGACAATGTTTCTTGTTTCCATTCAAGGCATGTGATCTGGATAGTCCCTGTGACAGTCCACATGATCAGCCTTTGCTCAGTCTTTGCTCAGAGGCCTTGTAGGATCTGTATATCCTGAAGAATCTAAGATGCAGGAGAGAGATGCTGGTAGCACAAGCTTCTCCACTGACAAATTACAATGATGGAGTAGCTTCACTTGGATTTAGGTAGGAACCCCTGAATCTTGCTGTGCCAGGTACCTCTAAGGGCCACTATATCAGTGGAATTCATACTTAGACTAAAAAATACTGCTCTGGGAACAAAAACCTGAAAAAAACCCCACAAATGACGCAAGGTGGTGCTAATTTCAAGACTCAGACAAATTGGGGAGGGACTGAGAAGCAAAAACATTCAAACCAAATCAAACTAGGAACAGGAAAGCTTTGCATCATGTCTTTGTTGACAAGATGCCAATGATCCTGGCGTAGAGTGTAAGGTTCAGAGTGTGAATGGCTAGGAAGTATGCTTGAAAGGTGAAAAATTGGTACTGTATCAACGCTCAGTGAATAGGTTTCAAAGAAGGCATGATTCTTAAAACGTGGAGGCCCAAGAGTCCAGAGGAGAGACATATTTGGAAATAAATGTTGCAGAAGACACCAAATGAATTATTGGGTAGGGAGCAACACACAGAGAGCATTTTTCACTGATGTTGCGCTGTCACAAGGTAGTCCAGGCGGTCTGGTCTAACAGGGAAATGAAAGAGAAAATCTCTCCACAGAGGTTTCTGAAGAAATTCAAAAATGTAACTTCGTAATGGAAATGAGAATGCCCAGGAAAACCCTGGTGGGAGTTCGATTCAGAAAAGAAGTATTGGGAAATACAAATAAGACGTGGCATTTACAGAAAAACTGGAAATTGAGGCTTAAGAAATGGTCAGACTTAACATAGCTTGGAACGTATAATTTTCCATGAGACTATTGGTAACAACATTTCCGTAAACTGGCATCTGCATGCTTTGTATTGAGTATAAATGGCAGCTGCTCTGTTATACAAGTTCAATTAGGGAGACACAGGACAATTAGTCTGGTCCTGATTCTGTTGCTATGCAGTCTGTGGCTCAGAAACAAACTGAGATGTCTGATTTTTTTCCTTCTTCAGGCCTTTTGCTCTTGAGATCTGCAGGTTTGGCTTAATTGTACCTGAAGACTTCGGCTTTTTCACTCTGTACTGGAGACACAGATGACCTGTTGCAAGCCCTGTCTGAGATTAAATCAATATCAATACCTCAAGTAGTTTACAGGTTTTGGCTCTGAGGCTATAATACAGAAGCATAGACTTTTTGGGGGGCATTTTTCTTACTGTCCCCCCCCCCAATATAACCAGATAATCCTTTGGATACTTGGGAGCCAAATATATTTTCTTTTCTGGCAGGAAGATTCTAAAGGGTCCTTTAGAAAAACTAGGCAAAGTGTAAGACTGAAGATAAAACCACAAACTGAAGCCCAGGCTGCTGACTGGTGCACAGATGGGAGAATGTGAACAGCCAAGAAATACGAGGGCTCTGGCTCCTTTCCCAGAACTGCCAGGCTAAGACCTTGGCAGAGACTCAACAGGAAACTGAACTCTATTTGCATATCCTTTTATACATGGGAGATTAAAAGCTTCAACCTTGAGTGATCACAGTTTTTGAGAATCATGAGGAGGCATTAAAGAGGAGGAGGGGTGTCCCAAGGGAAGTGAGCTGGAGGCGATGCAAGGTAGGTGTGAGGTTAGCAATGACTTTCAATCCCCTTTGATTAATCATGAGTGCATTTCATTTAGTTCCTTTTCTTGATTTTAATCCTTATTGGGTCACAGAAAGGATTTAGCTAGGCCCGGATTATGCTTCCCAAATCTTGTGAATCAGTCACATTTGATCCCTTCTGTCTCACGGTTACTTCCTCCTCTTTCTTGATGGTCAGACATCTATAACTTCATCTAAACTCTTGATTTTACAGATGAGCCGCTAAGGCTCCAACAGGTTAACTAACTTGTCTAAAGTCACACCGAAAGTTAGGACTTAGGATTCCCAAATGAGTTCCCCTCAACCCTCCCACAATGGATGGGCTGAAGGCTCCCGTTAGCATGTGGAAGTTTCTGCAGAGCTCAGACAGCTTCTGTCTGGTATGTGATTTGACACAGACACTCTGCACTATCATTTTTCATCAGGGTCCTCACTTCTGGCAAAACAGCAGCCTGGAATCTCTGGCTTTTCTCCCTCAGTGACTTTGGACCAGATTCTTGCAATTCTTTAAAGGGAGAAATTAAAGGATTAAAAGGAAGAATTTACTTAGGGTAGCTTGTTCCCTTGGTCAAGTACTAGAGTGTCTACTAAGCTCATGCAGATAACCTGGGCTGCAGGAGGCAGATAAATATTACCTCTTGCAGGTGAGTGATTAACTTTATTGTTCCCTTTTGAAGATCAGAAAAAGATTAGATTGCTGTAACCTTAAAAAGTTGCATCATTCAATATATTTTAACCCTAAGGGACCTTTCTAGAGAAAACTTCTGAACATCAACACTCATTTGTGCAGCCCTTAGCTCAGACGTGTGAACCAAGCCTGTTGGGAGACTGTTAATGTGAGCAGCTAATTCTCACCATTATTTGTGGTGAAGCTGGGTCTGGGCTGAGTCACCTCCATGCGGTGCAGACCAAGGGCAGTGACGACACAGGGTCTTAGTAGACCCTCACAGAAATGGATGCGACTTGCCTCTGAGACTTTCACTATCATTAGTGCTGGGAAAGAATTCAGAGAGGTTATGTGGGAAAGAATATCCCGATGAGGTATTTTGATGAAAAATGTCCTGGCAGCACATTTGGGATTTCTTGGTTTGGAAACATGCAAGTGGTAATTGGCCACCCTCCCATTCTAGCTCCTCTAGTCTTTTCTCTTCTAGGTAAAAACCACTTTGCTGCACATTCTTGTGTTGAGAGGAGTGGAATATTAGCACTGTTGAGTACATTGGCTGTGCCAGTCACTCCAGATGCTTACTAGCAATTATTTATTATAATCCTTGTAATAATTCCTTGGAATTATTGTCTTTATTACATGGATGAGGGAATAGAGGATTAGAGAAGTTAAGCAACAATTTTCAAGGTCCCAGAACTAGTAGGCTAAGAGTTGTGCTCCTCACTCATTTTTGTCTGATGCTTTTCACTATTAGAACTCCAATAGGAAAACATATATGCTGTTTTTAATCCAAAAATTTGAACTCATTCTCAAATAGGTGAAGGACCTTACCAAGGTTAGAAAATCTGCATATTATTTTCTTTCTTTTTTTTTAATTGGAAAGGCAGGTTTACAGAGAGAAAGAGAGACACACAGAGAAAGGTCTTCCTTCTGCTGTCTAGTCCCTAAATGGCTACAATGGTCAGAGCAGAGCCCATCTGAAACCAGGAGCCTCCTCTAGGTCTCCCAAGTAAGTGCAAGGTCACAAGACTTTGGGCCATCTTCCACTGCTTTCCCAGGCTACAAGTGGGGAGTTGGATCCTAAATGGAGTAGCCAGGACATGAACCTGGGCCCACTGGGATGCTGGCACTGGAAAGTGGAGCACTAGCCAGTTGAGCCATGATGTCTGTCCCCTCATATTGTTATCAAGTTCAACATCTATGAGTATTTTTGTGAGTGATGAGATTTATTTATTTTGGTGTTATGACTTTAGCTCTTTGGGCTATGTTGGTATTTAATAGATGAAAAATTGTTGATTTAAATTGTGCCATAATGCTTTTTCTTGAGACAATGAGAGAACTTTCATGGAATGGAACATGTAGGAAGGAGATAGTTACCAGGTGATTAGGAAATATGCAATCTCTTCTTTGTTTCTTCTTGGCACGACCACTTGTTGTGCTGCCTCTGTCTCTTATCTCCAATGTCCTAAGGGTCAAGGGCTAGGAAGAATAAGCATGATAGGTAGCCAGTCCCACTTAAGAAGCTGGTATGAGTTAGACTTTGACCACCTCACCATCATTCAGAACAATGCCTCTGGCCTGTAGGACTCCTGGAAAGACCACTTAGGACTGATCTCATAGGAATTCAGTTCTCCCAACTCTAGCCTGACAAACTCTGTCAGTTGAGTGGGCATAGACCAAGAAAACTCAGAGGAGCAAAGGAAAGAAGTCATGTTTCACAGGAGAGCGAGAGAGGGCACCAGGTTTGACTGGGGAGGAGGTATGGTCCCCACAAGGGCACATCAGTGAGGGGAAGATCCCTATTCATGTGAACAACCTCCTTCTACTTCCTTTCACTTCAGCTATGGTTCCTAGGGTGAGAGCACAATAGTAAGTCAACCAAGCAATATTCTTCAGTTTTGTTTGTAAACACAACTGACTGCTGACTTGTGCCTAATGATATTAAACCTTCCTCCCACAAAAGACAGTGCTTAGTATTCCCCAGAAAATTAACTTTGAGAATATTCTTGATGTCTTTTTAAAAAATATGATTTATTTTTATTGGAAAGTCAGATATACAGAGAGCAGGAGAGACAGAGAGGAAGATCTTCCAACCAATGGTTCACTCCCCAAGTGGCCACAACGGCTAGAGCTGAGTCAATCCAAAGCCAGGAGTCAGGAGCCAGGATCCAAGGCTTTGAGCCATCCTTGTCTGCTTTTCCAGGCCACAGTAGGGAGCTGGATGGGAAGTGGGGCCACCGGGATTGGAACTGGCACCCATATGGGATCCTGGCGTGTTCAAGGTGAGGACTTAAACCACTACACCATTGCGCCAGGCCCTTAATGTCTTTTAGGAGTTTAGCCTAACTACGTTGTCTACAAGAGCTCCAATTTAAGCCTAAAGGTGTTGTGGATAATCATCAAGAAGTGTTGCGAATTTCCATGTGATCCCTCTGTAGACTGCTGGCTGATCAGGGACTGGTCCTTGGGAAGACAGTACATTGACAATAATTTTAAGAAGCAGATATTACATCACCTCGAAGATAGAGAGAGACTCTTGAATTATCATAGATTAAAAGCATGCATGAAAGGATTGGCCAGAAAAGATACCATGTGTTGGGGACTGAGGGTAGAACACCCAAAGAGATGCCATGGCTACCAGTGCTATGAGAGCTACAAGTACTCTTTGATGCCAAGTACAAGGGAAGTGCGATGGGAGTGAACAGCATTAGTTATGCCCTCGGTGCCTAGCTTTCTTTTACAGATTAAAGTCACTGCCATCACAAAGGACTTGGGAAGGCATCAGGTTTATTCTTATTTTTCCCACACAAATGATTTTAAAACCAGCTTTTAATTTTTAAAATATATCTGAAAGACAGAGACTGGTCCACTCTCTAGATACCTGCAGCGGTGGGTACTGGACCAGGCCAAAGCCAGGAGCCTGGATCTTAGGCTGGTTCTTCCATGTGGGTAAGAGGGATCCAGGTACTTGAGTCATTACCTGCTACTTTCTAGGGTGTGCTTTATCAGGAAGCTATAATTTGAAGAAGAGGGAGGCCTCAGACCTTGGCACTCCTATAAGAGATGTTGATTACCTAAATGGCAGCTTACTCCCTGAACCCTAAACGGTCGCTCTCCAAAAGCAACTTTTAATGCATTCCAGAGAAAGGAACATCTTAGATGGTGCGGTGCAGTGACTTTGGAGGCAGACTGCCTGGACTTGTGTTCCAGCTCAGCCGGGCACCGGCTCTATAGCCCTGGGCAGTACCTTGACTTCTCCATGCTTTGGTTTCTATGTCCATAAGATAGGGACGACAATAACAATGGGGGTCACTGCAGGGCTTAAACCTATTAAAACATGTTAACCACTTTGAACAGAAACCTGCGCTTAGAAAAGTACTCTGTGGCTGCAGGCCATCAATTATTGCTATTGCCAGTAACTCCTTGCAGTTGCTAATGATGTTCATTTCCAGAGCGTTTTCACTTTTAGCTGCTTTTTGGCTGAGATTTCAGAAAGTTTGCTTTTTATTTCTTAACTCAGAGGAAATGGGTATGGCTGATCAGAGAGTCACTGAGGGTGAGAACAGTAAGGAAATTCAGGCTATGTGAGTTCAGGTTCCTGAGTCATAGAGCGTGAGGTGAAATGATGGTCTTAAGTTCTCACTTGCATATGGGTCTCAGTCCAGTGGCTTTCATTTTCAATGTGCAATATCTCTTCATGTGCAGCAATTAATCATGGTGACTCCCTTAGAGTAACTCAGAAATGGACCAGGACTGTGACCCTATGTGGAAGGAGCTTATCAGTGCTGAGTATGATAAAATGATCATTCTTATAATCTTATATCACATCTCATTGCTTCCCCTTTTCTGAATAACATTGCCATACTGTTGACCTATCCTTGCACTGAAAAAAGAAAGTGGGGGGTTACTTTGTCTCTGAACGGAAGGAGGGGGCAGGCTGCCAGACAGGCTCTGGGCAGTCCTCAGCAGAGTAGGTCCATCCTAGACCCTGACTGACATGAGTGTTAACATAGTTGATCAGGGTGGGAAGGATCAAGGGTTAGGGAAAAGTGGGTGTGATTATTATCTCCAAATTTTCTATTTCTTCTTCCTGCTTCAGGGGAGGGGGTGTGAAGGGATAAGGGGAGAAGCCATACTCAGCTTTTCACCTGTCCCAGTATCTAGGGATGGGGAATGGTCACTTGATATCAACCCAGGGTCCCAAGGTGGCATGTGCTCCACATGCCCAGGTGGTTTCAGTAGTTTTGAAATGTTGTCAATTTTGCCGATCCAAGGAGGAGGGAATCCTCCTCCCATTGGCTGACATAGTCCACCTTAGAGTCTCCTCCATTCATCCAGATATTTGCTGTCATTGTTTGGCTGGGGTAGTTGTCCAATTTGTTCTGCCCTCCTTCCTTTGGCATGGTAGAGATGTCCTCTGCAGGGCTCAGTGGGCTGTCATAGCCTCCATGTGGATCTGGGCTAACAGTCCACTACTCCATCTTTTCCACTGAGAAGGACCAGCAGGTGAGTCAAGGACTCAGGCCAGAAAATCTGGGCCCCACCAGTCCAACCTCTCTGGGGTCATGGACCCGACACCCACTGCACAGGTAGGTCAAGGACCTGAGCTGGGGACATGGCCTCTACTGGACTCCCCACCCACAGGGCTCATGGACCTGGCACCCACCACACATGTGGACACAAGGACCTGGGCCAGGGATCAAGGCAATGCCAGATCCCCTGTTCCCGGGGCTCAGGGATCCAGTACCCACCACACAGGCATGCCAACGACCTGGGCCAGGTGACCTGGGCTGTGCTGGATCCACCACCTTTGGGGCTCAAGGACCCAGCACCTACCTCCCCCAGACTGGCATGGCTTGCCTCATCTTGTCATCCACCAGCAGGTGCTTCAGCCTGGGTTGGCCCAGCCTGCCCCAGTTCCAGCTCATGCTTATGGGTGCTGCAACTTAGCCAGGCCCTGCCAGCCCCTGGTCCTGGTTCTATTGTGAACTGGTTATTTTTGTGGCCCAATCCAGACCTGCTTGCACTCCATCCTGATTCTCAGATTTGCCAGTGGATGTTATGAACTGGCCCAGCCTGGCCTGCCCCTAGACTTGACCCATATGTATTCTGACAGGTGCTATAATCTGGCCTGTTCTGGGCTGTTCCTTGTGTTGCTTGGTTCTTGTGTTTATCTGCAAGGACTGCAACCTGACAAAGGAATTTTCCAAGCTCCTCTGTCAGGTCTCCTCCCAATGGCAGCTGTTGTGCACACAGGTGGGTTGTTGGCCCAGGTTGACTTTTTCCACTACTTGTTCTGGCAGGAACAGTGTCCTTGCCAAGCCAGCCCATACCAATTCCAGCTCCCACTGTTGAGTGCTATAGCCCAGCCACATCTGTTCCATACCCAGACATAGCTCTTATATGGTTCAGAGGGAGCTGAGACCTAACCCAGCCCATTCTACACCCATGCTGACTCTCAAGAGTACTAGTGAGTGCTGGGGTCTAGCCCAGTCTGGTGCTCCCCAGACCTAGTCCACAACCATGTCAAGAGATTTTGCAGTCATGTCCAGCCCAGGCCACTGCCCCTATTCTGACTCTTGGGTTCACCAGTGGGAAACCCAACTCAGTTGTTGTGTCTTCTTAACTCCCCAACCAGGCCTGTTCCCAGCCACAGACCTTGCATGTGCTATCAGAGATTGTTGTTCCACAGGGATGAGCCCTGTGCCCCCACAGATTCTGCCTCTAGCTCTGATTCACTCACATGCTGCTCATTTTCATGGCCCAACCACACATTGCCCATTTCCTGTTTCGACTCACACTAGCAGGCACTGTGATCCAGCCCTGCCAGGAAGGTCCCTACTCCAGCCTCTCTGTGTGCCTCTGAGTGGTGTTGGGTGATAGTCAGTGCTAACATTCCATCTCAGGCCCTCCATGTGAGCTGGTACTTAGGTCTAATCTTTAAAGGTTCTCCTGTTCCCTGCTCCAAACAATTCAGTCTCAGTCCCCTTGCTTACCTGCTAGTACAGAGGTAAGCATGTCCATGAAAGTTCCTTGGAAGTCATTGCTCACCTGGACATGAACCCTCAGGTCCCTACTTGCCCCAACCTGTGCCATCCCCCAGTTCCCTTATAGGCCCACACCCCAAGCCACAACAACACAGTGGGTGGGGTGGAGCCTTTTTTCCTTTTCCAACAACTTGCACCAAGCCCCTAGGTACTTACTAAGCGGCTGGGCACCCCTGGAATGAAAAAGATCCAGTGCCCAGCATTAGATTTCAAGGCATTTCTTCAGGGAGAGCTAAAAATCCAAGAATGGGGTACAAACATGTTCTCTGCGGTTCTCCGAGAGCTCTGCATCCCTTTAGCACAGTTGAGACCACTTTATGAAGGCACGAGTAAAGTGTTCAGCTAGACTCAGATTTTCCAGGTCACTGGAGAGGATGCAGACTGTAAGCAAGTGAGGTGGAGAAGGCTTTCTTGTGGCAACCAGGTGTCAGAGTGTGGTGGAAGGAGTCTTTGACCAGGAGTTGGAGACCTGGGCTCATGGAGGGCTGATTGTGTGATGGTGGGAAAGTCATTTGATTTTTCCCATTCCTCATTTGTACATGTTCACCTGCAGAGACCAATTCAGGTGGGGATGAGCGTTTCTCACTGCTGTAACATTCTATGTATATGAGAGTGAATGTCTCATATATGGAAAGGGTAATAATGATGGATTTTGATGGATCACCATCTCTGGACTCAAATATTTTAAGTCAGCTTTTACTAGAGAGTGTTATTGTTGAATCATTTTCTGATTTCAACTTACAGCGCTGGTTACACTGGTTACCCTATATGGTTCCTTGTATTTTTATTTATAAAGTTGGTGTATGAAACCCTCCTATTGAGAAAACCCAGGCAGTTACTCCATTATCAGCCATTCATGATCACTAGTTATTTACATTTATTTGAGGGCACACATACACATTCTCTCTCTCCCTACACATGTGATGAGAGAGAGAGAGAGAGAGAGAGAGAAAGAGAGAGAGAGAGAGAGAGAGTTGAATCCTGGAGTCACTGACAGGAATCACATGCCACATATGTGGGTGGTAGGGACCCAAGTACTTGAACAATCTCTGTTGCTTTAAGGGTTGCACGTTAGCAGGAGACTGGACTTGGGAACATAGCTGGGACTCAGAACTAAGGAACTCTGAAAAGGGAAACAGGCTTCCCAACAAGTGTCTTAGCTGTTAGCCAAATGTTGGTCTCAGTTACTCTTGACTATAACATAGATGCTGTGCAAAAGTGATTGCGGTCTTTATGCACCAAGAGGTCTGTGACACGACACAACTTAGAACAATGTACATGCAGATGGTGTTTCTGTGGATGCTCGTAGTCTTCTTACTGCAATACTTTTGTCAGGTGGCAAGTGAAGATGAAAACCAACTAGGGGACCCACCCAGGGCTTTGGGGTCCCAGAAGAGCCAGAGGCCCTGGTGGGTGGACCCTTTAAGCTCTGATGGATGTTGTAAAGGAATCCAGTGTTTTCCATCGTCACTTCCAATCTTCCAGTTTGCTCTGTAACTTCCTGAGCCTCCCTGACCAGAACTCAAGTTTTCCTTTAGTTTCACTATCTGTGTGGAAGCTTTGGGGAGTGATGTTGATCTAAAAGTGTAGATGAGGCTGCAGATTCTGTGCGGGACTGCTAAGACCAAGTCACCTCAGACTCAAAGTCAGGCATGCAGCATTGTCTGTGTGCATTTCCTTTTTATGGTTGAGAAGAAACACTCTCCAGTCCATAGGATTCGGTTGCACAAGTAGGGAGAAGATCAAAGAGAGGGCTCAACATCACCTCCTCCATTCTCCTTTTGTTAAGTATCTGGTTTCATCACCTTCCTTTCCTTGATGTAAATTTTGACTTTCCTTGCAGCCCCCTCCCAGCCACTCACCAACATTCATTTTTTAAGATTTTCAAAATGAAAGTTTCAATTGCAGGTGAAAGAATGAGATAAGGAGAACCTGTTGCCTCCTCCCAGAGCCTGCAGAAAGGCTGATATAATAGTATCCTAATATGGTGTTGAGAGAGGAGCCCAATAGATGTGCAGACTCTAGATATTGCACTCCCTACCCACCCAGGCCTTGGTTGAAATGTTTGCCTTCTCATAGTAGCATTTCTTGACATCCTGATTTAGAGTTATAATCTCCCGTAGGACCTTGGCATCCCTCTCTCTCCCTCTTCATCTCCCTTTCCGTCTCTTTCTTTCTTCCTGTTTTATTCAAATTGTTACTGAATGAATAAATAAATTTTGCTCTATCTAGAAGAGCAACTTTAATCTCTGAAAAGTCTATGCTTTTTGGGATTAATTTTCTTTCTTAATAATTTGTTTCCCTGGGAATATATTTAACCTGACATTTCTTTTTTGGAGAGTTATAAATACTCATGAGGATTTGTCCTCAGCCAGTAGAGGATAATTTAACTTTCTCTATTCTCCAACATCTATGCAGGTAGAAAGAAAAGTGTGTTGAACTTCTTATTTAAACGCAGGTCTCAGGATCTAGACAGATTTCCATGCATATCAGTGTTTGTATTCTGGCATGACTTCCTTGTTCTGCCAGCAGGTCTTCAGTGAATGTGGCATGCTGAATGGGATCATGCTCCCCTGGTTGACTGATGCCTTGGGGACCCTAAAGAAACTAGGAATGACTGTTCTTGGTGCAATCACCACCCACTGTTGCCACTCACAAACACATATATTTGTATAGGTATACATTTTTATTACAAAACTCCAAAGTGAGCCCCAGTGGATTCTGTACTCTGTATCAAATTCATTGGGTTGTGTTGTTGGTGGTAGGGTACATGGAATTAAAACATTTTTCTTTCTTTAGGGAAATTTGATCTGATTGCAGCTTTGATTTCTGAGATAGCAGATCTTAGCCAGTCTATGTGGAGAGAACATTTACACAATTCATTTGTGAAATTAGTTAGAAGTGGTTTTTTTTCCCTGGTAGCAACAAGACTTGGGGCATGGGACCGTGGGACTCGGAGGAGAGAAAAGATGAAGACAGGAGAGGGTGTCACCCTCCTCATTTCATTCCCTGCCTAGGGGACTGACTGTGCGATTTCAGAGTGGTGATGTCTGCTCTCACAGAATAAGTTGCTTGTTCTGCCAAGCTGTATATCAACCTTTCATAAAAATCCCAGTGTAGTCAATGTTTTATTGGTAGACTGATGACACTTGGGAAAAGCAGCTCAGGGGATTAAGCTAGTACCAGCCTCATGTACCACTGTGTTCCTGGCATCCAGCACAGTGCAGTGCCCATAACCCTCCCTCATTAAGTGCTTCATTTACTCCTTCATTTAACATATTTATTGAGTGACTAATATGTGACAGATTTGCTCTTAGTGCTGGGACAATGAGCAAAGCACTAAGAATCTTCCATTCCAGCACACAACTGGGAAACAAACAAGTAGAATCGATAGCATCTCAAAGGGTGATGGACGGGAATTAAGCAGATACCAAAGGTGATGTGTGCAGAAAGAAAGAATTACGTGCTCCAAATAAATAAATGAGCTTGTTTAATCCTTTCATTCCAATTTATACTTGGGGGAAATGTGTTGAGGAGTAGGGAAGAAGCCTTGGTTCTGCAATTTGTGAATGTGACGATTTATTGACTAGTACTCATTTTCTGAGACAAAATAGTGGCTTATGATCCTCTCTGTGGGGACCAGTGTTGTGGTGTAGTGACTTAAGCTGTAGTGACTTAAGCTGAAGATGTCAATATCCCGTATGGGTTACGGATTGAGTCCTAGTTGCTCTACTTTCAATCCAGTTTTATGCTAATGTGCCTGGGAAAGCAGCAGAGAATGGCCCAAGTGTTCAGGGCATTATACTCATGTGGGATATCCAGCTGGAACTCCAGGCTCCCGGCTTTGGTTAAATTAGCCCAGGCTGCAGAGGCTATTTGGGGAGTGAACCAGTGGGCAGAAGATGTCTTTCTTTCACTCTGTGCCTGCCTGTTTGTCTGTCTCTCCTCTCCCCGAAACTCTGCCTTTCAAATAAATAAAATGTAAATATTTGTATTTAAAAAGCACCCTACCTAAAGTAGAAGTTTGGCTAGAGGTTAATTTCTGTTTTCTGCTCAGGGTTCCCGTGCTTTAATCCACCTGCTGTGTTTTCTGCAGAGAACTACAGATGTCAAATCTGAAGCCATTTTCTTGCTTTGGTATATGTGATAAGTGGGTGACAATGCAAAAGACAGACTTGGACACTTGGCTTCACATTACAGATCCATGTGGGTGGTAAAGTTGGCAGCTCTGTGGACCTGAGAGAAACTCATGAAATTCCTGCAGCTGCCGTCATCAAGTCAGCTCCTCACTCCCGCAAGGGGCCACTCCAGGCAGGCCCCTAGGAAGGATAGGAGAAGACAGCAAATCTGCAAGCATCCCCAGAGACTCTCAGGGAGTCCAGCACAACATGGCTTTTGACAAGCATCAGAAGCTGGATGCGGGGCTCATTTCTTGGGAGAAAAGCTACTGTCTGAAGCTGATATTCAGGGGCAGTGGGATGGACAGCAGATGACCTAATTCAGTCAGTGCAGTGAGACAGCTCTGGAGAACAGCCTGAATTGCTTACGTGGCAGTTGGTATTTTAAAGTAGGGGTGGAAGGAGCAGAGAGGTGGAAGGAGTTGGACCCTCCCATCTCCAAGCTATCTTCTGGAGACTGGCTGAGGGGTCAAAATTAATGTCTGCATCAGCAGACAAAACAGGACTCACACAGTCTTCCCAGCTGTTCTGTAATTCAGCTGCTGGTAATATAGAGGTGTTTCTTTAGTTTCCTCTATTGCTGCTATTGAGGTACCACTACAGTCAGCCTTCAAGTCAGATGCAAACCCTGGTCTTTCCAGTCTGTTTGAAACTCAGTAGCCTCAGCTGTGAAATGGAACTAATAGTGACAACCTCACTGAATTGTTACAGGGTTGTGTGAGCTCATGTCTGCCAAGCAGCTGCAATTTGTTGGTGCACTGTCATTTAGTTCACTTTTCCCTCAACTATTACATCTTACAATTTACTCATTCTCCTAAGCAGCATTTATTGAATAATTATCAAGTGCAATGCAATGCATTTACTTTCTATCGTTAAATATTCTCTATATGTCAGGTAGGAAACTATTCCCATTTTATGGGTGAAGAGATATGGATGTTTTTAGAGAACAGTGTGAAGTTTGTGTCAAGATCATGAAGTCCCAGAGTTAGAGAACATTTGACAGGCCACTGGGGACCATGCTTCAGTGTCCCAGTTTCTTGACAGATGGTCATGGAGTATTGGTTTGAATAGACAGGTAGCGAGGCATCCCCTATTGTTCCTTATTTCAGACACATCCTGGAGATGAGCTCTTTTAGAGATGTCACTCCCCTTCCTTGACTTAAATGTTGTGTCCTTTGGCGTGGATTGTGGAGTCTGGACCCTGTGCTCTTAATGCAGTGTCTTTGGCAAGTATTTTAGTTTTTTGTATCTTTCTATCCTTATTTGTAACATGGGGGCAATAATAGAAAGTGAGTTACAGGGTTGTGATGAAGATTAAATCATAAAACCAAAGAAATGTTTAAAACAGTGTCTGGCATATAACATGCACTCAACAAATAACAGATTTTTGGCAGTTGAATTACTATTTTACACATCTGTCCAGCTACTTTTTTCCCGCTTTATTTCAGAGAGTCTTCCAAGTCTTAAGAAGAAGGGCTCACTGGGTTCCTTAGTAGAAATCTAACCTCTGTGTCTTGTAAAACCACAACTCCCGACTTTGATGTCTGCACAGCCAGCTTTCGAGATGTCACCCTCCCAAAGTTATGCTTTCTAACTAGGAGAAGAATTATACCTTCTCAGCCTTGGAGATGTATTCTACATTCCTGTTCATCATTTGTTCAAAGAAGAATAAACAGAAATGAATAGCAGGCAGGGAACTTATAAGTCATGATGAGCCCTGTGTGGGAATTTGGGATATAACCTAGAAAGTTAGAGTTTTAAGTCCTCCCAGAGTGTGAGGCTGAGAGTGTGGATACAGATCTAGGAATGTGGTTTTGTCTGAGGGAGAAGTCAGTATTCAAAGCCTTGTAGACAGTTATACTAAAGAAGCTGCCCAATGTGGTAGAACAGAAAGGTAGAAGCAAAGCACAGATTTATGATGGAATTGGGTACCAGGACAGAGTGTGGAGAAGAGACTCTCTGTAGGGATTTAATAAAGTTTTTAGGGAAGATAAATAATAAGAGCTTACAGGGGAAGTCATGGCTTATATGCATGAATAACTATATTTTGTAAGTACATATGTATATGCATGCATACACATGTATATACACATGTAAATCATGCAATTTATATATTATATATAATATATATGTATATATATAACAACGAAGAGCTCTGATTGAAACCAAACACATGTGATTGGGAAATCTTTGCATGTTTATTTGCACTTCTATGGAAGACAGGAAGTTTGGCTGGAAGGGCTGGCTGGGGAATGTATTTTCTGGAGATTTCATGAGGTAACTTTTAAATGTTATTTTATATTTGCTGAATGTATAGATGAATGAATGACTTAATTTGTGTCACATTAGCTCATATCCCTAATTCCTAATGGCAGCATCACATCCAACTGTGTAAGTAACACTCGTTTATGCAATCAGCTATTTTTCATTGTAAAAGCTATAATGTAGAAAACAATTATTTAATGACTTTATTAAGGTATACTCAATGTGAGATAATCTGCAAGTATTTACTGTGCATAATTTGGTGCATTTTGTCATATCCATGTGTTTGTGAAACCATTACTATAATCAAGTTATCAAGCGTATCCATCACCACAAGTCTAATGAGGATATTTAGTAACTTGAATGGTAGATTTTCTAAATAATGCCAGAAGAAAGGCTGATTTCTGCCAATCATTTGCATCTGGAAAAGTATGTCATTTGGTATAGAAGGGGAGTGTGACATTGAACTTCCCAAGGAAGGTTAAGAATGTGTCAGTAGAAGACATTTTTCAATGTTTTGTTCCTTTTTTAATGGAAGTATAAAGTTTTGTGGGTTTTTTGCTTATTTTTAAAGATTTATTTGTTTTTATTGGAAAGGCAGGGTTTTTTTTTTTAATTGGGCAAATGGAGACTCTAAGATGGACTGTGTCAATCAGTGGATTCTTCAACGACCTCATCGTGCTTGGAGCAGCGAGATTGGCAGCAATTCATAACTGTTGAACTATCAAGACCACTTGAGCAAGACCCTCGGAGCAAGCCCCACATCCGGGACCTGGGGTGGGTGGGAGACTGGGTGGGGTTTCTCCCTTAAAATCTCCTTTTACATCAGATATATGAAGGAAACAATAAAAAAAGTTAGAAGTTAAAAAAAAAAAAGATTTATTTGTTTTTATTGGAAAGGCAGGTTTTTTTTTTAATTGACTGGTTCACTTCCCAAATGGCCACAATGGCTGGAGTCGAGCTGATCCAAAATCAGGGGCCTGGAACCCTTTCCAGATTCCTACAGGGATGCAGCGTCCCAAGGCTTAGGAACATCCTTTGCTGCTTTGTTAGGCCATAAGCAGGGAGCTGGATGGGAAGAGGAGCAGCAGGGACACAAATCAGTGCCCATATGTGATACTGGTGCTTGCAAATGGAGAATTAGTCAATTGAACCAGGGCGCCAGCACTCAGCGTCTTGTTCTGACTTACTTGGAAGAAGTAAGAAGCAGAAAAGGAAGGGAGGGCACAAGATCATATTCATCAAGTAATCATCAGAACAATACAGAATGTTAGAGGTGGAATCTGGCATATTATTTGATGCTGAAAGAAGGGAGAGAAAGCTCAACCTTCCCAGGTTTTTTCCTTTAGAACACCTAGATTAATAGCACAGATGGTTGGGGAAAAACTGGATGTCATCTTCAGCACATACACACACACACCCTCCTCATAGATAAAGTCACCATTTGATCTTTTCTTTTTTTTAAGATTTATTTATTTTTATTGCAAAGTCAGATATACAGAGAGGAGGAGAGACAGAGAGGAAGATCTTTCATCTGATGATTCACTCCCCAGGTGAGCGCAGCAGCCGGTTCTGTGCTGATCTGAAGCCAGGAACCAGGAACCTCTTCCAGGTCTCCCACGCGGGTGCAGGGTCCCAAAGCATTGGGGCGTCCTCAACTGCTTTCCCAGGCCACAAGCAGGGAGTTGGATGGGAAGTGGAGCTGCCAGGATTAGAACCGGTGTGCATATGGGATCCCGGGGCGTTCAAGGCGAGGACTTAAGCCGCTAGGCCACGCCGCCGGGCCCACCAATACAATATCTGACCTGACTCCTGAAAGAAAAGATGGTTGAAATCACTGACTCAGTTAGAACTGTTCAGGAGTCTCGGGTCCTGAAAGCCTTGATGTCTCTTTGCTGCCAATCATTGCTTGGTTGAGGTTCCAGGACTCTTCTTATGTGCTCAGACACTGTGAAGAAACAGGTCCTCAGTGTGGCCTCACTGAGACAGCTTTGCCTCTCAAGATCCCTTGCTTATCCCTCCCCACAATGTATTATATATTATATATAAAATATATATAAGATATATATATATATATATATGCACACACACACATATAAAGGTTTCCCTGAGGAAACCTCCCCCACAGCCCCAACTGTTAGCAAGTGTTTTATTCTCCAGAAAAGTCTTACCAATTATAGGAAATTCACAGTGCCTGATGCCCGTTGAAAGGATGACAATGTGACGTTTAAAACTGATAATATGGTCAGCATGAATAAGGACAACTGAGAGGCTTATGTAACAGCTTATGTGATGGATAACAAAGATTCCCTTTCATTTTTCATTTTAGATATACATATTGGAAACTCCATAGTGATGTTAACAGTTAATACCAAGAAGAAGAATTATTGACATTTACAGTTGTAATCAAACGAACCATCAAACAGGGAGATCGATAGTAGGCGGACAAAGACTCTGAGGATGTAATGATTGTTATGTTCACTGCCAGCTCTCTCTGGGCAAAGTTGGATCAGGGTGATTCACTCTTGTATGAGAGAGCAACCCAATGAAACATTGCCTCCAAATTTGAGCCAGAGGTACCTGATCTTCACTGAACTCATCTATCTTGTTTTCTGAAGGGTTATTAGGTCATCTAGGCTGAAATACAGAGAAAATATCATAGAAAACAACTTACAAACCTCCAGTTTGTGCCAGCTTATGATAACCTGAATTTATATATACTTGAAAAGCGGGAATTTGCTGAGCTCCTTGGATCTACACTATTGAGTATAAAGACCAAAAATCTTAAAATTTTTGAAATCAAAGTATTAAATTTATAATGGGAACTAGAGATTGCAGAAGCTTGCAAGCAGTTTACCTGGTAGGAGACATGAGAAGAGGAAACATTCAATATTAGGAGAGGGCTTCAGGGTCCAAATCTGCAAGTCAGTGGAGGAAAACACCATCCAGATTTTCTTGATTTTCTCTGTTGCTGGGACCCAGACAGCCCCCAAGAAAATCCAAACAGAACAACTCAAGTGTACTTGACCCCATTGTGGTTGCTCTCTGCATTCATCTCCACCTACTTTACTTGGCCCAGCTATCATTGCTGGAAGACCTCAAGCAAGTATCAAATGTGGTCATGTTTTCTGACATTACCAACTACTCCATTAGTACTCACTTGCAGGACATAATGGTGCTTGCTGTCTACAGTTCTTTGAAAACAACCGAGGGCAACCTTTCTGGACTTAAATAATTTAGTCTGCCTTCAGCTGGTTTCCCAGCTCGTGGCACATCCTGTTAAACCTAGTCATTCTTACTGTGCCCTGGATCTTAGGGATTCACTAATGAATAATGGGTATGGTCTGTTCTTTCTTGTAGCTTATGTTCTAGTGTGAGAGCCAGTCATCACTTCATAATTTGTGTAATCGATTCTTTTATTGCAATTATGCTAAGCACCTAAGTATTCTGCCCAAAAAGAAGGGTCATGTGAGTGTTTTATGGGGGCCAGTCTCTCGTCAGGTGGGCAGAGAGGGCCTTCCTGAAAGAAAGTGACTTTGGTGTTGCCCTTCCACATCCACTCAATGTCTTACTTCAGGAGGCTGACTGAAAATGACAGAATCTGCCCAGCTCCCTCTGTCTCAGGCGTCACGTTCAGCGCATCAGGAGAGTGAGGGTGATAGGGGTATTTATTTCCCAGATTCCTTCCTGCCCAGCTGTAGAGAACAATAACTCCAATTTCTTTCCTACAGCTGGGGGTGAGGGGGTGACTCCTCTGTTGCCAGCGTATGGGTGTCTCTCCACCTTTTCATTGTTGCGTGTTTGTGTCTCAGGGCTGCCTTAAGGCACTGAACACCGTGTAGTTGAAAACAACAGACACTTAATGCCTCACAGCTCTGGAGGGAGCAGTCTGAAATCCTGGTGATCAACTCCCACTAGAGCCTGTAGGAGAACACTCTTGCGTTTTCTCCTAGCTTCAGTTCATTTGCTGGCGCCCTGCAGCTGCAGGATTCCAGCCTCTGCTGTGACACGGTGTTCTCCTGGTTTGTCTGCATCTTTGCATGGCAGACTTATAATGACAGCAGTCCTCCGGTCAGGCACCTGTCTGCTCCAGTGTGATCTCATCTTATTAATATTGTCTACAATCATCCTGTTTCCAAGTAAGGTCACATTGTAAGGTGCTGGAAGTTAGGACTCCAACATATGTTTTCTTGGGGGAACACAATTCAGTCTCTAACATCTGTCCTTGCCTTTGTAAATTTCCCTTTTGTTAGCTTCTCTCCAGTCAGCCTGAGAGTGGCCTGTATCTCTTTCTGGGACTCCAACTGATAGGCTGGATATGGGGGGCATTTGAGAGGAAAGAACCTTCCATATAAGAAATGAAGATTATAAATAGTGTTTGGTTCCTCCCTTGATGCAGGAAAAAGTATTGTGGGTATAAATCTGGATTCATACCAAAAAATGATTGATAGGGCTCAAATGAGCCTGTCTGCCCTGATGATTACTGTGGAACTCTTCAAAATTAGTACATCATTATTTTGAAAAACCCCAAGAAGGTATTATGTTTATGGCTGTGATTTATAACTCACACAGGTTAGAGGTAATTTTAAGAGCTTTTTTGTTAATGGGTAAAAGCAATCTTCCTTTGGGCCAACAGAGAGAGAGAGAGAAAGCAAGCTGGTATGACAAATAAATCAAAGCCAGTGTCAGTAAGCAAAACAGGAGGGGACAGGTAATGACCTGGTGGAAGGATGGGACAGAGTGTGGCTGGGGAAGTGTATTCACTGTTCTCTCCCTCCCCCCTACTCAAGCGGACTTAGCTTGGCCTGTGCCTGTGGCCAGAGCAAGACTGAACTTGCATGTGGAAGGCAGAAATGTCTGCCAGGGCCCTGCCCTTAGGCTCTGCTTGCCAAGGATCTGTCCAGGCTGTATTTCTTGTGCTCATTCCTTCTGTGTCAAGGCTGCAATCAGATCACAATGTCCTAGGCCCTTTCTGTGACTTCTGAGGAATAAATAAAGTCATGCTTGAAAACATGTGGCTCATTGCGGAACTATTTATTTTCCCTTTTCTGTAAAAGTGAAAAATGAAGATACTTTAGGGCACTGGCAAGGTAGCCTAGCAGCTAAAGTCCCTGCCTTGCACGTGCCGGATCTCATATGGGCGCTGGTTTGTCTTGACGACCCTGCTTCCCATCTAGCTCCCTGCTGTTCCCTGGGAAAGCAGTCAAGGATGGCCCAAAGACTTGGGACTCTGCACCCACCTGGGAGACCCGGAAAAAGCTCCTGGCTCCTGGCCTCAGATTAGCTCAGCTCCAGGCATTGTGACCACTTGGGGAGTGAATCAGTGGATAGAAGATCTTCCTCTCTGTCTCTCCTCGTCTCTGTACATCCAACTTTCCAATAAAAATGAATACATCTTTAAGAAAATGAACATATTTTAGACTTGAATAGTTAGTAGGAGAGACAAGAGGTTTGAGGGTTTGAGGATAATGATAAGAAATGCTTGGGGCCTGCATGGTGATGGATGGTTGCCTGCGGTACTGGCACCCAGTATTGACACCACGTTGTGTCCTAGTTGTTCCGCTTCTGATCTAGTGCCCTGCTTATGGACTGGGAAAGCACAGGAGGATGGCCCAAGTCCTTGGTCCCTTGTACCCACATGGGAGACCTGCAAGAAGTTTCTGGCTTCCAGCTTTGGACCATCTCAGCTTTGGCCGTTGTGGTCTTTTGGGAGTGAACTAGCAGAGGGAAGATTTCTGTCTTTCTCTGTAACACTGACATTCAAGTAAAATAAATGAATCTTTTTTTCTTTTTATAAAGATTGATAACCCTAGTATGCAAGTTACCATGAGTTCTTTCTGCTTTTCTGTCTGTATAAGATGGCTAGAGATGCCGGTGAAACTGATGTAGCTAATATTTTGTGTTCAGGGTCTGGGTGGTTGGGAGCACCAGACCTTTGAGCAACATTTTGTGCAGTGGTGGGGGGGACTTGTGTTTATGGGCTTCACTGGGAACAGAAGGAAGAGAGAAGGATGCGAAGCAGGAAGGGACCTTTGCAAGACTCTGTCTGTGTCTCAGCCTTCACGTTTCCATAATCTTAACCACAGAGTAGCTTTTTTGTGTTTTTCATGTGAGTGTCTTGAGCATTTCGGTCCTTTGCATGTGGAGCCAGATTGTGGAGGAGCAGCAGGGGCTGGATGACCCCAGGTGGACTCAGACAAGCCTCAGACAGAAAATCACATGCCAGACTGGACTGGTAGATGTTCTGGAATACAGGGGTCATCTTTCCAAGCTTTTTGCTCTAGTTTTCAAATCAGCTATGTTGATTCTTGATTGAAAGCTGACACATCTGTTTCTTGCAAATCACTTATCTCTCCAGGTTTCAGTTTACTGGAGAATAAAGCAGGCATATTGCTGTCCCAAGTGGTTACTGGAAATTATACATGTGAAGACACCTTTTAACCAACAATGAGGCATGCACTGGGAATCTGCTGACCAACACGGAAAGCAAGCATGAGAGGCTTTAGTTTGGGACTTACCTGGAGACAGAAGAGCGGTGCCAAGGATAGGACAGCACAGCCATAATATCTCTTTGCACTCGCTGTGGCTCTGACCAACTCCAGGGAGAATTGACTGGGTGAATTCTCAACTCTGCCAAATAAGACTTGTTGGAGACCAGGGCATTAGGTGTCTAATTGCTGGTACGCTGAGGTCAGAGAACTGTCTTGTTTGTTTGCTCTTATCTTAGCACATACTGTAATTATCCATTTTTCTCCATGTCATTCGGTACTACAAATTTTTGCTTCCTTGAAAAGCAACAAATGTCTTCAGCTCTCATTGCTCTAACAAGGTGTCTGACATGATTCCTAAAAAGAAAAAAAATCAAGGTAAGAGGAAGATAGGGAAATTGAAATTGAGAAGCTACATCAGTGTATCTGTGAGATTGTAGTTCTCACCTTCCTTTGCAGTCTTCATTTTCATCAGGAGAGTCATTTAACTCATTTACTTGATCATTTGTTAAGCGTCCACAGGATGCAGTAGTGTGCTCAGTGCTGTTTTGGGCTCTATGTGGGAGATCACAGTGTGGACTCTCAGGGGCTCATCAGACCCAGGAAAATGCAAGGCCCGTGGTTATGAGGCTCTTGGCAGGAGGGTGGTAGGAGGCCAAGTGGGCAGCCCCATGGCAAGGCTTTCCCTGGAGATGGAAGGGCTCTGCTTCTGAGACCATCTCTCCAGGCCCTTTATTCTTCATCTCTTGCCTAAGCATTTTAATGACCCGCCCATGTGCTCCCTGGCTGCCTGTGGACAACAAGGAAATGAGCCTGGACCAGCAGGTGTTCTGCCTCCAAGAGGAACCTCTGCTAGTTGCACAATCTGGTTCCTCTTTTTGCTGCAAGAGGCAACATTTCCTGCCTAAAGTGAAGCCAACAGTTTGGCAGGGGAGATATTGGTATTTAGCTTCAGACGACTATGGATGCTTGTTTCCACTTTATTGGTGGATGTATCTTTTATTTTTTGGGTTGCAATACATAAATTATGGATCTTTTATTTATACATCAAGACAGGAAGAAAGAGATGCTTTGCCAAAGTGCCAGTCTTGTAGGAAACAGGAGTCCATAAATGCAGTGCAGAATTTAGTAAAATATATTATTACGTTGGTTTATGTTTTTGTAGCAGTTAAGTGCCTACTGCAGTACTCAACCCATATCAAGCACCCTGTAAATGTTGATGTTGGGCTAAAGAAAACACGGCACAAAACAAGCATAATGGGAAGATGGGGTAAGCAGAGCGGGCAATGAAAATTAAATGAGAAAAAGCAAAGTTAAGGCATGAAAAAAGGTTTAATGGAGTGTTATTGAATAACTGCTGAAAGCACAAAGTAGAAGAAACAAAAAAATCAAGAGGAAATACAATGCCTTAGCTAACAGGGATGTGGAGGTGGAGAAAAGCAGGAAGGGGATCTGGACAATGACCTCCACACAGTGGTTCCCAGGTGGTCTTGCATTGGAAATATCTGAGAAGCCGAACCACCGAGGCTTGGGCACGACCCTCACCAAGTCTGATTGGATGACAGATTTCCTTTCCTTTCATTTTCTTCTTTTTTAAAAAAGATTTATATATTTTATTGGAAAGGAGAGAAAGATCCTCCATCTACTGGCTCACTCCTCAAGTGGCCACAACTAACAGAACTGAGTCGATTTGAAGCCAGGAGCAGCCAGGAGCTTCTTCTAGGTCTCCCATGTGAGTATAGGGTCCAAAGGCTTTGGGACATCCTCCTCTGCTTTTCCAGGCTACAAGCAGGGAGCTGGATGGAAAGAAAAGCATCCAAGACCTAAACTGGAGCCCATGTGGGATCCTGGCACATGCAAGGCAAGGACTTAGCCATTAAGCTACTGTGCTGGGCCTGGCAGACAACTTTTCATAAGCTCCCTAGATAATTCTGATAGGTTTGAAAACGATTGTGCTACAACAGGAACCACAGGCCAGTGAGATTAAGGCTTTTCTGCTGTCCTCAGGGGAACAGGTGAAGGTGTCATCTGTGCCTGTGGACTCTGCTATTCTGCTCCGTGTCCTTCCTTTAGGAATGACATGGACCCCTGTAGCATCTGCATTGCAGGTGACTGCTCCGTGCTGGTCACTTACAAACCAGAGGATGTCGGCTTTACTTGGGTCTGCATCAGCCATCTTCCTGCTTCCCTGAGCTCCTGCAATGCAGGTGCAGGGGTGCTTAGTGACTTTGTGTAAGGTGCTGGATTCCTGGCCTTCTGGGTCCCTCTGGGACAAATGGGCTAAGCTTGTGCTCTTGCTTCCTTTTCCTAGTCTATCCCTGGTCTTCCAGACCCAAATTACATTCTATCCAACTTCCTTTTGAAAGGTAGAACTCAGCCCCAGTGTGCCCACTTGCTGTGACTGTGTGTGCTGGCAATCGTGCACCACCCACAGAGTAATGCATTCTTGTTCAACTTGGTGTGGGTGTTCTGCTTCCTTCTCTTTCCCTTCCATCCCTCTCCTCTTTCCTCCCTCCTTCCCTTTTTCCTTTGTTTGTCTTGTAATCCCCAGGCTCACAACAGACCTCAGCGAACCGAAGAAAGCTTCTGCTAAGACTGAAGTGTGCCCAATTCCCTAAAGTGGCCAGCTGTTTGTGAAGGGAGGTGGATTACCGTCTGCTCTCCTGAAACTGTTGGTTTCACAGAGAAGATTTGCTGCTGCAGAGAGAGCTGTGGGTGGAATGTGAAGTTCCTTCTGTCTCTGCAAAATTTCTTTGATGTGCCCTGCTGGAAGAAAGCTGTGAGGGCTTCATGGAGGACATGGGGAGGCACAGGACAGAAGTTTTCCTGCAGGTCATAAACCAATCATGCATCTTTACTGGCAGAAGCTCATTTACAAAAATACAAAAACAATAGTAATTTTCTGCTTCTGTCCAACAAAATCCCAGTAGAGAGGAAAATCATGCTGGCCTGGGAGTAGATAGACAATGAGCCTTTAAGGACTTGAGTAGAACCTCCCCTGCCCCCGCTGCTGACATAGAATTCTCTGTATAGAAGAAACAGCACCCTGCACCTTCTTTCTCTAAAAGGGCTGAAAGGAATTTTACTCAAGGGTCGTGGTTGGGAGTGGGCTGGAGGAGGAACCTGAAAACTTTGTTTCCTCTTTAGGTGGTGGGACTTACGAAAAAGTAGAATGTGGCTGGCTGCCTTTAGTGCTTATAGAGAACTCAAATTCCTGTAGTTGGAATTACACAGGTGTGGAGTTAAGCTTTTAGTCCACAGCTCTAATATTCTCTGACCTGCCAGTTTTTGCCGGGGGCAGAGGTGGGTGACATAGCTGGGCTCTTCTAGAACACTGGGGCAACTCCATGCTTTTTCTTCCGCAGGGAAGTCAATAGAGATCTTGACTCTTCTATCACAGACAGGAGAGAGCTGTAGGTGCCTCTCAGGGAGGGATACCTTCATTGTGCATCAAGTGAAGAATGAAGGGACCCTCATTCTCTTTTGGGTGGGGTCTAGTATTCCAGAGCAAGAGACAAGACAGATGAAAGGAACTTTTCCTCTTTCCCCTGGGACAGAGGTGTGGTGGATTGGGCCCTCGGTTCCAGGCACTCTCACAGCCAGCAACAAAATCTTGCATCACTGGGCCCAGTGTGGCAACCTAGTGGCTAAAGTCCTTGCCTGCATATGCCAAGTTCACATATGGGCACTGGTTCGTGTCCTGGATGCTTCACTTCCCATCCAGCTCCCTGCTTGTGGCCTGGGAAAGCATAGGAAGATGGTCCAAAGTCTTGGGATCCTGTACCTGGAAGAAGCTCCTGGCTTCAGATTGGCTCAGCTCTGGCCATTGTAGTCACTTGGGGAGTGAACCAACAGATGGAGGATCTTTCTGTTTCTTCTCTCTTTCTCTGTAAATCTACCTTTCCAATAAAAATAAATAGATCTTAGAAAAAATTTTGCATTGCCTACAGTTCCAAGGTATATGCCCATTCATGACCTCTGATTCCAAGTGCATTTGCTACATTTTGTTTGTATAGATTGGGAGGAAAAAGGAATGAGGCTAAAAGGATGCCACAACATGGAGTGAGAGCTAACTGAGGAAATGGAGATGAGGAATCACTGTAGGGGGAAGGCAGCTTTGAAGACTAAAAAAATACTGGACTGGAGAGTAACTTTGGGATCTGAAAGAAGAGAGTGTTTAAGCCCCTTAAGTGTGAAAGTATTTAAGCAGGGTCCTGGACCCATAGCAGTTTGTCCTCATGTCCCAGGAACCTCATATACTGTATACCTGCTGCTATCCCATTGCCAAGACCAGTATATTTAGGATATTCTAGGTGCTTATGTGGAATTTATAGCAACTATTTGATGGTGGGGGGACAGATAGAGGTGAAAGGACTGACTGGAGCAAACACATTTATTTGTTTTTTTTGTTTTTTTTTTGTTTTCTCTTTTTTTTATTTCTTTAATATTCATTTATTCATTAATTACATTGCATTACATGACACAATTTCATAGGTACTGGGATTCCCCCCCCTTCACCCCAAACCCTTCCCCCATCATGAATTCCTTCACCTTGATGCATAACCACAGCTCAAGTTCCGTTGAGATTCCCTAATTAAAAGTTTACACCATACAGAGTCCAGCATCCCACTTGTCCAGTTCAAGTTCAACGGCCTCTTAGGGAGGCCCTCTCAGGTCTGTAGGCAGAGCCAGCAGAGCGTCACCTCGATCAATTAGAAGCTCCAACATATCATCAGCAACAGTCCAGGTATGATGAGGCTGGTGCAGAGTCCACTGATTGACATAGTCCGTCTTAGGGTTTCCCCTTGTCCAGTTTTCCGCTGCAAGCATAAAGCTGAGGTGGTTGATTCATCTACTCCATTTTCCATCTTTTTTTGATTAATGCTTTGATTCCTCCATTTTGTTCAGGGGAATCCCCCTAAAAAAAACTTTGAGGCATTCCCAGTCCAGGCTCCTACATGTACTACTAGTAAGCACAGTGCCCGCCACCGTCCATCACTCCGATCAGCTGATGGTTTTAACCCCTGGGTTGGTTCTCTTCTGAGCCCCGACCTCTATTGGAACCAATGAGTATCGCATCTCTCCCCGGCTCTGCCCATCACACTCTCGTCCCTCACCTAAACCAGTGGGAGGAGTGCTGGTCGGGTGTTGCATTCCCTACTAGCACAGGCCATTTCACCTTGGCATTTTGTGTTTTGTACTGTTTTTTTTTTTTTTTTTTTTTTTTTTTATCGCAATCAAACCCGGCCAGGCCCCCACACAGTTTCAGCACTTGGGCTTGCCAGTGGATGACGTGAACCGATTCAGCCTGGTCTGCCCCAACCCGAGCCAAGTGTATTCCAGTGGGTCACATTCCAAAGCCTCTTCTGGGTTATTTACCTCCATGCTTCTTGCGTTTATTTGTAGAGTCAGTGTCCTGTCAGAGGAACTGTTCAGGTTCCTCCCTCCGACTCCTTCATGGTGTCGGGCTTCACGCATTCCAGCAGGTCCTTCGGCCAGCTCCGCTCTTCAATCCATTCTGGTTCCTGCTGTTGAGAGTTTCAGCCCAGCCACGGCTCGTCCATACCCACGCATATCTCATATATGGCTCAGATGGGGTTGAGGCCTAGCCGAGCCCGTCCAACGTCTATCCTGGTCCTCCGGAGCACCAAACTGTGCTGTGGTCTAATCCGGCATGGTGCGTCAAAGCCGAATTGATATTTGTGCCAAGGGATTACAACTGTGACCCGACCAGAACTCAGCCTCCCTCCAGTTCCTGTGCCCGTTAGTGGTAGGCTCCACGCAGCCAAGGCCTCCACCACGCTCTCCAACCAGGCCTGTTGCCAGCCAGTGTTAACTATGCCAGAGGTTGCTCTGGTCAGCCCAGAGCGTCCTATAGACTGTCATGCCTCCTGCATAGACTCCACCTGCCCTTCTAAACCGTCCAATGGGGTCAGAGTGTCAGGGGATTGCCTCACACATTCTAGCCCCGAGTATGGTTCTTGAATGCCAGTCAGTGTCATAGTAATGCCTTCTGTGACCCCTCTGCTGATCCCTCATCCTATCAGGTAATGGGGCATCCTGCTGGACAAGCCTGGAATTTTGCCTTTTAAGTGAGCTGATGTTGGCGATCGGCACTATAAAGTGACTACAGGTTCTTCAGAGGAAGATTAAATGCCTTTGAAAAGCTTAAGGACTAATACATATTCTCAGAGTACTGTGGGTTCAGCACGGAGCGTCTCATGCAGCATATCAGAGAAACCAAATTCCAGAACTTCCTGGCCGGGCGGCCAGCAGGGGAAGCCTGGCGCCAAATGGCGCACTGGCCGCCCGAGAGCCTCGCACCCCATGTACCTGCGCAGGTGGTGGAAAGCTTGGCTGTGTTAGGCTGGAATCGTGGCAGGGACCCTCGCACCCGGGCTGCATGGCGGCCCGGGGCCAAGCTGCTTGGGCCCCCGCCTGGATCGTGCTAGCTCCTCCCCCACTCCAGCCCCTGGCATGGCGGCTCAGAGGCGTTCCCAATCCGCTTCTCAGGGTCCTAGGACAACCTTCCCGCCCCAAAAGGAGGCCATCAGACCAGGACCCCGGCAAATCGGAAAGCTGCCCGAGAGCCTCGCACCCCATGTACCTGCGCAGGTGGTGGAGCAAACACATTTATTTGTAATATTCAACCTGGTGGAGGTACCATGAGCAAGAGTGGTTGTTTTATAATTGTCATTGTATTGCTGTGGTAAAGCAAAGTTTGGAATGCAAGTGTTGTTATGTACATCATGTGTATGACAAGTTAAAGGGCTGTTAACATTGAGCTATGTAATGAATACTTAGTAGAAGAGAAGGAAAAGATTATTGAATTGGAGTATGCACTATCCAGTTGGCAGGACTTTAATTGCAAAATTGTCTGTGAGTTGACACATGTGAATGACTGAGTAGTGACTGCAAGGACTTGGAAAGTTACCAAAGAACGGTGATAGAAGTAATTCGTGCAGCAAGGCTGCCCTTGTGTGATGAGCAGTCTCACTGAAATAACACAGTGGCAGAAATAACTGACATGACAAAACACATGGTACCAATCCAGCCCAAGAAAAATGCCCATACTGTGATGAGAAACAGAGGGATACTGGGATTGCTAGTGGGTTAAGTTGATGCTGGTGATGCTGGCATCCCATGTAGGAATGTCTGTTAGCATGCCCCTCCTCTGCTCTGCTTCTGACCTGGCTTCTTCCTAATACACCTGGCAAGGTAAAATATGGTGGGTCAGGTGTTGGGTCTTTGCCACCCATGTGAGAGACCTGGAAGGAGTTCTTGGCTTCTAGCTTTGGTCCGGCCCAGTTCTGGCTGTTGTAGTCATTGGGAGAGTGAAACAGCAGAGGGAATATTCTCTCTGTCTCTATTTACTTTTCATGTAAATAAATAAATAGGAAACACAAATAAATAAGAAACCAGCGTGATGGAACACAAAAATGAGCAGGGAATGATACCTGTCAAAGAGAGGGGCTAGAGGAACCCAGGGAAAGTGGATTCTAAGAATTCATCAGAATATCTTATTTCTTTTTTTAACAAGTGACACTCAACTCCCATATTGGAGACTCAGAGGCAAGAGTCAGCAAGTCAGGGGTTGGTTTTGTAGTGTGGCAGGTAAAAATATTGCCTACAGTGCCAGCACCCTCTAAGTGCACTGATCCATGTTCTGCCTGCTCCACTTCTGATCCAACTTTTTGCTAATGGCGTTGGGAAAAGCAGTGGAAGATGGTCCAAGTACTTGAACCCCTGCCCCTCAAGTTGTAGACCCAGATGCAGCTCTTGTCTCTGGACTTGCTCAGCCTGGCCATTTCAACTGAGGAATGAAACATGGTTGGGAGATCGCTATCTCTTTTCCTCTGATGCTCAAATAAATAAATAGTTTCCTTAAAAATAAGAGGAGAGTCAGAAGGTTATAATGACTGTTACCTTTGCTTACCAATTTGTTGTGCTTGCATTAGCTCCACTTGGTTGAGCTGGACAGCATGCCAATGCCACTGTCTACCCCAAGGACTCTTCATTAACAACTATTATAACAAAACCATACATTTATCTAGGGATGCATGACATTGAAGGAACATCATATGAAAAAGAAAACATAATTTAAAATGCCATCTGGGCAGTTGAAAAATATATTTATGAAGAAGAGATGTACTCTCAAAAACTTTCCTCTTATTTTGATTGGTTAAACTCTAAGCTGCAAGCATATGTAGTCATGTACCATGTAATAACATTTTGGCCAGCAATGGACCATACATATGCCTGCAATCCCATAACATTATATTGCCTAGAGACAGTGTAGCCATCTTCATTTATGGATGTACATTCTATGGCTACACAAAAATGAAGGCCCACATCAACGTATTTTTCAGGATGTATCCCTAAGGGATATAGCTCATGACAATATGTGTAGGTTAAGGGCACACTTCTTTAAGATCAACCAAGAGGCAAACAAAACAAAACAAACAAATAAACCAAAAAACCAAAAAAACATTTCTTATACACCCACAAAAGACTTGTGGACAGGGGACTGAGTCCTCATGGTAGTTGGGGCTCCTCGTGTGGTCGTCAGGGACCCAGGCTCACCAAAAGAGGTCAAGAACAAAAAAGGTGCTGAGATTTTCCCCAGATAATTCAACATTTCTAAGGTTCTGTTGGTTTTCTTTTCCTCTAAGAGCATATGAAGCCTGGCGAATTTTGACTGGCAGAAGAAGCCTTGGGAGAGGTTTGGAAAAGAACAGGATCAAAATTCAGAGGAATGACCAAAAATGCAGTTGCCATGGGCTATTATTAGAACTGCTGGTGAAACATCTTTCTGCCATCCCAGGGAGTCTTCCTCCCTTGACCTCCTCATTGGCCCCAAATCCAAATGAAAGAGTCAACGTCATGAAGTTGGATTGCTCCTCCAGTTGGCACAAGAGTGTTAAGCAAGGCCCTAGTTGACTTTTTGTTTTCTTTTCATAGTGGAGAAGGGAGCAGATCCAAGTGGACTGCTGTGAAGAGGAACTCATCCTTGGCTGTAGCACACCAGCTTCGCCAGATAGGGTGTGGGAATGTAGGCAATTTATAAAAACCTTTTCAGCAGCTTTCACAACCACAGGGGATGGCATGGGCTTGGTTTAGCATTTTTAAACTTAAGCATTCACCTCATGCCAATGACGATAGCTGTAGCTTTCATTTGAGGTTGTTCATTTGGAAATATACAAGGATGAGGCATTATTTCTTTACATAAAATATTCTCTTTCATTACATCTGTGTCTCAGTGATCCCTAAAGCAGAAACTCAGCTCTGACATTAAATTCAATAATCATGTATTAAACACATCCAGTGCAAGGCACCATGTAAACTGTGGAGGAAGTAGCCAAGCCTGCTTTCAAGGATTTGATAAATTTAGGGAAGGATGAAGGAAACAGCCAAACAATTGTGGTAAAAAGAAGAGAACATATTAGGCTAGCACTGTGGTGAAGTGAGGTAAGCTGATATTTGCAATGCCAGCATCCCATGTGGATGCCAGTTTGTGTCCTGGTTGCTCTACTTCCAATCCAGTTCCTGTTAATGAACCAAGGGAAGTAACAGAAGTTGGACCAAGAACTTGATCCCTGGCAGCCATGTGAGTGACGTAGGTGGCTTCCGGGCTCTTGGCTTCAGCCTGGCTCAACCTGGGCCATTTTGACCATTTGGGAGTGAGAAAGCAGATAAAAGTTTTCCCTCTCTGACACTGCCTCCCCCTTTCCTGTAATTCTGCTTTACAAACAAACAAAGAGAAGGGAAAACATATGAAATAACTTGAGAGTTAAAAGCCAAGCTGGTTCAGTTGGTGGAGAGAGTATATCCTCAAAGATTTGCTTTGCATTGAAGATGCAAATTCAGGAGACAGGAGCTTATATGTGATGTTTAACACTGCGAAAATGAATGAGATAACCTAGGGAGAGATAGGAGAAAGAAGTAGCTGAGTATGGGTTCTGGGTGCTATAATGTTTAGAAGTTAGGAAAAGAAGGAAGAATCAGAAAAGAAGACTGAGAAGGAGTATGGAAAGCATTTCAAGAAGGAATGGTTAGTCAAGAGTGAAGAATGAGTGGGTGGTTGTGTATGTGACTACTGACCATTGAATTGCGAGTCTGTTCTGTGTTCTCATTTTAAAAAGGTAAATCTTTGAGAGTAGGGTCCACTTATGTTTGGACTTCTTCACTCAATGCTTGGAGCAATATTTAGCACATGATAGGACTTCTAAATATTGTTGCATAAAGAAAGGAAGGAACAAAAGCTGGTTTGAGGGCTCTGTGTGGTAGCCTAGTGGCTAAAGTCCTCACCTTGCAAGTGCTGGGATCCCATATGGGCACCGGTTTGTGTCTCGGTGGCTTGACTTCCTATCCAGCTCCCTGCTTGTGGCCTGGGAAAGCAGTCAGGGATAGCCCAAAGCTTTGGGATCCTGCATTCAAGTGGGAGACCTGGAAGAGGCTTGAGGCTCCTGGCTCCTGGCTTTGGATTGGTTCAGCTCCAGCAGTTGCGGCCACTTGGGGAGTGAACCATCAGATGGAAGATCTTCCTCTCTGTCTCTTCTCTCTATATATCTGCCTTTCAAATAAAAATTTTATATATATATATATTTAAAGCCAGTTTGAGGTGTTCACACCTCAATTCAGTATGCAGAGTAGGATCTGATTAGTTTTTACATTTCTGACACGGAATTTGGTCTCAGCAAAAAAAAAAAAAAAAAAAAAAAAAAACGAAAAAAACAAGCCTCTTTTTGGAGGTTTCTAAGATCTGCTGGCTTCATGCGTGCCTTCTGTTTTGTGGGGATTTATCTCATGGAATTTCCCATAATCCTTTAACACGTTGTTTGCCACCAGAATCTTATGAGATATTAGTAGTCATGCCAGTACAAAAATAATTTTATAATATTAACCCTGTAAAAGTAGGTATTTTTATACCGGAATTTTCAGCACATATGAAATTCCTAGTAAGAACTAGGAATATTAAGAGTACTCTGTCAGGCCTGGCGTGGTAGCCTAGTGGCTAAAGTCCTTGCCTTACATGAGCTGGGATCCCATGTGGGTGCTGGTTTATGTCTGGGCACCTCTCCCACCCACCACTTCCCATCCAGCTTGCTAATTGTGCTCTGAGAAAGCAGTAAAGAATGGTCCAAAGCCTTGGGACCCTGCACCAATGTGGGAAATCCAGAAGAAGCTCCTGGCTCCTGGCTTTGGATCGGCTCAGCTCCAGCCATTCCGACCCCTTGGGGAGTGAATCAATGGACGGATCTTTCTGTCTCTTCTCCTCTCTGTAAAATATGACTTTCCAATAAAAAAAAAATCTTTTTTTTAAGAGTGCTGTCAATATTAGTGCTTGCCAAATGATCTAACCATGGAATTTTTTTTTAATTGCACAAAACAAGGGCTGAACCTCTTGATGGAACATGAACAATTTTAAGAAGAAAAAGGTCATATCCAATTCCTTTTTAGTGAAGAAATTTCCCATGATGGAGACAACTTACATGGGTGGAGCAGAAGGGTGTGCTAAGTTATAATTATTGTTCTGAAGTCTATAATTCTTTCTTCTGTAACAGGATTGCCAATTCCTGCCCATTGCTATGGGTCTTGCAGAACTTTCTGTGGGAGGGTAGGAATCCTTGCCTAATTGATTGTGGGCTTGGCCATGGAAGGCCTTTGGTCAATAAATGTCAGTGGATGTGAAGGATGCCATGTCAGAGCAGGAGCTTTAAGAAGCATCTTGAATTTGTGCCAGCTACTCTGTTACTCTTTTTCCCTCTGCTGTAGAACAGGACATCCCAAGTCTTTCAGCCTGGGCTCTGGAATGAGAAGACACCGGGAGCAAAACATAGCAGTCATTTTGTAGCTGCCACTTACAGCTAAAGCAGGAGTAGAAAGTAAGTGTTCACTGTAGGGCACCAGTGAGATGCTGGCGTTATCTTTCACTACAGCACACCTGACTAATACACAGAGGAAAATATGGAAGGCCAATGGGGATTGGACAGCTGCTGCCCTCCAGAGCTCTCGTAAGAGACTGGCTCTCCAGAGGAGAGACAGAAAGCTATGGAAGAATGGCTCCACTTCCAGCTGAATGTTTTATCCTTCACAAGAGAAAGGTTCTTTTTTTACTTGTTTTGGCTGGAAACAGCTCCATGAAAAACAAACATTTTGGTCTGGTTACAGATTTATAGGCCAAGTGTAGGATGTGAGGCACTTGGCATGTTTAGAAGAGGCTTCAGTTTTTCACCTTGGATGAAATCGGAGAATTACTCTTCACTGCTTAAGCCCATGGGCATTGCTTGCACATTACTTTCTCAACCCTCTATTCGGGTTTCTTCTCTCTGTTTCCATTTTCAGGATGGGGGGAAGGTTAGGAACAGACTCTTGAAGGGAGTAACTACAATGCAATGTAATTAAAAGTAATAAATGTATAAATAAATATAATAAAAATAATGCTCTCTTCTTCCTTTCCTCTCTGCTTTTCTTAATTCTCTATCTTGACCCAGACCACAGCTGTTTTAGCTGATCTGTTTTGTGGTGTGTACAATAGTCCCATTTTGGAATTTCTAAGCTTTCCTTGGCATGGAATTAGCTACACCCTGTGGCGAAGGAGCCTCTATGAATGCTGTGACGTGCATTCTCTTCCCCACAAAACTGGATGGTGTCTAGCTAAGGCCCAGTACTTTCCCATCGAACTTCAGCTCATCTGAAGTGTTTGGTTATTTAACTGCAAATTTCATAGCTGTGTGTGTGTGTGTGTGTGTGTGTGTGTGTGCATGTGTGTTACTGCTGAGACACCTCATGTTCCTTCCTGGGTCATCTCAAAGATCGAAGAGGAAATGTTTTCTCCGTTATAAGCTTAGGCCTCTTCTGCTGAGACACCTTCCCCAGCTAGTAACGACTGCTTGCTTCTCTATGTCTTCACTACTATTCATTCACTCCTTCCTCTGATAACAAAACTCTAACTTCATGTCAGCTTCTCCCACTAGAAAGAGTACCTTAAGGGCAGGATTCAGCTTCTAATATTTTGGTGGCTCAGCATGTGGCACAGCATCAGGAACATTGTACGTGCGCAGTGCATAGTTGAGGGATGAGGACATGCACCCCTGTAATTGTGGACTTGTGTATTTAATAATATGGCTACTGAAAATAGCTACACACAGTAAAAAAATGCCAAAAGAGCTCATCATAAGCTCAGCTAGAAGTTACTGAGAAAATAATAATCATGTTTTCTTATAAGCAACTAGACAGTGTGGGCTTGTTTTACTCACCTGTTTAAGGCCCCTATGTGGTAGCTGGCTAGATCCATAGGGGATTCTCTGAACCTCCTTGGTTGTTTGTGTGACCCAAAATAGACTCTTTAAGTAATATTTGAAAGGCAGAGAATGAGAGAGAGAGAGATCTTTAATTTTTTTTATTTACTGCCTAAATGGCCACAACATCCAGAGATAGGCCAGGCTAGGCCAGGCTGGAGCCAGGAGCTAGGAGCCAGGAGCCAGGAGCCAGGAACTCCGTCTTGGTCTCACATGAATGACAGAGGGCCCAAGCACTCGAACCATTTTCCACAGTCTTCCTAGTTGTGTTGACAGGAAACTGGATCAGAAGTGGTATAACTGGGACTTGAATTGGCACTCTGGAGTAGGAGCTGGTACCACAAGCAATAGCTCAAGCCACCATGCCACAATGATGGTTCCAAGAACAGAATCTGGAGTGTGCCAGAAAGAATTGCTATAAACCAGTAGTCACCCCTTGGACTCCAACTTGGGGTGACTTTGGGATCTCTAAAGTCAATCAAAAGTCAAAGTATGGCAAGGCTTGAGGTCTTACTGCAGCCTGTGACAATGACCAATGTCTGGGAAATCACAGAAAATGAGAAATGCATTCATTTCTTCATACAAGTACATTTATGCAATCATCAGATTCCATGATAAGCCAAAGCCAACATTGCCTTTGATCTCCTGGGGCTTATGAACTAGTGAGAAAATAGGTCTTATCCAATTAATAAAATATCACTAGAAATTGAAACATGAAAGCATTAAAAATCCAAACAAAACTAAATATGTGGTGAACTCCCGAGATGCCTTGGAGAAGAGGCTGTGCAGACTTTGATGGGAAGTACAAGCATTAATTAAACAGGTGACAAAGATAAGAGAGAAGTGCTCCGTAGGGAAGAAATATGAATGCAAAGACCCTTGGCTGGAAGAATGATGCTTAGTCCCTAAAACAATTGGAAGAAGCCATGTTTGACAGGAGCATTAAAAATGAAAAGCAAAACAGGACGGTTGGCAAGACAGGTGAGGAGGGGTCACAGAATGCAGCGTCTTAAATGGAATCTAAAGAATTTTGGTCTTTTGCTTATAAGCAATAAGGAGTTGCTGAAAGATTTTAAGTCAGGGACATGACATGATCACATGCATTTTGAAGAGATTACTCTGGCTGCAAGGGGGAGGATATATGGAAAAGTAGCAAAGGTTACATAGATTATTCGGAATGCAGAAGTAATTCAAAGGAGGTTTGGTCCAGGATGGTGGTGGTAGAGGATAGAGAGCAGTGAATGGGTTTGAGATGATGTTATTAACTGAGAGAGGGACCTTAAGAGAGTAGTGAATGGATGTCTTGATTAAATCTCAGAGTTGAGTTGGTGTACCTTTGAGACAGCTAAGTAGGAAGGTTGAACAGATGGATGAATGCATAGATATTAACTCATGTATTCAACACATATTTATTGACTACCTACTACCCATTACTCAGTATATTAAAGTTGTATGGGACATAAAAATACAATGAACTTGGATTCTACTCTCAAGGAGTTTAAAATTTATTAGGTGGTCATGAAGGACAGTTAGAAATCATAGTTCTCACATATTTGAGTATATGAAGGGTAAAAGTTTGAGTTGTTTCAGAATGCATAAGAAATAAAAGATATGCTGGACAATAAGATGCTGGACACTATGCAAAGTATATGCATGCAATGAAAGAATGAGGATTGGATTTGAACTGTAATACTGCAACCAGGTGGAGAAATCCACCAAGGGGTATGGTCCAGGGAGGGGATGGGGGAATCTCAGAGCCTATGAAACTGTTATACAATCAAATGTAATAAAGAAAAAAGAAATAAAAGATATGAGGTTTTTGGGAAGCAGTCTTGATTTTACAAAGGGAATCTTTTTTAAAAAGCAAGAATGGCTGGGGCTGTAGCATAGTGGTCTAAGCCTCTATTTGTGGCATCCCATATGGGTACCAATTTTTGTCCTGGCTGATCCATGTCCAATCGAGTTTCTTGCTTATGGTCTGAGAAAGCAGTGAAAGATGGCTCAAGTCCCTGGGCCTCTGCACCCACATGGGAGACCGAGAAGAAGTTCCTGGTTTCTGACTTCAGGTCAGCTTAGCTCTGGCCTGTGGTCATTGGGAAGTGAACCAGCAGATGGAATATCTCTCTCTCTGTCTCTCCTTCTTTCTGTAACTCCACCTTTCAGATAAACAAATGTCTTTCAAAAAATTTATTTTTTTATTTTAAAGGCAGAGATATGTAAGTTTTTGTTAATTACTTGTCAATAAGCTCAGAAATTACTTGAATTTCTTCAGTTTTTAAATTCTCCTTTTAATTTATTTACTTAACTTTTTAATTCTTGCCTTTTATTTATTGTTTTATTTTTTACGCTCTTTTGTGCCAAGATGGCTACTGGGCAGTCTGGCTGCTTTCGCCCAGGATAGCCTTTCTCCCTGATCCACGCTCAGTGATTCATGCTCAGCCATGTCCGTCCCAGGTTCTGATATTCCCCAGCTCAACATGGATCAGAACTTCCTGTCTTCATTCGTCCTGCAGGGAGAATGGGACCATGAAGAACACACACATACACTTACACACACACACACACACACACACACTTTTCTCCTATCTTCTACTTCGCAATCTGACTTAGATATTAATGACTCATGCTGTATCTTTTCTAGCATGATCTTGAGTTGGGGGTACATGGCACAATTCCATGAAGTTATGGTCATAAGTACACTGATCTAATAAGTACTAATTCATTTCCTAATTAGCTGGAGGATGAATGAGAAATGGTCATACCTAGAATTTATGTGGTACCTTCTTCCAAAGGAGCATTCAAGGACACGATATTACCTAATTAGAATATTTATTATATTAGCAACAAAAATAATCTGTAATCTGATTTTGAGATGACTGCTTATCAGTAAACCTCACACTGGCTGCATATCAGAATTGCTGTAGGAGATTTTTAAAAATATGAATTCTTGGGAAAGATTGATTTATTTTTCCACCTCCAAGAACATTTTCAATAACAATGAGTGCTATAGGTTGCATGTATTCTCCAAAGTTCACACATTATAGGCTCCATTCCCAGTGCAGAAGTGTTAACGAAGGAGGACTTCTCAGAATGAGCAGGTCAGGAGTGCTCTGCCCTCATGAATGGATTAATGCTGTGCCAAGGGAGGTGTTACAGAAGGAGTTCCTGATAAAAGGCTGAATTTGGCCTCATTCATTCTTGCCTACATGCTATTTTATGCCTTTTTACCCTCTGCCTTGGGGCACCATGAAAGTCCTTATAGGGTGTCCCTCCTCAAACAGGGACTTTCCAGTCTCCAGAATTGTGAGAAATACATTTATTTTCTTAATAAATCACTCAGTCTCTCTGGTGAAGCACAATAGCCTAGTGGCTAAATCCTTGACTTGCATGTGCTGGGGTCCCATAGGGGTGCTGGTTTCTGTCCTGGCTGATTCACTTCCCAGCCAGCTACCTGCTTGTGGCCTGGAAAAGCAGCAGAAGATGGCCCAAAGCCTTGGGACCCTGAAACCTGTGTGAAAGACCTGGAAAAAGGTTCTGGCTCATGGCTTCAGAACAGCTCATCTCTAGCTGCTGTGGCTACTTAGGGAGTGAACTAGCAGATGCAAGATTTTTCTCTCTATCTCTCCTTCTCTTTGTAAATCTGACTTTTCAATAAAAATAAAATCAGTCTTTAAAAAAAAAGAGTCACTGAGGCTCTGATATTCTGTTGTAACAACACAAAATGGATTAAGAAAAGGCATCCTTAGATTGGCTTCTCAAACCTGAACAAGCATATAATTTACTAGGTAAATCTGCTAAAATGCAGACTCTGAGTCAGCAGATGGAGGGAGATGCTTGAGGTTCTTTGTTCTGGAAGACTTGGGGATGATGTCGATGTTGTTGGTCTGGGATGCATTTGGCACAAGAAGGTCTTAGATCATTGGCATTCAACCCCAAGGGAAGGGAGGGTGAAGAAAGGGGAATTGAATTACTTGTGATGCCAGAGATCCAAGTCCTCACCAATTCAATCAAAATTTTCAGGGGTGGGGAGGAGACTCTGGGCATGTATCCCAGGCCTTAAGTGTTTTTAGAGATGATTCAAATATGTGGATGTAATTGAGAACCATTGCTCTAGAGATACCTTGCCCAAATCCAATGTCCCTTTCTCTATAGTCAGAGCAGAAGAACCTGGACACACTTTCCATGTATTAAAAAATCAACAGTTCTCCTCTTTAACTTACAGCAAAATTTCTCAAAGCATATCCTGGGGCCACTTGCATCAAAGTGTCTTAAGATACTTATTTGAAATACATACCCTACTTTCATTTTTTTTAAGGTCTGTTCATTTTTACTGAAAATGAAAGAGAAAGATCTTCCATCTTGGTAGCTGACTCCCCAAGTAGCAGCAATGGCTTGATCTGAGCCAATCCAAAGTCAGGGCCCAGGAACTTCTTCCAGGTTTCCTAAGTGGGTGCAGGGTCTCAAGGTTTTGAGTCATACTCTACTGCTTTCTCAGGTCACAAGCAGGGGGCTGAATGGGAAGTGGAGCAGCTGGAACACGAACTGGTGCCCATGTGGGATCCTGGCATGTGCAAGGCGAGGATTTAGCCACTGAGCCATTCTGCCAGGCCCTACATATTCTATCTTTAAAAAAATAAATTGCAAATACATTGGTGAGAATAGAACTTGCTTTTGAGTTTTTCTATTCCCATGACCTATCTCATTATCGTGAATATGATAAGCAGCCAATAAATATATGCTGAGCCTGATAGTGCATTGAATGAATACTGAATAGAAAGCATCAGGATAGCTGACATTTATTTATTTATTTATTTATTTATTTATTTATTTATTTATTTATTTACATTGAACAAGGGGAACTTATTTATATATCTCTTCAGTTGAAATTATTAAACATGCCATTTAGCTTTTTTAAAAAAAGTATTATACCATACAGTTTTGTAGGTGTAGGGATTTCTCCCTCTTCCCTCCTTACTTCCCATTTTACTTCCCTGCCATTTCACCCCAAATTATCACAGTACTGCAGCCCCTTAGTAATAGTTACAAGCTTTCTGTTTCAACTTGAGATTAGGACATGTGTATGTGTATGTTTGCATGCGTGTGTGAATTCATCTGATTCATGCCCAGCTCAGACAACTCACATTGCCATCGATATTTGTCTCCAAGATCTCTCTCAACTGCCCTGAGAGAAGCCCATGTACTACCTCTCTGCCCAACTCCCTGAGTCCTGCTCTGTAGCTAAGGCAAGATGTTAAACATTCAGTTCCTGAAATTGTTATGGAAACATGTCACAAATGACTCTATTCATCCTTACAGGGTAGAGTTGAAGCTTCAGAAATTTTGATTAGGATGGTAATGGAAAACAATCCTTGCTTTATCTAGTTTATACACACGAATGCTTTCATAATAAAGACTCTGTAATGAGCTACAGCACTACTGGTAGTAGAAATTCTGCTCGTCTCAGCCTGCCTCCGCAATCAGTGGGCCTTTTCAGAATTGCAAGTTGTTATTTTCAGCCAAACATCTGTGAGAGACAGGTGCATGGCCCCTTGGTCCCTCCACAGAAACCTTAACAGCTCCTTCTGTCCTATTGAACTGACAAAGGAGGCCCTCTAAAACCAGCTGCAAAGATAAGGCCCTTGTCTTAGCTCATCTCTAGACCTGTCTTTGCAGACTTCACTGTTGGGGTTATCAGGTGGTCTCATCTCAGGTGTGGTGCACTTTATAGCTCAAGATGGTCTATAATTGGATCTGTCACCTCAGGTTGACCATAAGGTTTTGGAGTCGGTTCGAGACGGAACCAGAGCACAGTGGCTATTGAGTCCACAGTAGTAAGTCCCAGTGTCTTTCACTGTTGCTCTTTGAATGTCAAGTACAAATTGATTTTTTGAAGTATTAATTTTCCTTTTGAGATTATCCTTTGAATTAGAATTGTTGATAAAAATCAGGGAGTTCTCTTCATTTTTCTTATACCAGCTCATCTGATAGTTTTTCAGTTCTCCTCCTGCTAAATTGCAATGGAAGGTGGCAGACTCTCCAACTAGAACAGTCAGAGTTTGAGGTTCTGATTCCAGAATTATATCTGAGGACATCCCTGAAATGGAAAGCCCAGAGTCAGAGCAGCAGTGAAGAACTCCTTCTATTCCAAGGGGTTGGGGTGTCAGACACACATTCAGCAATGGGTCACCCTCATAGACTCCCAAAAATTGCCCCAGCAACACGTTTCCTTAACAGCAAAAGGCCCAGGGGCTGTCCTTACCTGCAAAGAAAGTAGCAAGGTAAACGAGGGGACAGGTCCACAGCATGGCTTCCCTGTTGGGGGACTGCAGTAGCCTGGTGTTCTCTTGTTGCCATAAGTAGATCAGTCACTATGTGGCCAGGGAAAGTCTTGTCTGTTACAGAGGTGGTTTGATGTCAGTCACTTCCTCAAAGAGACATGATGCACTGATAAGGTTACAGGCTGGTTTGTTAATCCAATAAACTTGGCCTACCTGCTTGCTGGAGTCCAGATACTACTTGAGAGCCACAAAATCGAGCTTTTAAGGAGTTTCATTTTTAGAGGAGGCAGACACACAAGTGTTAAGTCCCATGCAAGAAGTGTGTAGATTGTCCAGTGAATGTGGAGGAAAGGGTTGCTTCTGCTTGGAATTCTCAGAAAAGGGAACCCTGGCAGAAACTGGCCCAACTTCACATCCAGAGACTTTGCCCAGGAGAGAGACGCTGAGCAAAGGCACTAAGATACAAAGGACATCAGCCTGCCAGCTATGGTCATTCTGCCTCCAAACCTCTCCTGGGCATTGCCTACAAATCCCTGATCCATTGCTTTCCCCAGTCTCACATTTTCAGCTCTTCTCCATCCACACTCAGTAATTCAGCCCCATAAAAAAATTTGTAGCTTCAAAGATGTTCTGTGGTTTTCCATACACTCCAGATTTTGCACTGGCTGCCCCTTCATTTCTGAAAAAATTTCCCATAAACTGCCTGTTGGATCATAGCACTTATTGCCTCTATTATAATTCTGTTAGTGTGTTTGTTTTCAGCATTTGACTTTAAGATTATTTATGAAAGATACTGTATCTTATTTATATTTGCATTTATAGCATCCAGTACATAACTTGTCAATTGGGAGCTCAGCAGATATTTGCTAGTCTAAGCAGGATATTTATTATTATTATTATTTTAAAGAGATTTATTTATGCATTTATTTAAAAATCAGACATTGGGAAAGAGAGACAGAGAGAGAGAGAGCACTCTTCCACTTGTTGGCTCATCCTCTAGATGACTACAATGGCCAGGGCTGGTCCAGGCCGAAGTCAGGAACCAGGAGTTTCATTTGGGTCTCCCATGTAGGTAGCAGGCTCTCAGACACTTAGGCCATGTTCTATTGTTTTTCCAGCCCTTAGCAGGGAGCTGAATTGAAAGTAGAGAAGCCAGGATATGAACTGGTGCCCACATGGGATGCATATATTGAAGGAGGTGACTTTACCTGCTATGCCACACACTGGTTCTCCAAGCAAGATTTCTGATAGGGGATCCCTGACTTGTCAAGGAGTCCACAGGGCTGATTGCTCATTTGTTTAAGATGGGATTAGGGAAGGGTTTGCCTTCAGGACACAGGCTTGTTTTTGTAAGTATGCTTGTTTACTTTTTTTCATAAGTACAAGCAAAAGTTGGCACTTTATGGAGTGCCTGAGTAGAACCTGCTTACTGTAGCTGTGATTCATTGTCTAGATGGTGCCACTGCCCATGTCACCTACAGATAGTGAACATTGGCTTTGCAGCTCTGATAGTCTATGGTTTTTGAATACTGCTTTGAATTACCAGTAGCTGAGCAAGTGACATCTCTATTTCAATATCCTTGCTTGCAAATGGAGGTACATTCTAATTATCTTGCAGGGATGCTGTGAGGTTGGAATGAGAGAACACACGTGAAACATTCATCCCTGTGCCAGGTACATATTTGCAAGCTCACGACACATGGTTTCCTTGCATTTTCTCTTGTGCTTTGCGAGTTGGGGTTTGTGACTGGTCTCCCTCTCTCCCTCCCTACCCAAGTCATAGTCACCAGGAAAGATAGAGACCTCAAAATTTCAAGGCTGGTGTTGAATATTCCTGTGAAGGAAGGATATTTCTGTTGAGCTATGTTGTGTTGGTTGCAGGGTGTTGGGCAAGGAAATGAGTGAGCTGATCATAGCCATATGAGAGATGTATGTGTGATGTTAGACTCTTCTATGCCGTTAGGCAAAGAATTGTCTGTAGCAGATAAGGATGGAGGACCCAAAGGAACTAGAGCCCCCATATTCTTTGTATATCTGGCATAAAGAAAGAATGGGTCTTTAAAAATCAAAAGGACCCCACAGTTAAATCAAATCTACTCCTACTGGCCACAGTGTCTGGTTTGGTGACATTCTCTTCGATGGTCTCTGCCACTCCAGGATATTTGATGTTGAACACTCATCCATAGGGTCAATTGAATATTAGTGAACGTGACAGCACTTTTGGTTTTCTCGCTAATTGGAAGCTTCAGAATCTATTTTCCTTTTGATTTGAGCATGTATTCACCTTACCTTCACCCTCTTAGTTTTTTGGGGGGTTGAAAAAGGGGTGAGAGATTTAGTGAAGGAAAGGTCTCTCTCTCTCTCTCTCTCTCTCTCTCTCTCTCTCTCTCTTTCTTTCTCTCTCATTACACCGAAACTTCTCCCATGAATTTTTGGTAACACAAGATCAGACTCTGATGGATGCCAACAATGTATCTCTGCTTAGGCTCAGTCCTTAGCAACTAATGCCCTGCTTCTAATTGCTGTGTTTGTTCTCTCGTTTCTCAGCTCTGCCACTGGCTGGTTGAGCAAAAAACTCAAGAGCAGGGACAAAGGCAAATGAGAAGAGAACTGCATTTGTATTTTCCCTTGCTTAGAATGCTGTTGGTAGGGTCCTCAGCTGCTGGAGGTTCCAAAGCTGCTGTCAGTGAGTGATTTTTATCTCAGTGTAACTGATTTGGGCTCAGAGTGCTCAGATGGCTAGAATCACTTTAGTCCTCTGATTTGCTTTTATTGAAATGTCTGGGTCCCACCAGTCATTTTAAAGCAAATAGGGGATATTTTTGGAAATTACTGAGTAATTTCAATGGGTGTCCAAGAAGATCACAGTGTCATTTGTCTCTAAAAAGATTTTGGCTGCCAATAGCCCACCTGCGACCTCCTTACCCAGATGTGTGACATCAAGGGAAGCAGCTACCAAGGAAAATTGTGCAGAGGCAAGTTGAGACATTTTGGAGTTGTAATTCTGATTCCGTTACTGACTTGGGACCTGTGTTGTAAATAAATAAACCTCACCGCATTTAACCTCAGCTCACAGTCTAATTCCTTTAGGATGTTTCCCTGGCTCCCATCACCAGCCTCTTCCTGAAATCTAAATACTCTAATTCCAATCTGCGCTTTCCTCCTGGGAACACTCCTGTGATCATTAGAAGCAAGTGTTTTTTTTGCTCCCACATGAGTCTGATTCAGCTTCTTCATTAGAGCATATGCCTCACTGTGTGTAAATTCCAGAATGGGAGAGAGCTGGTACCACTCGCTTGTCATCCTTGACTCTTGGTGTATCACAGTAGACACTCAACATACATTGTTGATTATAAAGATGAACCTGTCAATTCTATATGCTGAGAGTCTTGGTGAGCACTTGCGTAACCTTTCTGCTTAACTTTTCATCGAAGATGGTTCTTTGTAGGGAGCCTGGAGGGCTCCCGATTAGATGGTGCAGATAGGGACAGAAACTCAACTATTTATTTAGTTTCACTGCACTTCTTTTGATTTCTATAAATCACTGCCAATCTACATTTGGAGTAATGCTTGTATGCTAAAAAATAGCCCCTGAATGAATTTGTTCTTTCACCCCCAAACTTTCCTCTACTTTGGTTGTAGCTAATGTTTTTAGAAGACTTATCTATTTTTTGAAAGGTAGATTTACAGAGAGAAGAAGTTTCTCCTTCTCCTTTACAGAGAGAGAAAGATCTTCCATCCACTGGTTTACTCCAAAAATGGCCTCAATGACTGAAGCTGAGCTGATCTGCAACCAGGAGCCAGGAGTTTCTTTTGAATCTTCCACGTCAGTGCACGGACCCAAGAGATTGAAACATCCTCCATTGCTTTCCCAGATAATAAACAAGGAGCTGGGTCAGCAATAGAGCAGCCAGGACATAAACTGGCACCTGTATAGGATATTGACTCTGCAAGGCAGAGGATTAACTTGTTGAGTCACTGTGCTGACTCTGTAGCCAATTTTGATAAAAAAAAATGATGGTTCCACGAAGAATCTTAGCATGGAGAATCAGAATCAGGAATCTGGGTGACACAGTCGAATTTCCCGATTTTGGTGATATGGTTTTGATCTTTGGGCTTTGGTTCTGGGGAAGAGTTACTAAATGGTTCCTCACGGATATGCTATGGCAGGGCTATGAGAATTGTAAGTGTCCCTTTGGAAACACAACCCTTACCCACATTGACATCCAAGAATTCCAGGGCTGTGTCACCCATGACTTTGGGTTGCCTTTTGGAAGAGTAAGCCTAGGAGGGATAGAACTTCATTCACTCACCTAACTCCTGCTAGGTCTGTGTATGACCCACCAGGGTTAAGACATTGAAATCTGACCCCAAAGCCAAATTTCACAAATAATTCCCCCAATTTAAAAAATCCCAATAAAAGCCTCCTATTTTGTGATATCTTATGTCCTTGCAAGTCTCTGCTTGAAGGGCACCAGTGTTCAACAGCTGCAAGCAACAAAATGAAAACGACAGCAGTGGGTTAGAGCTTCCCCTTTTGAATAAACAGAAGCTTTGAGGCAGCAGGTGATGCTGTATCTTCAGAAGAGATAGTAGAGAACACAATCATCACCCTGAATCTTCACCTAGGAACTTTGAGAGGCAGGGCAGGATGGAGGTGGTTCCTGCAATGCTGGGAAGCTGACAGGTGTGGGTCTTTGTTGAGCTCTTTCCTGGAGTTTTGAGCTCATCTTAATTCAATAGTTTTTTTCAGGACACCTTAAGGTCAGGCATAGTTTGATTTAACTTCATGTCTTTCAGAAGCAGGACAATTTTCAGGTCATCCAACGTGCTTCTTCTGTGGATAGAACTAATTTCTTTTAATTATGTTCATAAAAAACTTTAATTTTATTTCTAGGATCTACATTTATAAATTATTCCGTTGGCCATTTAATGAGTGGGGCAACTATTGTATTTTAATTTTACAAAGTCTATATTTGCTTGTTTTATGAAAGTCAAGCAGAAATTACTTTGCTCTGCTTTTTTCTTCTACTCATATATGGAGACTGCTGAATAATTTATCAGCATTCAGTGAAGATGGTTCTGAAGGTTTTTTAAAATTGTATTTTTCTAGATTTACATCAAAATTTAGTTCCCACTGGAAGTGACACCAATGTAGAAAGAATATTTGATTGTTCAAGAGATCACTTACAGGAGTCCAGATAAGTCTGCTCAGAGTTGCAGGTGTCTGAAACTCCCAGCCATGTGGCTGTGGCTGGGAGAACCCATGCCAACCCAGGCTTCCTGCTGGGGATCCTAGCTCCCCATCGACCACTAACAAGTGGTGGGTGAATTCCGGGCTTGTGGGCAGCCAGAGTGACAATGGAGCCAGGTTTCCCCTACAGACATCAATGGATAATAAGGCCATAATACGTGTAGGTGAGGAATGAATCCTGAGGAATTCCCAAAGACAGGGTCACTCTAGTTGCAGGTAAGTGAGGCGACTGAGACCTGATGGTTTGGAGCGGAGGGACCAGAAAACTGTAAGGGTCAGACTGATACATCAGCTCACCTGGGAGTCCTGAGTAGGACTTGTTAGCATAAAACATTCTGACCGTCATGCGCCAGTCCATGTGAAAGCTAGGGCTGGGGACCTGTCTGGCAGGATTAGATCCCAGTACCTGACTAAATGTCGGAACAGGGGACAGGTCACATTATGCAGGGCCATGAAATTAAGCAGCACACAACAGAACCAAATCTGGGGGTAGATTCTGTGGGGGCTACAGGGCCAAATCTGTGGAAATGCAAGTCCCGCTGGTTAGCTACACACACATATATAAAATTTTGAATTTTTTATTTATATGGTACAATTTCATATATGTAATCTGCAAATAGAGATAATTTCATTTCCTTTTTTTCCAATTTGGATTCCTTTAATTCTTTTTTCTTCCCTAATAGCTCTGACAAGGACTTCCAATACTATATTAATTATTATTTTTAATATGCATTTATACATATTGTAAATACATAATATATAACATATACATTATAAATATATTATATATGTTTTATGAATATATCATATTATATATATAATATTGGACTAAGTAGGGCTGGCCCATGGGTTCCTTGGTGTGCATGAGATCTGGCATTGGGAGAGGTTCTGATGGAGGAGCTTGGGTAACTCCTCTGTTGGGATATAATCCCTGCAGGAGAGCACAAGAACCATGAAAGGGAACAGCCCAGACCAGGCCAGGGAATGGTACCCACTGGCATACATTTGGCACAGGTTGGGGGTGAACCAGGCTGGGTCAGTTCATATCACTGACTGGTGAATCTGAGCACCAGAATGGAGTGTAGGTCAGGCCAGATTGGGTCACAACACAAACCAGTTCACATGAGGGCCAGACTGGGGACCGGAAGTTCTGGGTTAGGCTGTAACCCCCACCAACATGAATTGGAGTTGGTGGTGGGCCAGGCCCAGCCAGGCTACAGTACCCGCTGGTAAATGTTGAGGAGAGTCAGGCCATGCCAGACTGGGCTGCAGCACCCAACTACCTCACGTGAGGCACAGGAGGGAGGGGGTGAAGGCAGTAGGGGGGTGTGGAGGGCTCCCCTGCTGGACCACCACTCCTACTGGAATCTGTGAATTGGGATGGGGGCATACTAGGCTGGGCAGGGCTATAACACCTGCTCGCCTCATGTAGGCCGGATCAGGGGAAAGTCAGGTTTGGTTGACTGTTCTATTGCTGTATGCATAAGTCAGAATGAGTGCGGGTTGGTTGGGCTTTGCTGTCGCATCCAATGACAGATGCTGGCATGGGGGGCAAATTCTGTCAAGTTAAACTACAGAACCACCTGAAGAATGCGAGATCTGGGCATGGGAGTAGGTCTAGTAGGGAAACAGTGGGAAGCTCCTTCTTGGGTTGCCACTCCAACTGGTGAGCATGAGAACCAGGACTGAGGCAGGTATGACTAGACAGAGGTTGGCACCTGCCAGCGCCAGTGTGAGTTGGATAGTGGGACTGGTTGGGTTGAATTAGGCTTCAGTGCCCATCAACATGTATGCGAGCTGAATGGGATGTGGGACAGATGCTGTATAAACTGACAAGCACGGGAACCAGGGTGGGGTGGGGGGACCTGTTAGAGGTTATTGCAGGTCGCTCTGACTAGGCTGCAGCTCTCCCTACTGTCCGTGAAGGTCAAGTGTGTGGTGGGAGGATTGGGCTGGGCTGCAACACCCATTGCTTTGTAGAAGACAGGGCTGGAGACAGAATTGATCCAGCAATTGCAACCACCAGCATGTGCTGATTGGGACAACTAACTGTGCGGACATTGTATTGGCAAACACACACAAGAATCAGGTCTGGGATCACCTCAGATGAAGTTTCTGTGGTGATCCCCACAACTGAGTTGCTGGATTCAGAACCCCAACCATGGAGAGAATTGCAGGTTCCATGGTCTGACCTTGGAGTGCATATGTTGGAGTTGGACCTCCTTAGTGACTTAGATGGAGCATATCTAGGTGCACATGGACGATATGGCAGTATATTGGAGTCTGTAGAGGACACCTGGACAAATCGATCAACACTGCCAAGTGTTGGCAGTGAATAACTGGGCAAATGGAGACTCTAAGGTGGACTATATCAACCGGTAGATTCTGGAGTGATTTCATCGTGCTTGGAATGGCAAGATCAGCAGTAATTCATAACTGTTGAAATATCAAAGCCTCTTGAGCAGGACCCTCAGAGCATGCCCCACACTGGGCACCCTGGGGTGGTGTCAGGTGGTGCCCTCCATCTCAGGGTGCAGACTCATTTGGGAGGCTGTGTGTAGCTTCTCTCTTTGTCTTTCCTCTTCCCCCAGATACAGGAAGGAAAAAAAAGATGTGGAAATGGTGATCTCACCTACCTTGCTGTAATCACCCCAATCAACTATGTAAAAATCATCAAAAAATAAAAATAATAATTTAAAAAAGAAAATTAAAAAAAAGAGATCACTTACAAAACTTGTATCTTAAACTACTGACAAAGTTTATATCTTATCAACAATTTCCTAAAGGCTCAATCCAGCACAACAGCAGGGAAATGAGTAACCATATCATGATGTCATTACCATCAATGATAGGAGTAGTTAATATTCACAGAGTTTTCTGCGTGCCAAACCTTGATTTAGATATATTACCACTGTAATTAATTTGATTTTTATAACAAACCTTTAAAGTACATATTGTCATATATGAGGGAAGAAAGGCATACGGTACACACTAAAGGTCATGTAGTTATGACTTACTAAGTGGAGGATCTGGAATTCAAAACTCAAGAAATCTGGCTTTTAAGTCTAAACTTTCGTTCAACCACTTCACTATGACACCTGCTCTACATTCATCTCTCTTTCTTTCCCTCTGTATCGCATCTATGTAATTTGATACATAATCACATATTAAATACATGCTCAATGTAACTTTTAGAAAATTACATTTAGTGTATTTTTAAGGGTCTGTATATGTATATGTGTCCAACTCTTTTGTTAAACCACATATCCTGGACTATGCTTTTGTTTGTCAAGTGGAAGATTCAAGCTATTGAACAGAATTAGTTTTCATTTCTCATGATTTAGCAAGATAAAAGTGAGAGGTGCCATTTGATGAACACATATTATTTGAGAAGTGTTTATTTTGTATCCCCTGCAGTACTCAATATATCGACTTGCCAACTATGAGAACCTCTTACTGTGATGATCAAGTGGGGTAAGTTTATGATGACACTGAGTGCTCCATGTCTTCTTGATAAGTCTTTTGAATTTGCTTTGTTGCACTTGTGTGAGGCATACAGATTTTGACTCAGTCATAGCATCAATGACTGTGTCTCTGTGCTTAATGGCGAAAAACAAAAAACAAAAACAAAAATAAAACTGGAGGATAGGGCCCGGCGGCGTGGCCTAGCGGCTAAAGTCCTCACCTTGAATGCGCCCCGGGATCCCATATGGACGCCGGTTCTAATCCCGGCAGCTCCACTTTCCATCCAGCTCCCTGCTTGTGGCCTGGGAAAGCAGTCGAGGATGGCCCAATGCTTTGGGACCCTGCACCCGCGTGGGAGACCCAGAGGAGGTTCCTGGTTCCTGGCTTCGGATCAGCACAGAACCGGCTGCTGTGCTCACTTGGGGAGTGAATCATCGGACGGAAGATCTTCCTCTCTGTGTATCTGACTTTGTAATTAAAAAAAAAAAAAAACAACCTGGAGGATACCTTTTGGTCAACAGACAATGGCTGTTGCTCTGATGCTAGCATGCCTTGAAAGGCATGGGAGACACAGCTGAGCCTCTGGTTAGTTCCTGGTAGATACCGATGCACAGAGCCATAATCCTCACCAAGAATGTTACATTGGCATTGGTGCTTCTGCATGACTTAAGTCCTGCAGGGGCCATCTCACAAAGGAAAAAGGATAGCAAGTAGAACTGAAGATTCAGTGGGGCATCAGGCACATGTAACGGGGGCCTTTACAGAGGAGGGACTGCAAGATGGTTCACTGCGCTGTGTGCCGCCCAGCCTGCTTTCCATGCACAATGCACTTGGGCCACCTTATCTACAGCAGCCACATGGCTGCTTCATTGCTACAGCAATGAAGGAAAAGATCCTTGGGGTGGGTGGTGCCTGTGCTATCGAAAAACACACACAGATTCCTTCACAGGTGACAATCCAACAGGCCTTGTTAAGAGGGGGCTCTGTGTCTCTTTGTCACGTCAAGTTTGAGCTTTCAGTGTATGGTACCATTCCCTTATCAGTCCCAGGAGGCTCAGGCTTTGAAAGGAAACAACCAGGGAGCGTTCTTTTGTTGAAAGACACATGGTGGGTCATGATCTCTTGGGTCCTTGTTCCTGAATTTCAGGAATCTAAGGTGCACAGAGATGCAAAAAGGAAAGAACAGTCATGTTTTCTAAAGGCACAATGGTTTCCCTTCTCCATCTGGCAGTTTTTGGTTCTGGGACTGAATTCAAAAGCCAGACAGGTGCAAGCAATTTGTTCACTTCAAGTTTATCAATGAATCTATCAACTATCTAATCAGAAAATATTTATTGACAAGTATACAAAAGCTTTCAGCTGAATACTGAGGGTACAGTATAACCAAAAAAGAGGCAAAATTTCTGCAATTATGCAGTTTAAAGTTGGATGATGATGTTTAACTTCAGGCAAGAGAAACTGATTGTGAGCTCTCTACAAAGTCACCAGATTGGAATTTCCTCCTGGAAAACCATGCCCCACTCAAAAATCAGAGGATGCTGCTTCATATTCTGAAATTCCTTCCTTCCTTGCTTCCTTCCTTCCTTCCTTCCTTCCTTCCTTCCTTCCTTCCTTCCTTCCTTTCTCTCTCTCTCTCTCTCTCTCTCTCTCTCTCTCTCTCTCTCTCTCTTTCTCTTTCTCTCTCATCTAGAAGGCAGAATCACAGAGAGAGGGAGAAGGTAAGAGAGAGATCTTCCATTCACTGGTTCACTTCCCAAATAGTTGCAATAACCAGGGCCAGGCCATACTTAAGTCAGGATCTTGACACTCCATTCAGGTCTCCCATGTGGTTAGTAGGAACCTGAGCACTTGGGCCTTCCCCACTGCCTTTCTAAGTACATTAGCATACAGGTGGAACAGAAGCTGATCAGGTGACACTAGAACTGGTACCCATAAGGGAGGTTGAATGCTCTGTATTGTGTCATGACACTTGGTCCAGGGGCTTCTTTTTCTACCTATCTTTCTTTGGAACCATTCTTCCATCAGGAAATGTTTCTATTTGTTGACAATAAAGGTTTTGAAGTTACTGACTGAGCACTTTTTCCACCATGTTCTTGGAGCAGGATCAGCTTGGCTGAGATTGCTCCTACAACAGGGACAGTTTCATCTTTTGTAGGATGGTTCATCTTCATTATGCACACAGTGATTATAGAGCCAGGACATTTTAATTTGGGATAAACTATCTTTACAGCCGATCTTGTTTTGGGAGTTGGGACAGATGGAGGTCAAGGATTCTTTGTCTTTTACTGTCTTTTCAAAGTCTTTAGTCCCACCTCTGTTACCCTTTAACTTTATCTCTCCTCTCTCCCATCTTTCTTTTCTCTCCTAAGATGGCTTGACATTATGCAACACATTATAATGGACCATTTTAAAGGCAAAGCAGGACAATGCACAAAGAAATACAGTGATATTCACTCAAGGATTCCTGGACACACAGAAATAGGTGGAGGTGAAGGGCAGATGATATGACCGGTGGCATGACTGAATCAGATTAGGTGGTGATGCTGGTGGTTTGGGGGTCCTGCTGAGACTTGACCATGACAATGTGAATGATGTTCAGGATAGCAGAACTTGTTGAAAATATGGTATGTATTAGACACGTAGGGAAAGCTGTACCTGGTGTTGTCAGAACGTCACATCCAAAACCATGTGACTGGGTTGAAGCACTAACTGGGAACGACAGGGGCCTAACTGGATGGGAAAGAGCAGTGTGCAGGCAACTGTGAAATGCCCTCTAAGAGGCTCAAGAAGTCTTGCCCCCAAATCTCTTCTATTGGTGCCTGGAATTCTGCAATTGAAGATCAGTCCTTTGAGTTATAGAAACATTAAATTGCTCCTGGGAAAACTGACACCTCAAGTCTTACCATTCTAGAAGATTAGTAAGAATTAATTCCCAATGGAATGTCTTGGAGCCTGGAAACTAGAGAATCTTCAGCATACACAAGAGATGCTAGTGCTAGACCACTGCTCCTTTCTTCATCACCACACACCCTTCTTCTACTTTGGAGGGGTTTATTGCACCTCTTTTATGTTTTCAAGGTCTTATTTCTGATTCTTCCCCATCTCCATCTCAGTCTCTATGCTAACTCTGTATGTGACCTTGTGCTTTCAGTGTTAAGCCCATCTTCCTGTCTGCAGAGATCTTTCTGAAACATTTGTAAACATGCATTTTCTTATATACCGCTGATGTCTGCCCATTTTTCTAGAACATAATGCAATCCCTGTAGCCTACTTTTTAAGATGTTTCTCCGCCAGATCACAGCCCATTCTCCAGTGACTCCTCTAGCAGACACAGTTCTGTGCGCTCCTTGGCTCCTGCTCTCCTCCTGCTGTGTCCTTCTCTAATCTCCCCATTCATCAAAATCACTCATTCTTCAAGTCACTTTGACTATACCTTCCACTAGGGAGATCTGCCTGATCCTCTTGAATCAACCTAATTTCTCCCTTCTATGGGCAACTGCACATTGTACTCTGACCAACATTTATCATAGTCTGACTTTAGTAATTAGCAATAGGAAGGTCTGTATGTGTCATCCCTTGGAAAATATATGATCCTCCCATTTCTCAGTACTCTTAGGAAGATTCCTAGGAAGCTGATGTTCCAAGGGGCTTCCTATGGGCTCTGTCCAAGTCACAGTTATATATAAAGGTATGCAGCAGTCTTACCTGACCCCTGATCACAAGCTGCTGTACCTTGCACAGAGCTTGAGAGGAACTTTTCTGGTTGGGTAATTTTTGGTGAGTAAACTAAAGGACCTGACTCCCACCCTAGCAACATTGGGGTTCACAGTCTTCATTGCAGTTCCTGGTGTGCAGTGCAGTGTGATCATTTGCCTGTGTGAAGTTCAGAGGGACTCACCCAGATTTTCTGCTCTGCCACAGAGATATCAAAAAAAAAAAAATAGAAATAAATCCACCATGAATAACCAGGATTACTTGGCTTTGGAGCTATTAAAAAAGGACTATGATTTAAAAAGAAACCAACCCCAAGACTTCATTCCTGGGCAAGAGTGTATTAGCACGTTGATAACTTGGGCAAAATTCTGGGTTTTACTAAATCACAAGGCAGTAAGGCCTGTGGCTTGCTATCTGTGTCAAACCTGGACTTTAGACTTGACCTTAAGGTCTGAGGTGTAGTCCAGCCTCCGGGAATCTGGACCTGGAAATCAGAACCCCATAGCAGGTGTGCATCTGAATGCAGTGAACTAACTGGAGACTTTTTTGGCCTCTGGAGTCTGTGTATTGACTCTCCATGTCCTCACTTACAGAAACTTCTGTATATTGATTTTTTTGGGGCGGTGTGGAACAGAGAGTTTACCCTGGAGACCTGTTCCTTAATCACACTAAAGGTATATTGAGAAAGAACATAGCATAGGACATGCTGAACGTATGATCACCTTAGTTCCTGTGTGCAGTGCTAAAAAAAATGATGTCCCAGAATGAGTTGGTAATTTTCCATCACTGTACAATCTCAAAAAAAGGTATCAAAGGATACATTTAAAAATGTTCTTTATTTGAAAGTCACAATTAGAGAGAAAGAGACAGAGAGAGATATCTTTCATTTGCTGGCTCACTCCTCAGAAGGCAGCAACAGCCAGGGCTAGGCTAGGCTACTAGCTAGGAGCTTCATCCAGTTCTTTCATGTGACTGGCAGCAGCCCAAACCTTTGTCACCTTCTGCTGCTTTCCCAGGTGTGTTAGCAGGGAGTTGCATAGGAAGTGGAGTAACTTTGTCACTAGCTGGCACCCACATAAGCTATCAGCATCACAATCCTGGCCCCTGATAACTTTTTGGAGCAGCAACATTTTTTAAAGAAGGATGTGAACTGTGTGCTCTGAAGACCCATGTTTAAACTATAGGGAGAGATTTCTGCTAGACACATTTGTAACAGGGATATCTTATAAAAGCAGGGCTTACTTTCTTCTTTTTCTCTTTAGAAGAATTCCTAGAAGATTGCTGAGAGTATTGGATTTCCGCAGGGGAAGACTCTGGGTGAACTTTAGAGAACTCTCCTTTCGCTAAGAAAATCTGAGTAAGGCTGGGAATGAACTTATTCACATCTATAACAAAAATGGACTGTTTTGAGGATTATGAGGTCATCATCTAATTGAATGGTCATCATCTAATTGCACCTTGAGATGTAAGTGTTCAGAAAACTTCAATGGCATTTTTTTAGTTAGAATGAGAGTACATTTTCCCCCACATGTGAATGCAGTTAGGATCTTTGATGTCCATACGTGGTACTACATGATCCAATGACATAGCTGAAAAACACATTTGTCTTATCAGAGCCAGGGATCTGATCCTACTTGAGATGGTGGTGGGGCAGGTGCAGAACTTTCCGGAGGAAATGTTTTCTGTCAATCATTTTAGGTCAGGAAAAGAGCTCACCTTGGATGGAGAAGAACGGCTTTCTTGCTCTTGTTAAGTGGAGATGTGGGGATGCTTGTAGATTTGTTCTGGGGGCATTGGGCTGGTCCCTGCTACATAGAAACCCCCTGGAAGACAGGGGGGCCTTCTGTTGAGTTTGAGGTCTCAAAATGGGTGCTTGTTTCTCTCTTCAGACATTTAGCTGTGCTTTGAATGGTTAAGAGAACGGTCTGTGTTCATGCTGGTGTGGGACTCACTGCAGTGGAGATGGAGGAGGCGAGAGTAAGATGGAGAAGAATCTCATGTGATGACTTGGGGTTGGGGGAGAGCTCTCCTGTTCAGCGGATTGGCAGTGCCCCATGGAGCGCCGCAGTGGGATGCAAATTCTCACGATTCACCTGGGAAACATAATGAATACTTCGTACTCCACATGATGAGCTGTGGCTTGGTTTAGGCTGCTTGTTAACGAAACGGCGTCTTTATTTTGTGGTCCACAGGCTCGTGAGGTAGGAGGACACATGGACAATATAATGAAAGACTGGCTAAAAATGAGAAACCAGAAGCTCTTATGGTGGTGTTTGAAATAGCATTTGTACAAGGACAATTGTTGTCTTAATGAACAACCCAAACATTCTTGACTGTCTCCAAGTTTAACGATGTTTGGAATCTGGTTAATGAAAAACCTTGGGACTTACAAGAGCTGGAAAACAATGACAACTCTGAAAATGGCGAATTCCAATTTATACACATATTCATCCATCCATCTATCTAGCAAGTATTTGTTGCCAAGCTTTCTACCAGGAATGCAGAGCTTGCTAAGACATCAGTCTCAAGGGGTTTATGTTGGAGTGAGTGGAGACAGGTAGTTATCTGCATGTTCTAGTCAGATTTTCTCCTAGAGACAGATTTTCCGTGGTTAATGTTGCAATTAGGTAAACTCTTCACATAGTCTCTTTCCTAAGGGATTGTATCTCTCATGAAATCTGATTGGCTTTGTAGTGAACTATCTCTTATTCCTCCTACTTCATGTGAGGTGGGGCCCTTTTAATAAATAGACTGTTGCCAGTCTAGGGTTGCTCTAATAATGGTCCTTGGTTTTGGCATCCAACCAGAGGCTGAATCCTGGAGTGGTAGGACTGGGCAGGGACCTGCTGGAGCAGTGTCTGCAGTGCTTTGGCTAGTCCAGCATTGCCCTCCAGTGGCCAAATGCAGGAATGTGGGGAATGAAGGATTCAGAGACTGAAGTTCTGAGAAGGGAGCGGTGGATTAATGAGGGAGCTCTGAAGTGTTTTCCCTAGATGGAAGTTGGGAAAACAGGGATTGGGAGTGTTGGGAGGCAAGATTAAGAGACGAAAGTGAAGATTAAGATTCGTTATTGAGTGGACACCTTGAGAGATATGTGGAAAGAAGCCCAACAAGGACTACTTAGGTTTCCCAATTTGAATTTTTATGGGGGAAAATAGCCACTGGTGGGCAGGATGCCAGGCTACCTTCAATATTAGCAAATGTGGTGGTGGGGGGGAACGAAGGAAGGAATGGAGGAGTGGCTTACTTAGAGCTGGACACTGTCTTCTCCAGTCCATTCTTTTCAAGGTCTAGGGAGACTTTGACCTGGAATTCTTTACCTTCAGATTTACAGGCAGTCCAGGAAGCAGCATAAATCTTCTGAAATGAAATTGGAGGCAAACTTCTGTGGGTCATAAACTTTTTTTCCCGTTGAATTTGTGAAGGAGTGTGGTCCATAGAAAGCAAGATGCAGACTTTGCAGGATTTCGGTGGTCTCATTCTCCTCCTGTCTTATCCAGTGGGGGCATGTTAACTTGGCTTTGAAGGAGAGTTCTTAACATCAAGAGGGGCTCCTCTTCACTGGGTCAAAGCCCCTGGAAGGTATCCAGCGCAGTAGGACACTGTCCTGTCTTTTAGCTCATGAACCTCATTGTCAAGGCTGATGTAGCCTTGGCAGCCAGTTTGCTGTTGGCAGAATCTAAAACTAGAGCAAAGCTTGCTTCTTCCATTCAGTCTTACCTTACTGCACAGTGTCCATCACAAACATCATCACTTACGTCCCAAGGTCAGAGGGACAGTGAAGCTTCCCTTCTTTATCCTGGGTACTCCCCTGTTTTATTTTTTCTTAGATCTTCAACAGGATTGAAACCTCCCCTGCCCTGTGGCTTTCCTATCTCACGCTGTCCCCCCCAAATACAGATGCGGGTCAGAGAAAGTTTCTAATTCAGTTAAAAAGTGAAATGAAAAAACAGTGACCAGTGCAGGCGCTGGGTAACCATAGCATGACTGATGGCTTGAACAGTGTACGTAGCAGCCTGTAAAATCCCAGCAGCTGCAACCACTATAGAAAACCCCAGAGTGGATCAGGTGAGTCATCCAGATGGTGGATCAAGGGCGGGAAGGGTGAGAGGAGGATGATACAGAAGGGTGGAATGTGGATGCCTTGCTTGTACGAGTCCTGGAAGACATCATATGTTGTAGCCTGAGTACGCAGGTATAGCTTTGTGTACACTTGTGTGTGAGCAAACTGAGGGTTTGTAAAGTCAAGAACTGACTCTACACGCTTCTCCTGCAAATCTCTACTGCCTCAACATAGTAAGTGCCCTGTAAGCATATTTCCCCATGGTGCAGTGGTAAAGGGAGGAGGCTCTGGAGCTGAATGACCTAGAATCCCTGCAATTTTACTGGCCCAATCTTAACGAAAGATTTTCAGATTGGAGCCATAGGGTATTCATCAGTAAAATGGGGTGAACAACAGCTCCCTCACACCCCTACATGTGGAATGTGCTGAGGATCAGAAGAGACCAGGCATGTGGCCTTCTGGGCGTTGTGCCTGACATGAGGTTGGTGCTTGGTAAACAGAAGCTGTTTATATGATTTCCATGTGAGGCTTTGTACAGAGAGCTCGCTGTGGGTGTGTGTGAAATTCTCGGTCCAAACCCTCCCTGAACTGCAAACTAAAGCCAAACATTTCAGCAGAAGGGAAGGCACAGGCCCTTGGCAGGCCCTTCTTGAGCTGCAAGGACTCACCAAGTTTGCAGAACGGACGTGTTCTTGAACACTGCCCTGGCATGAAAGAATCGGCCGCATCTAAATTAGTGTCTCGTTGGGAGGTCCCTGGCTGACACCCGCCTCCTCGCGCCTCACCCCAGTCCCCCTCTCGCAGAGACCCTAGTTATGGCTCAGTCTGCTTCTCCGCCTGATTGTGATCGACCCGATCTTATCTCGGGCACTGCCGGCGCAGGAGAGGCTGGGCGGCTCTGTCTTCCATCATCCTGGAGAGCCCATTAGGAGAACAAGGTGGCGTGCAGCCACTCCAAAAGGCTGAGAGTCTAGAAACACCCATTACGGAAGCAATGCTTTCCGCCCGGCCGGTTGGGGCCAGGTCTACGGCGTCGCAAAGGCAATCAGCATAGACATTGAGTGAGGGGCTCATTCATTTTGTGCTCAATAAAGATCGTTCATATTCAGAGAAGTGGCTCGTTATCCCCTCGGGAAAGGGGAAAGCAGCGAACAGCCTGCCGTTTCTAGATTTTTATTCTGTAGCTGGAGACAGAGGCAGAGCTCTGACTTGGGGAGAGGGATGAAAGGCAGCCTTGGGTGATCACTCCGAGTGGCACGTGCGCCTGGGTCTCTCTGCGCGCCCCTGCTTGTCCCACACGGAGCGCACCCCTAGTCCACCTCCTCCCTCAGCCGGCCGCTGCGGCAGCTCCTCGGGCCTGGGAACACATCAAAGCGGTGGTCTGCTGCTCCTGACAGCTCTGAGTCCTTTTCCCGCGGAGCCGCGGGGAGCTGTCGGCACTGCTGCCTGCTGCATTCAGCGCTGTGAGAGGGCAGCTGAGCTGAACCGACCCATCCCGGGAGCCCTGGATGTGTTCCCCCAGACTCCCGTGTGGAATCAAGTTGGCCCCCCTTTTTTTCTCTTTCCTGTTAAATCGAGAAATAATTATTAAAGCATTCTGGGGTCCTGGTTAGGCATGTCCGCTACCCACAGGGCCAGCTCTGCGCGCTGCTCTGTGACAGCCGGACCACCTCCAGGCCCAGCGGTTAGTGTCAATGACATCGGAAGCCTCCCGGTTTGTCTCGCTCTGGGGACAAAAGACCTCCACAAGACTCCCACCGCGACCACATTGCTTCGCAACAGGAGGAGGAAATTGTGCTTGCTCCTGTTGCGTCTGCCTGTTGTTGGGGAGAAAAAAAAAAACCCTGCCTACCGCTGTTGAGGGGGAAGCTGGCGGGAGGCTTGGGCAATGAAAGCCACAGCTGGTCCCTCCTAGGACGGATAATCCCTGGGGCCCAGAGAGGTGGAGTGAATTGTCTGAGGCCACACAGATCTCCAGCACCAGGCGAGGGAAGAAAGCAGGGCCCCTGGCCCTTTGCCCTCTCATTGTAGAATGAGATAGGGATAGGGACTGCGTGGGAAAAAACAATGGCTACATTGGGGTGGGTGTTTGGCCCAGGGGTTAGAGGCCCTGCCTGGAGCTCTCACATTCTGTATCAGAACTCCTGGCTGGGGTCACACTGCTCTGCTTCTGGCTCATGCACCTGAGAGAGCAGGACTTGGAGCCTTGCCACCCATGTGGGCCACCCAGATGGAAGTCCTGGCTTCCGGCTTCAGCCTGGCCCAGCCCAGGATGTCGTGGTCTTTTGGGGAATTAAACAGCAGGTGGGAATCCTCCACCTTCACTCCCCATTCCCCTCGGTCATCTTACTCTACTTTTCAAATAAAAGGAAAATAAATTAGATACATGTGTGCTATCTGTCCTCATTTCAGGGTTGTTGAGGGGTTTGTGGTTACCACTGAGAGAGCCCCCAGCAGCTTTGCAGTTTTGTGGGACCCCAAAAAGTTTTGCTAGAGGCCAAGATGGAGTCACTGGTTGGGTTTGGAGGTGAAGCAGTTAAGGAATCCAGGAACAAGTGTGACACTCCTCAAGGCCAGCGCTTAGAGGGCAGGACTGCCTAGTGCTGCTCTGTGGCACAGCACTTTCTTAGCTCTGCAACTGAATGTGATTTAATCTCTCTCTCTCTCTCTCTCTCTCTCTCTCTCTCTCTCTCTCTCTCTCTCTCTCTCTCCTCTCTCTCTCTCTCTCCTCTTTCCCCCCTCTCATTCTGCAGGAAGGGCAAGCCTGGTTTGCTCTTTAAAATGCCCACAGCTCATTTCTCACTTGGGGTTTGTGACGAAAGGTCAGGCCGCAGAGCTGTTTTGCGGTGAATCAATGATCCCCTGGGGTAGCAGGGGACAGCTGCTGGTCTGGCCACAGGAGCCCACAGGGCCCCACTGCTGGGCTGCCTTGGGGTCCTGCCCGCACCCGGGGCCACCCTGTGCCCTTGGGGCCACCTGCCTTCTCACTCAGCATTTCTCTCTCTCTCTCTCTCTCTCTCTCTCTCTCTCTCTGCAGGACCTGCAGATGTAATGGACACCGCAGCCTGAGGAGGCAGCGAACGACTGGTTAGGTGCCTCCTGTTTAATAACCACAGAAATATTGCTGTTCGGCATCTCCCCATATGCTGTGGCATCTGTGTTGGGCATGTAAGGGACTCGTTTTCCTTACATATCTCATTAAAGATGTAAAGCAAGATGGAGGGGCTTCCACACTCCCTCCCTGAGCCCGCCGGCGCCACATGTTCCTTGCCCTCTGCTGCCATCTAGTGGCCACCTATCATTTGCATAGAAAGCTTAACCACAGAGCTCCTCTCCTATTTGCTGCAACCAAGGGTTAGGACCCATATATCCCGCAGTCTCCTTGAGATGGTCTCTCAAAGCACGTTCTTACCAGTATGCCATCTCTGCACTGCAGACGTCTGTCATGACAACCTGAGATGCTGGACTGGTCTTGCCAAAAGCCAAGATGCATGGGCCACTAACATGGGGGCAGGCTCAGCCCTTCAATTCAGGCTGAGATGCCTCCTGCTGACTTGAGAAATCCTCAGGTATTGGTCTCGAGGAGGCTATGAGGCAGGAGACACTGGGAGAAGAGGTGTCTTTTTGGGCCGCTGCACAGGTTCCTTGTGAGGCAGGTTCACTTTCACTGTCTCTCAATCCAGGACCCACATTTCCGGAGCCTGACTTTGCTGGACTTGGCTCTGTTGCACATGGTGGCATCAGAATGTGTGTCCAGTCTTGCTCCATGAGCTCAGGGCTGAGGAGAGCCTGGGAACTCTCCCCAGGGTGGAAGATGCTGTGTGACATCAAGGGTTGAACTTGTCAAGGCAGGAGAGCGAGAACGCAGGGCAGGTAGGGCACACAGCTGCAGGGTTTTGGCACGGGCTGCAGCTGCCTGTGTATCACCGTGAGCTCCAAACATCGAGGGTGGAGGCTGCACCCCTGGGCCAGGGGCAGAGACACAAAGATTGATGCTGCTTTTTGTCATCAAACTGAGCACTTAATGTCCTTCTCTTTAAGCCTTGACAAGTGATCATCAATTTCATTAATTGATTGATTTTTTTTCCCCAAGTGAACACAACTCTGGGATGTGTAGTGAAGTAGACATTTAACATAGCCTCATCTTTGTAGGCTCTTGTTACTGCAGAAGGAAGAAACACAGCAGCCAAGGTAGTTTCAATTTCCTAACTTAACAATATGGAGCAAGGCTTCAGAAGAGGAGTGGTTCACTGGAGGTACCAATAGCTGGGAAGTGCCTGGGGGAAGTAAATGACTCAGTGAATGGCAGTGGGTGACATGTTCTCTAAGAGGTGTGGTATCCTAGGTCCCCAGATCCCAAGGCCGCTACTGCAGCTGTGGACCATCCCCCTGGATCAGAAGTGAGCCGTGAGATGCGAAGGTTGACCTTCAAGGGCTCCATTCATCACCCTGTAATGGATTCCTTCCTCTTCTCAATACTGTGCTTCCTTTACTGATGGACACACCGTCAATACCACCCTTCACTCACGGATCGACACGCTCTCACATCTACCCTTCATTTACCGATCAACGTGCTCTTTCATTTACTCATTCAAGAAGCATGTACCGTACTAGCACGGGGTAATTGAAACAAATCCAAAAATGCTTCCTAAATTTTTACACAAGTGCAGCACCAACCTGGAGTGTTGCAGGACAGAGAAAGCCAAAATTGCTCCCAATTTTTATCTCTGTCTTCACTTACTTCTTTACTAAGCTCTTACTGGCTGCTGTTGCCTTTCTATAGTGGTCCACAGGGGCTCTCTCACTTTCCCCTTGCTGCCCCAGATGTGCTGATGTTCCCCCCGCCCAATTCCTATTCTTTGTCTTTGAGGGTGACGGGGCAGGCTTCACTGGTTTTTTTTTTTTTTTTTTTTGGTCAGAAGGGGCACCTTATTGGTCACATGGAAATACAAAGTCTCAAAAACACACTCAAAGATGCTTTGATTCCATCTTGGTCAAAAGTAAAACTGGTATTAGTTTGCAGCGGTGGGAGGAAGAACTTCTGTTATGTCAAGTTATCCAGTCTGGAGTGCTTTGATGGTGGTCTTCGCATTCTTGAGCAAAAAACTCAGTTAAAAAAAAAAAAGAAGAAAAAGAAGAAGAGAGGGGGCACTCAGAGGTGAGTTTGGGAAACTGCTGGGCAGTGCAGGAGTCCTCAGCTGTGCTCTGTGGACAAAAGGCTCCATTGCTAAGACCACAGGTCTCTCACAAAGTGTAAGAAGTCCAATCACAATGATTACCATCTTCAAGATCTAGCAGGATCTGGATTTCAGGACCTGGGGCTGCATACTGAATGGAGCAGTGTGCACAGGCCAGCCTGGCTCCTAGAATAGTCCTTATCAGCCAGTGTGCCTGAAGGGTGGCTTCCGGGATCACTGGGCAGTCTCTGAGTGTTCACTCTGTGCTGGTAATAGCTGGGGCACTGACCAGGCTGGTAGGCTAGCAGGGGTTTTCCTGTTTCCAATGGAAGCAATTGAGATCACCTGCTTTGGGTCTTACTCTTGCCTAAGCCATTTTTAGTCTGCCTTCTAACTTTGGGTCCTGGGTAAAACCCTTAACCTTTCGGGGTCTCAATTTCCTTGTTTGTAAAAAGAAAGAGCTAAGCCATGTGCCTAGTTGGAACTCAGCCCTCAGTGCTCACAAGGCAGAGGTCCCTCCTAGAGGGCCAGCCCGCCCTCACTTTCTGTAGTTCCCTCAAACAGCATTTCCCCTTTTGCAATTCGATTTCATTTGGAAGTTTGCTGTAAGTGTGCAGTTTAATGTAATTTTTTGCTGTGCAAAGATGTGGGAGCAATCCCAGAGAAGTCTTCTCCCAGCTACGGGAGGCCTCTGGGACCACTCTGGGTGACACATAGAATTCAGCTGTCCAGCCAGCATGCCTAGATGCCTTTACAGTGACAGTGTTGGCAGCTTGACTTTGCTTTTATAGAATGTGGGAGTCAGTGACTCAGCAAGAGAGAGAGATGTGTCTTAAGAAATCTCCTTTAAAGTTCACGGCGTCACAATCCTGGCTCCCAGTGGAGTGTAGTTCTCCAGGGATCCCGATGCTCAGTCGATGAAATGAAAGAAATCCCACCCTCCAGAAGCTCCAAGTCTCAATCGACATGCAGTTTTTACAAGCAAGGCAGAAGGACATGTAGACCAATGTCAAAACACCAAGAGGTTGTCCCGTCCTACTCAGGAAATGACCATGTCTTTGATATTGTGAACACGTGCCAGCAGACAGGTGAGGAAACATGGGAGTGACATGCCTGGCCTAGGTTTAGAATGGTCCATGGCTCAGCAGTAGGCAGGCATGTGGCGGTCAGTGCCACCAATCTGCTCCTTTCTTGAACAGGTGTGTGTGTGTGAATATGTGTGTGTGAGAGAGAGAGAGAAAGGGAGAGAGGGAGAGAGAGAGAGAGATTCTTTAATAGAGATGCTTTAAACATGAATTTTACACTGACTGCTCCTTTCCACACCCTGATTTTATAGCCTGGCAGTCTGAGGCTCACATTGTGTAGGTGGCTTGACCAGGTCACCCAACTTGTAAGTAGCAGATGTGGAGTCAAAGACGGTCTTTCTAGTCACTGTCTCATATAATCTGCTTATGCCAGTTTACGAACTGCACCTGATCTGCAGGGAATTGTACTAGTGTTCTGCTTCTGCCAAGGGCACCAGGGGAGACAGCCTTTCTTGTCGACACTAATCTCAAAGGTTAAACTATATTCTCCAAGCTCATTTCCATTAATAACATATCAAGGATCTGTCATGCATTAATTAATCCCAGATGAACTTGTGTATATCTGTATTTGGTACCTCCTATTCAGATGACCGTTTTCATAAGTTAAATATGCAGCATAAAAAGCCAGTTTGCATTTATTGGTATGTTGATTTTAACTCAAATTTCATAGTGTGGCATTCACATAACACTGGGGCATTAATAGCGGATACAGGTTCCCTGTGCTTCCTGTCCAAGTGACAGACATGCGCCTTAAACTGATCCATCAATGGCTGATCACCAAAGCACCACCGATGGACATATGTCAGATATCACAATGGCTTAGACAATTCTCACGGAGAATTTTTTTTTTTTGGTTGTTATGAAGTCCAACTGCGTGAATGATGCATCTATGGGTAAGGCCAGTTTTGGCTTAGAATAAGGAATGACTTCAAATGACATTCTCCGTTTGGTGTTAGAGAAAATATAAAATTGAGCATCAGTGCTGTCCCTTAGGTCCTTTCCTGGATGACAGAGCTGCCTCGCTGCTCTCCAGCAGGCAGGAGTCATCTCCTGTTGCAATTCCCTTGGTGGTTGACATGTTTGCCCTCAGGATTAAGAGCATGACACACACTGGCTCCTTGGAGGAGAGGCCCCTGCAGTGTGAGAAATGCTTATAGAATGAATCCTCAACAACCCTGATAGGTGTTGCCAGATATCCCTTCGGAAGTAACAGAACCAGTGAAGGCCTTACCCACTTGCCACTCACATGGTACCCCTTTTGGTCAGCATGGCTACTTAAGCCTGGAGGCTAGATGTGCTTCTAGACTGCTGGTAGGAGCACAGCTGATGGTGGAGGCAAGTTCACTCCAGTAGCTGAAGGAAAATGTTCCCCCAGGTGCTTACCCAGGGGACCCAGGACACACTCTGCTGGAAATGAAGTGGAAAGTGATATGAACTTGAGAGGGGAGGTGTTCTTCCTCAAGGCAATCCATACAGCCTGGGAGAATGCAGCTAAGAAGACCCAGGCCTTAAGGGCACCTGGACTACTGAGGCTCCTGAGCTATTGCCAAGAGTAGAGTTTTGGAAGAGGACTTAATTCCCTATTTTTTTCCTTGCTGCCCAGCCCCCAGCCCCAGCTACCACTATTCCCAGTTCTGTCTGATGAAGAACAAGATGATGTGGTACTTATGGGAACTAAGGAAGGGACAGGATCAAAAGTCATTCATCTGTGGCCTCACCCTCTGGAGATGGGATGTAGGAACATATTTCTCAGAGGGCCTTATGCTAATGCTTCCCGATTTTATTGCCATCTGAGATCCTCTTCTGCAAAGCAAATACCCCATGGGGCTCTACCTCTCACCAGTTCTTTCTTGCTAATGTAAAATAAGCTCATTGGAATGAATAAAGAGAATGGTATTACTTTGGCTAGAACATTAATGAGCACTTTCACTTTGTCATAGTGTAAATATTAAAGTTATAAGAGGCAGCCCTGGGACCAACTAATTATTTTAAAGACCCAAAGTACTTACAAACCATCTAAAATTCTTTTCTGAAAAACTATGTCCTCACTCAGCACTGAGATGCCTAGGTCCACTAACACCCAAGTCGCCAAGTGCCTCTAGGGGCCAACCACAATAGAGTTCCTCAGAGACCCATCAAGTGTGAGAGCCGTGAGGGTGAAAGTAGTAGGTAATACATTGTATCTTTCACCATCACTAAGAGAGTAAATTTCAAACATTCTCACTACAAAAGGAATAAACATTTAAAACAATAAGATATAATAATTAAGAATCAAGGTGGCAGAGTAGGGTAAGGACACATACAAACAGAGAAACATTAGCCAGTGTGAAGCAGAGAGGGCACATTCCAAAAAATAGGAGAGACAGAACGATAGTAGAGGGGCACCTGGAGACTGACAGACACAGGAAAGTAGCAGAACAACAGTGTGGTGTTGCAATGACTGATATGCCAGTGGCATTCAGTGAGCGGTGATCAGAACCACACTGGCAGCCAGAACTCCACAAGCAACAAGGTGGGCAGGGATGTTCCCTGGAAGCTCATGAGGTGAACTCAAAGAACTGTCCCGTCCTGCTGGTCTGTTTGATTTGACCAGGAGCAGAGACGGAGTAGCAGGTCCCAGACAGGCGGTGCGGGAACAGGGTAGGTTTCACAATCCAGTTCATCCCCTAGAGCCTAATCAGGCACCATTTTGTGTAGGGAGGAAAGGCTATGGGACAGTACTAAGAATGCACTGAGCTGGGAGTGAACTCATTTCTGACTTAGCGAACTGTAACAACGTGGCAACCTACAGATTCTACCCAAGGTCTTGGTAGCCCTCAGACCTGATCAAGAACTCTAGTTGTGGCAAATCAGGTGCCACTTTGTACAGTGTGGCAAAGGCTTTAAGACTGCAGGGACAACAGTGAGCTGCACATATGCTGAGCTGGGAATGAACTCACTGAGCTAAATACATTGCACTGGTCCCACAGGGAAAATAATACCGACTATAGCATTGTATGGGTCAAATAGGTCTGTGTGGCCCTCAGACCTAACAGCCAGTGGGTTCTGGAAAGATAAGCACCACCAACATAGTAACATCGGACACCTGGTGTCTCCCTAATCCTGGGAACTGTTTGAACTGGAGGTGAGAGAAAGGTACAAACAACGGTGTAGCCTCAGCATGGTATCACAGAAGGTGAAGAGTGCTGAGTCAAGATCTGGGGCTTCGGAGACCATGGTGGAAATCTAACATAAGAATCCAGACCTCCGCTGGACGGAGTGGCACAAGTGACTGCAAACAAAGAGCCATGTACCAGGTACAATAATTAAATTGAATTGTAAACCTGTGGGTGACGCAGCTTAGAAACCTGTCCCAAGGAGAAGACTCTGATAACCAGAAGTATAATGACCAAGAGCAAAAAGAAGAGACAGAGGCACAATGAATATTACTGAAGACTCCTCTGCAAAGGAACAAAACCTTTTGCTAACCTCAGAATTCACTGAGGATGACATCGAGAAAATGGGGGATATAGAATTCGAAACACTTATTGTAAAGCTTCATATCAACAATGAGAAGCACATGTTACAGGAGTTCAAGGAATTTAAGGAATATGTCACAGAGGAAATGAATCAAATGAAAGCCGATGTATTAGAAATGGAGAATACAGTTGAGCAAATTAAAAATACAGTGGAGAGTCTCCAAAATAGAATGAGTGAAGCAGAAGGAGGAATCTCAGAATGAGAAGATACTTCCTGTCACCAGAGGGAAACAAACATAAAGCTGGAAGCAGAGCTGGGTCAAGCTGAAAAGGTATTCAAGAATTGAAACACACAGGCCCGGCGGCGTGGCTTAGCGGCTAAAGTGTTCGCCTTGAACGCCCCGGGATCCCATATGGGCACCGGTTCTAATCCCGGCAGCTCCACTTCCCATCCAGCTCCCTGCTTGTGGCCTGGGAAAGCAGTCGAGGATGGCCCAGAGCACTGGGACCCTGCACCTGCGTGGGAGACCTGGAAGAGGTTCCTGGTTCCTGGCTTTGGATTGGTGCAACACCAGCCACTGCGGTCACTTGGGGAGTGAATCATCGGACGGAAGATCTTCCTCTCTGTCTCTCCTCCTCTGTGTATATCTGACTTTGTAATAAAAGTAAATAAATCTTTAAAAAAAAAGAATTGAAAGACACTATTAAAAGGCCAGATGTAAGAGTGCTAGGAGTCACAGAAGGTGCAGAAAGAGAAGCTGGGTTTAAATATGTATTTAATGAAATAATAAGGGGAAATTTCCTAATCTAGAGAAAGAATTAGCAAACAATACAGGAAAGGCACAGAACTCCCAACAGGGTTGACCAAAAGTGATCTTCATCATGATACATGATTATCAAGTTCTCTTCAATCGAACATAAGGAAAAGGTCCTTAACTGTGCACGTGAAAAAATCAATTAACATATAAAGGAATGGCAATTAAACTCACAGGAGATCTCTCACAGGAAACTCTATAGGCCAGAAGAGAATGGAGTGACATATTTTAGAATCCAAAAGCAAAAAATTGTTAACCTAGAATAACATACCCAGCAAAGCTTTCTTTTGTCTTTGTAAATGAAATAAATTTTTTCCACAGTAAAGAAAAGTTGAAAGAACATGCCTCTTCCAAATCTGCCGTACAAATGATACTTACAGATGTTCTCTTGAGAGAGAAGGAGAATAGCGGCCATCAAAACCAAAGGCAAATGTGGAGAACATCCCAGTAACGTAACAGCAAAGACTAAATCAATGAACCACCCATTGCTAAAATGACAGGACCAAATTACCACCCATTAATATTAACCCTGAATGTAAATGGCTTAAACCCATCAATCAAACATATATAAGTAGACTGGATTATAAAAACAAAACCCATCTATTTGTTGCCTACAGGAGATATATCAGTAAAGATCCGCAGAAACCATATCTCATGGATTTTTATTCTTTTTTTTTTTTTAGTTTCATCTCTTCAAAACATGTTCTTTCTCATTAAATTCTTCATGGAATCATAGATGATACAGTAGCATCATTTTCTTTAAGAAAATTCTTGATTTTATCTTTTATTTATTCAGCAACACATTAGTCATTCAGTAATACGTTATATAACTTCATGGAGTTTTTAATTTCTTCTTATCTTCCTGCTATTGATTTTGTTTTGTGACTTTTCATTTAAGGGATATACAATAATTGTGCAATGGAAACTATCATTCCAGTAGCATGTTATAACTTCATGGTATTGTCAATTTCTATATTTCTTCCTGTTGTTGATTTTGAATTGTGGGTTTTCATTTAAGGAGCTGTATAGTAACTGTGTAATGGAGAAAATCATATGCAGATATGAGGATACAATGCAGTATGCATCTTTACTTTCAGATCAAAGATAGACTCCCAATGAGACTTGAACTATATTTTGACAATAGGATGCTGTATTCCCTGCCATTGTCCATGCCTGGCATGATGGACATATGACTGTTTATGAAGAACTATACTTTAGTGATAATATAGGGGAACTTAGGAGGGGGTTGGGCAACTTGGGGAATGGGAAGGCAAATCCGGGCCTATGGAACTGTATCATAAAATGATAATAATAATGAAAAACATACAAGGTTTCAGTTCCTAATATGCCTCTGTGCATTTTCAAAGCAGCATGTGTCCTATTTGGGTGTGTTGCTATAGCTCAGAACTGCTCCCTGAGTAGTGTGAAGAAATTTGATTTTTAGGATCCTTGGATTTTGAATAGGGAGAGAAGACATTACCATAAAGTACCTTGCAAGTTTCCTCACCAGTTGGATCACAAAGAGACAAATCAGTGGTTCTTCACATGTCTGAAAGAGTCATCAGATGACAGATATAATTGTAGTTGCTTTCAGTAAAGTTCTTAGATGAATAATGAAGCATATTTTTAGATATGGGGACAAAGTCTTACCATACTCTGTAGATAATTATTCTCTACTGGAGAAATAAGAGATCTTCCAAATGTGTGGAGTTGTAAGCAGTGTCCTGTAATACTCATTTTATATGAAAGGAAACTAGCCCAAGGTGACAACATCATGTAAATTTCTGGCCCATGACTAGTGGTGTATCTAGCTGCTTAGGATCCTGGAAGAGAAATACTTGGAAGGTTAAAGACAAGGAGGTCTGGGGTGTGGTATGTGGCTGAACACATGGGAGGAGACATGTGAAGATTTCTAAATCATGCCTTAGTATCCATCAGAAAACATTCACCATGGAAATGGTACAAAGCAAGGAAGTGGATGGACAAAATGACTCCACCAATTGATGTTAACTGTCTTTCAGTGTTACACACCTGGAACTAATATGATGAGCATAATGAGTAGTTTGTCTATGTCATAAATAGCTATAGAGGCAATGTATGGATCCACCAGCATGGACTCTCATTTACTGATAATGGTTGATAAAGGCATGGTCACCTCTGATTTTCCAACCTCCAGCAAAAGAGATCAATACTGAATCTGTAGATACTTCTCAAGCATATCACCAGCAACTTGGAGGAAAATCAGCTATATGACCTCTTTCTACCCTGGAAAGTCAGCAGTCCGTTGTTATAGGGACAGATACTTATTCTAGAGAAATAGTTGTCTATCTTGCCTACTGTCCATGGCATTGTGAAATGCTTGGTGCACAAATTTGGAATCCCACACAATATGGCATCCAACTAGAGGGCCTATTTTATAACAAAGAAGGTGCAAGAGTGGGTCTTTGACTATGATAGATTCAGATACCATATTCTGAAAGTAAACAATATCATAGAGTGCTGGAATGGCCTTGCTAAAGCTGAAAAGGCAGCCCAAACACCAGGCATTGCTATTCTGCTCTAATTATGGGTGCTGTATATGCATTAAATGAGATCTCCATTCTGTATGTATCCCTGGCAGGAAGAATGGAAGGGTCTGGCAAACAAGAGGTGGAAGCAGAAATGATCTGTTATTCTCACTCCCAATGATCTATGAGGGATTCAGTTTCACAACCTGGGGTTCCTCAAGGTTGGAGGTCCTGATACTCGAAAACCTCTTGCCACATGTAAAAGCAAGGATCATATAAAGCAAGTTACAGCTTTCATATAACAAGCCAGCTTTGTCTTGGGTGTTTTGAAACAATAGTTTACTTTCACCTTTAGATTCTATGGGTTTACTGACCTTAGACAAGTAGTCCTTGCTTGGGATCTCTCACTTGTTTGCATTCTAAATTGTCTGGGTCAGAGACATCTGAACACTCAGTTGGCATGGTATGCGGGTTGGTTTCCTCACTCACATGACTGGAACTGCGATTGACATGGCCAGACTGCTGAGCGCTTGATGAGTCATCTCTTTCTCTGGATTTGGTTTGCGTGGGCTTCCTTTCCAAATGGTGGTATCCAGGTAGTGCAACGACTTGCACAGCATTTGCCCTCCGTCAGAATAAGTATTTCAGGAGACCCAGAGAAACACTGTGTATCTGCTTCTGTCCAAGCCTCAGAAGTCACACAACATGTTTACTACCATAGCACACTGATTACAGTGAAGTAGCAGAGCCAGAACAGATTCAGGAGGAGTTTGAATATTGAGAAGCATAGCTCATTGAAAGGGTCAGTTTTGGAGACTGTCACAACTGTCTTAAAAACCTTCTGAATAGAGAGATTTCTTCATCAATACCTGTTCTCCAAACCAATAAGTATTTATGGCTAATGCACAATGTGTGCAGAGAATGATGGTAACTAGGAGAAATATGGAAGAAAGCATTTTGCCTATCCTTGAAGTTTGTGCCCTCTACCGTGAAATGTTCATATTAACACGGTAGCTAAGATGAGTCTGGGAATCCCAGAAGTGAGAATTAATGTACTGGTACTGATGGACAATGTGTGCATTATAGCTCTCTAAGGTGAAATAAATGGTTGGATAATGGGCTTCTGTACATAGTTGTATCAACAATAAAAAGATGAAATACTTTCCTAGCTCAAAATTTCCACAACCCAATGATCCTTAATCTGTCAACTCATCCCTCCTAAGACTGTCTTACCTTAAAGTAATATTTATGAGCATATATTGAAATAAGTGTCAGGAATGATCTTTTAAACTGCAAACAATGGCACAATTGTAAGAGACAGTTATTACGTTTTCAAAAGTAACTTATGATAGGTATTCTGTAAGTATTTGTTGAGTAAATTAATTAGAAAACCAAATGCATTATTGAAACAAATTTCTTATGTGGCTAAACTGAGCTGTTACTCTCTGTCAAGTTATGGTATTGTTCATTAAGCCTTGTTATTCGTGTCAGTTCTTGAAGTTTATGTCTTAATCTATTTTTTTGCCCTCAATTTATGACTTGATGAGAAAAATAGCAGATGAAGAGGAAATGAAATTCAGAGAGACAGCATCATTTTAGGTACTAAATAACATCATCTATTTATTTATACATGCATCAGAGCATTATTTATTTATTAAATATGTCAAAGTTCTGAGCTTCTTGATGCTTGTATTCTGGAGATAGACAAGACATTTGTATAGATAAATATTTAATACAAGGTCTGCTAGTTATGTTTTCCATGGGAAAAAAAAAAGACAGGGTTAGGGGAAAGGAGGATGGGTTGAGTGGAAACTCGGCTACGTAGATTTGAAGGAAAAATCTCTCTGATAAGCTGTTGTTGGAGCAGTGACTGATGCAATGGGAGAACCTTCTGAGGCAGAGGCCTGCAAGGACAAAGAGCCCTGGGTGAAGACTACTATGGCATTCAAGAGTCATCTAGAACATTCAAGGGGATTAATGATCACAGTAGAGAGGAAGATGAAGAAAATTAAGAAATACTCAATAAACTCACGGTTTCTATTTTCCATGTTTTGCGTGATGCCGAGAATACAAATCAAACATGCTTAAGAAGTAGGGTATCCCAGAGGAAGAAGGAATCATGGTGTTATGCTAGAGGAATATATCAAGTTCAGTGGGAACTAGAGCAGGAACTCAAATCTGCCTGGAAGACTTGGGGATGCTTTAGAGAGATGTCAGAGGACCATGAGGAGAAGCTGTTGAGGAGGTTTGGCACTTCAGCAGAGGGAAAGGTATAGGCACAAATATTGACAAGCAAGGATGATAGTTCACTATTGTTTCCTGAGCTCTGTGGTCTGGTACTTCCAGGGTTAATGCTGATGTGCGATGTGCCAGGAGATGAGGTTGAACTGGTAGCTAAGGGAACATCATGTATGGGCCTGTGTACTACCAAATTGGAAATTTTGAGAAGAGAAGTAAAATAACTAAGTTTGTCCTTTACAGAGCTGTAGAATACTGGTTCATTGGCAGCACCATTAAGACAAGAAATAAAGAAGAGTGTGCATCAAAGGGATGATCAGTGTTGGGCATATACAGTTTAGAATGCCCAAGGATCATCACCAAAAGTTAAGGTCTGCTGAAAGTTAAGGTTAGAAGTGTAGTCATCAGCATACAGATATTAGAATCATGGTGTGGGCAGGGAAATACACTTAGCTTTGAGTCAGGAAAAACAGAACAAAACACATTTTAAAGCAGAAAGAAGGAATGCTGTAGGATTTGCCACAGTGCACTGATGAAACTGTGAATCTTGATACCAATTTATAAGCCTTATTTCCCCAGAGGACTGTGAAACCCTTGAAGGAAATAATTTGAGTTCATATTTTTTATTTGTATTCTTACATTTGACTTTTCCAACTAATACAGGGCCATGCACAACAGGGCCTTAATATATGCATACCATGTTTAAGTGAGTGAATATATAATTAGTAAAAGGACTAGACAGTTTGGCATTTCTGCTGTGAGTTTCCATCCATTATTGTGACATCTCACAATGGTATTTCATGTCTTTTTTTTAACTTTAATTAAACTTTTTATTATACTAAGAACACACACTGACTAGAGATAAGTTGTAAAAAAGAAAAGGAAAGCTAAAAACATTGTCCTAATCCCACTGCTAGGAATAACTGCTTTTAATATTTTCATATTCTCCATCTTACAATGTGATCTGTATGTATTCTTTTGAAAGTTTTTAATAATTATATTAAAGAAAGCATACATACAATCACCATACAACAAATGTTGTCATTTCAGTGTGTAGTCAATATAATTATATTATTGAGTTGGATTAGATTTTTCTTCGTAGTACGTCTTTGGCAAATGATGTATTTTATAGCTACAGAAGATCTCAGCTGGAGTACCCACAATTCACGCAGTCAAGAGCCACATCCAAGCAGTGACTATGTGTGGAAATTCACAGCTCAAGACCCTTTTATATAACGATGTAGCTGTGCATAAAGTTAAAATTCTTCCTCAACAGAAGTCAGGACATCCCAAGTTATAGTTTTATAGCTTGTTAAAATAAATTTAACTTTAGAACAAGTTTGAATTTATAGCATAGTTGTAAAGTTAATGCAGAGTTACCATTTCTCCACACAGTTTATCTTCCTATTAATATCTTACATGATACATATGACACAACAAATGAACCGATATTAATACATTGTTATTAACTGAAGAGCATACTTTATTGTGTTTTCTAAACATTTTTATGTGATATACCTTATCCAGAACCCCATCCAGGGTACCACATTCCATTTAATCATCTTGTCTCTTTAGGTTCCTCTAGGTTGTGGCATCTTGACAGTTTTTTTTTTTTCTTGACAACTTTGAGAGATATTGGAAATTTTGCAAAATTTACCTTATGTGGGATATGATTCTCATGATTTGGACAGGGATTATGTGTTTGTAGGGGACAGACTACACAAGTAAAGTTACATTTCTCATCACATCATATTAATGTTACGTACTATGAACATGGTTGCACACTGTTGCTGTTTACTTGGGTCACCTGGAGGAGGCAATGTTTATCAGATTTCACCACTAACAAATTACTCTGTTTTACTTCTTTCCACATTATACTCTTTATAAGGAGGCTGCTATGCGTGGTCCACACTTATGGAATGGGGAATTATATCTCACTTCCTTGAGCATAAATTATGTAAACAAATTACTACTTAATTACCAGGATTCATTTGTAAATCTTCTGCATAGGAAAATAGTCTATTCTCCCAAGTTTATTTTTTTCCAGTTATTTATTTTTATCAGTATTAACTTGCAAATATTTATTCTATACTTTGGATTCTTATTGGAAGCTTTCATCTATTCTATTGCTCGCATTGCTCTAGCATTGGTCAAAGGAAAGTTTTTCCGTTGGTTTGTATGTCGTGTTGACATTTCCCATCATTGTGGGGTTTTTGCTTGTTTAGTTTTGAATGTTTGCTTACTTTCTAAGGTTGTGAAGTTCTCCAGGCTTATTTGTTATATTCCATGACATTTCTTCAAGTAGCTCTGGTTCTTTTCATTGGCAAATGGTATTAGGAATGAAAATCTGGGATCTTGGCACATTTGTGGCCACTGGGGTGTTGTTGCCATTCAGGCAACAAAACAAGGAAATGTGTGTATATATGCTAACCCTTGGTGAATATTATGCATATTGTATGTGCATCAATTTGTCTCCATATTAAGTCAAACATGAGTTCATAATCAAGTCTGTAACTTTTTTCAAATTACTAATATATTATGATGCACAAATATTTTTCATGTCATTTGCTTCATTTTCTTGTCAAGTGGATTCATTTGACAATACTTACTTATGTATTGTAATTATGCCAAAATTATTTTATTTAACCAATTCACTGTTGTTTGACTTCCACATTATTCATAATTTGCATTTCTAGATGCTACATTCTAATAAACGTGTGTATCTTTATTACTCTCATATTATTCCTTTATTACAATCATATCATTTCATATACAAATTGCTAGAACTAAGCTGGTTGCAGCAAAAGTATGATGATTTTTAAGGTATTGAAGCTTATTATCCAAATTTCACTCAAAAACCTGCAGAACTTTGTGTTCCTATTAATACTGCACTGGCATGTCTTTCACTCTCCCCTCAATCTCTCCTTCCTAATTTAAATTTGTTATCATTGAATTGTAAAGCTTTATTTGTTGATTGATATTAAGAGGGGTATAGAGAGACAAAGAAAGAGAGGCAGAGAAAGAGAGAGAGAAACAGAGAGAGGCAGAGAGAGAGAGAAAGAGTGAGAGGAAGAGAGAGAGAGGAGAGAGATCCTTTGATTATTTTCCCAAATTTCCACAACAGCTGGGGCTGGGCTAGAACGAATCCGGCAGGACTTCAGTCCAGGTCTTCCACATGGATGGCAAAGACACAAGTACTTGAGTGATCATCTGCTGCTTCTCCGGACATACGGACATACGTTAGCAGGAAGGGATCACAAGTAGAGACAGGACTTGAACCCAGGCATTCTGGAACGGAATATGGGCACCCCAGGATGCATCTTAACATCCACCCCCAACATTCTCAACTTGGCCAAAATATAAAATGGGTTTGGAAGAAAATAGTATCTGAGTGGTTCTAAAATCTGATGCTTTGATTATATAGTAATGACTTCAGTCCATTATACTTATTTTTAATGAAGTATCTGTTATCTCTTACAATTTTTTAATCATTTGAGGATACTTTTCTAACAATATGTACTTTTTGGATTTATATATTTATTTTCATTTTCTCATTTGTCTTACAATATTCAATGTTAACATTAAGATCTCACAAAATGTACTTACTTAAATCTGTAAATTTTACCTTTTATTTTTTTGTCATTTTTCAAAAATACATTTCCAAAAAATATTACATGAAATCACACATATTTTTCATATAATACATATGTATAATTTCTGTTTATAATAAAAAAACTAATACTCTCAGTTGAATTTACTTGCTAAGGGAAGTACAAGGTGATTTCCAAGTGTCTTTCAACAGTTCATTGATGTGTGTCCTGATTTGAGATGCTCATTTTAGCATACACAAAATGACACCTTGCAAATGGAGTCTCTTACTGGTAACATTAGGTTTTGTGTTTCTATTGACTGGCTTTCGATCCTTATATTGCTACCTCACCATTTTAATTAGCATAGTGCTAGAATACATCTTAATATCTCATATGGCAACTATTTAATTTTTCATTGGACAGATATCTCATCCTGCTAGAGAACATTTAGCAACAGTTTTCCAAGGTGCAGAGTAAAAATTCCTTTCCCACCTCACCTGGAAACATATGTGAATTTATGGATTCCCTTAGCAGAAAGAGGACTCTGTGGGTGGGAGGAACTTTTACTGCAAAACTGTGGACTATTGAGGAAAATATTAAATTACACAGAGCACAGAGCCCTGTGAAGGTTTTATGGAGGATTTTCCTGGTTACTAAGGTTTCTCCACCCTCATTTCCACCCCAAGTGATCTGGAAGGAGTGGGTTTAAACCAGATTATTGAGGAACAGCAGTGGGGAAGTGGATTCCTCTTCTGAACTCCAGCAGAAATTAGAGACCATCCTTTCCCTCAGCTGGGATACTTGAGCCACAGAGATTGTGTTTAAGGATGTCTCCTCAGACAGCTCTTCCACACCTACAGGGAAAGCAGAGCAAACAAGCAGCCACTCCCCCATGTAGTCTATGGATATTTAAACACCCGAAGTGCACACACTTTGTGCTAGGCAGTGTGAGGAATAAACACACAAACAAGAACACATTGTATATTGCCAAGCAGGTCTTTGCCTCCTTGCTGGATGGAGGAGAGGACAGGTATCAACACAGTACAGCACCAGCAAGCAGTGTGAACTGCAGCAAGCAGAGCTTAGTAAAAGTGACAAGAGAGCCTAGGGAGGTGGAGTGGTGTGCTGGCAAGCCTGTTCTCTGGGGAAGAAGGAGCAGGATGTAGAACAGAGTAGTGGGGGTTAGGAATGGCCTGATTTTTGGTGTTTGCTGATTTTGATGATGTCAATATTTTTGCTATGACTGACACGTTTGAGGTGCCAGCACAATGTCAGTGAAGGTGGACTTGAGAAGACATGTGCACAGTCTGCTTCGAGTGGATAATTGTTGGCTAAGCATGCCAGTAGCAGGATATGTAGCAGGTATTGGAGGATACTGAACTTCCAAGTGGAGACATGAAGAGTGAACTGATTAATGGAAACATCAGAAGCAGAACTGTAGAGGATCACAGGGTGTCTGGAATGTTCAAGGATGAAAGGATTTTTTTTTTTTGGAGTATTATGCCAGAAGGTTAATGTGACAGCACAGAGCAGGGTGAACCTGAGCAGGAAGTAGTCAGGTATGGAAGAACAATTACATGTCTAGGGTGCTAACACTGGGTGGGCACTGCATTTTCCACTCTTCCTTACCACGCAGGGCAATGTGAGAGAGAGGAAAGAGATGAATGTAACAAATAATCTGAACAGTTGGAGGAGTTGTTCTCTTCGGAATACAGCTAACAGCTCTGTCTCAAGAAAAAAAAAGTCATTAAGGGTCAATTTTGGAATAGTTTATTGTACCCAGTGTTAACTTTAAAAAAAAGATTTGTTTTCATTACTACTTTGAACTAATAGTGTCAGAGTGAGTGTTGGAAAGAGGGGTTGATACAGAGAGAGAGAGAAAAAGAGAGAGAGAGAGAGAGAGATCTTCCATCTGCTGGTTCACTTCTTAAATGGCCACAATGGCCAGGCTTGCTGGGCCAGCCTGAAGTTAGGAGTGTGGAATTGCATCTCAGTGTGCCATGTGGGTGTCAGGGCCCCAAGCACTTGGGCCATCTTCTGCTGCTTTCCAGGTACCTATGTAGGAACTGAACTGTAAGCTGGTAGGCAGGACTCAAGCCATTTCTCCAACATGGGATGCCATAGTTGCAAGAGGTGACTTCATCCACTGTGATACACACCAGCACCCTTAATCTTATCTTTGTTGATGTTGGTAGGAAGGTCTCTTTTGATTGTAAGTGATAGAATACCTTACACAAAACCTTGCTAGAAAAATGCAACAAGTTGCGGGGAAAAGGGAACCCTACTCCACTGCTGGTGGGGCTGCAGGCTGGTACAGCCTCTATGGAAATCAGTATGGAGAATATTCAAACAACTCAAATTCAACATACCGTATGATCCAGCAATAGCACTCCTAGGAATATATCCAGAACACTTGTTCTATGAGAAACCAACATGCACTCCTATGTTCATAGCAGCACAATCAGTAATTGCAAAAACATGGAAACAACCAAAATGCCCATCAACAGAGGATTGGATAAGAAAGCTATGGTTCATCTACTCCATGGAATACTACTCAGCTATTAAAAAAAACAAAATGCAGTTCTTTGTGGCCAAATGGGCCAAACTGGAAACCATAATGCTAAGGGAAATGAGCCAATCCCAAAAGGTTAAATACCACATGTTTGCCTTAATTTAAGATGATATGATGTTATGTATAACATGTTATGTTTTGAATGTTATATGTTGTGTATAAACTAAAATTGAAGTATAGGTGAGGTGGTCACAGAAGGTGGCTGGGAACCCGCATTTACTTTTAACATATTGGTTACTCATTACTATGTCAATTAATTCCATAATGATGTAAATTTTTGCTGATGGTATGTTGGAGCTTTCAATTGACTGGGATGATACTCTGCTGGCTCTGTCATCAGACCAGAGAGGGTATACCTAAGAAGCCGTTGAACTTGACGGGACAATAAGATGCTGGACTCTATGTTTGGTATACGCTTGCAATGGGGAAATCTCAACTGAACTTGAGCTGTGGTTATGCAACAAGGTGGAGGAATCCACCATGGTGGGAGGGTTTGGGGAGGGGTGGGGAGAACCCAAGTATCTATGTAACTGTGTCACATAATACAATGTAATTACTGAAGTTAAATAATAAATAATTAAAAAAAAAAACCAATACTACTTAGAAAAAAAAAACAAAAAAAAACCAAACAAACAAAAAAAAAAGAAAAATGCAACAAGTTAATTGTGTTGCCTTGTTGGTATCCACATGTTTCCCTTATACTTGTGTACAATGACAAAGACGTGTGGATTAGTTCTTTCCGAACTTAGTCTCTCTCTCTCTCTCTCTTCAGGGTCATGCTGTTTCCTTGTGAAGGTGTAGGGCTGTTGGCAGCTCTGTAAATGCATCCTAGCTTCTTGCATTCCTAGAAGTGTGCTTTAACAAGGACATGCAAAGATTGTATATATGTGCCTGGTTCATGTGCTGATTATTGAACTGAATATTGTGGTTAGAGAGAGCAGCTTTATTAATTGATCAGGGTATTAATGATGGGGGTGGTGGGCTTTTTCCAAACTAAAGCATGAGTAGAGGAGCCTGGTCTTACCAAGGAATTCAGTCATGATGCTGGCAGGAGGTTAGGCATGGTTGTGTCAATACTGAGTAGGAAAGATCATCATATGTATATTTCTGTTTTCTTCATTGTCATCCTTAGGCACCAGTTCAGAGATAAAAACACTATTGAGGCTGAGGTTTCACAAGCACAACGCTTTCCTTTGATGTGAAAATGTGAGGTGCTCCCAGAACATCCAGTAGCCTCTCTAGACTCACCAGTTGTACCCTATTGCCTCTTTTACCCTCTTCCTGTCCTGTGGGCTGCTCTCCTGAGCTCCTGGAGCACGTGGCTCTCTACTGCTGAGCCCTAAGGGTTTTTGTGAGACTTTGTCTGTTACTGTTCTCACTGTGCGTTCTCTGACAGCACAGAAATAGACAGCTGAGTCTCTATAGGTCAGGGCTGAGATGGTGAGCCTCAAGAGGTTCTCTGATTTCTGAAATACCAAAGAATAGCGTTCCTTTCTTTTAGAGGTTTCCAAAGATTGCAGAAAAATCATGTGAATCAACTCTCCGCTGGATGGCTGTTGATACCAGTGCATTGTATAGTAAGACCAAGTGACTGTGATTTCACATTCCATGGTTACAGATTGCCCTTCTTGTTTAATTTTCACAGCTACAGGTTGGTTGACACTCTGGCTGTTAATGGAACCTGTAACAACACAAACAGAAAAAGATATCTGCTGACATGGCAGCTTCCAGTTGTCTGATTTTGATCCACAAAGTCAGGTGGAGTGAAGTGCAGCTCAGTTCTGCTCCATCTTCACTCTGGAGCCTCCACATGCCCCAGGCTGTAAGGTTGATGGGATGCTCACCAAGGCAGATGAGGGTTGTGACTGTGCATAGGAGAGCAGACAGACCCGGCTGCATCGCTGGAACATGGACCACTTGCAGAACAGCTCTTGTTGTGCTTGTTGTCTGACAGGATTCTGGAGTGTCGCTAGAGCTGGTGTCTCAGTGGCCCTGTTGCTGCAGAAGTGGAGGTGGGGTTTGTGTTTGTGCAACCTTTGTCATGCCACGTGCTGTCTGTGGTTTCCCGTTGACCACATTGCCTTCCAGCCTGTCACTACTTGTCTTCAATTAGTATATAGCAGGGAGAGACACTTTGTGTTAGGAGAGATAATAAAAATTCAACTCTAATTTAGTCATGCAAAGATAAGCATTTGTTCTGTGGACTTCATTATTTTAAATGAAAAAAACATATATTTTAAAACAACGGGTCATATTGGAAATCCCTTTTGTCTAACTCCCTTAAATGAGTGTCTACCACATATTATCGTACCTGAAAATGTATTGTATTTGGGAATGCTCTTTATACTCTTTCTAAAAAAAAAAAGGTTTATATGGCACTGTCTGATGGCTGGGATTCATACTGATAAAGGAATTCCCCAAAATCCTCATCAGGTCTCTTGCTAGTGGCGTGTCTCACAAACACTGGTGGAACCTTGGTCCAGACTGACTTAGTCTACCTTCTGTTTTGGTAGGAGCATTGTCCTGGCCCAACTGGCTGACACCTATTATGGTTCTCATTGTAGCGTGTTACAGCCCAGTCACACCTGGTGCATGCCCAGACACAGCTCACGCATGATTCATTGGGTGCTGAGACCTATCCCAGCCTGTCCTACACTCACCCTGGCTCTCACAAACACTAGTGGATGCTGGAGTCTAGCCTAGTCTGGCACATCTCAGACTCAGTCCACACCCATGCCAGGGACACTGCATGTGTCTAGCCCTGATCACTGGTCCCTTTTCTGGCTCTTGTGCATCCCAGAGGGAACCACAATCCAGCTGGGAGTCCCTTTCCCTCTCCCACCAGGTCTGTTCCCAGTCACAGATCTTGCGTGTGCTGGTGGTTGCTCTGATCCAGCCTGGCATAGTCCATCCCTTGTCTTGGAGCTACAGCCTGACCAGTCCAAGCATGCTCCTAATCTTAACACTCACTAATAAGGTGCTGCAGTCTACCACATTCAATTCTGCTCTCATCTGTACCTTTCATCAAAACTGGTAGGTTGATAGCCTAGGGTGGATCTGCATGATCTGCACTCAAACCTGGCTCTCGCACCGTGCAAGTATTCTAAGGTTTGTCTGGACTCTATCTGGTTTGTTCGCTACAGATCAGTACACACACCCTGCCAATGGTTAAGCAGCCCAGCCTGACCTGACCAATACTCAACCAACTTTCATGCTCAGCAGTGGGAATGACAGCAAACCAAGGGAGTTTTCCAAGTTCACCCACAAGGCCCACCCCAGATCCAGATCTCACAACATCAGTGGGTGTTAGGCCCTTATCTGGGAATCTGCCACAAAATATTCTTTCTGTATGCTGGTTGATGTTGTGGCCTGGCCTATCACACACCTATGAATTGGTGCTGCATCCTATACCAGCCTTGCCTGTTTCCAACTCCAGTAGTCATGAGTGTTGGAGGGTTCCGTGGTCATGCCTAACTTCATCAGTCACTACCCTCAACTCTTATTCATAATAGTAGAAATTGCAGTTCCACATTGGTGGGCATTATCCATTCTCTGTTCTAACTTTCACAGGTGGGTACTGTGATCTAGTTAGCCAGGTAGGTCCACAGTCCTAGCATTAGATTGTGCTGTTGAGTTGTTTTGGCAGTGGTCAATGCTAGCTAGCCCAACTCAGGGTTTCCATGTGGTTTGGTGCATTGGTCTGTCCCTTAAAGGCCCCCAATTCCCAGCTCCTTCCCAGCTCTTTCCTGGCCTCCTTGCTTACCTACAAATAGAGTGACCTTGTTAATGAAATTCCCTTAGAAGTCATTCTTCACCTGCAACAGATTCATTTATCAGTCCTCCTTCCCAAACATTCCCTTATCCCTGTCCTTGATCAAACTCAATTTCTATACACAGGACACATGAGATCCCTAGCCCAGTCTTCTGAAGGCCAGTCTTCCAGTGTGGTTGTGTGCTGGTCTGTAGCTCTGTCCACCACTATGGTCCAAAGCTACTGGCATGTGTACTGACCTGGAACCTTACTCCTCTGCACATCCAATTTCCAGGTCCATTCAAAGTTCCCCAAGGCGCGTCCATCAGTGCTCTAGGCCAACATGTTAGCTAGAGCTCTCCATTTCCCTCTGCCCAGGGCCAGGCAAGTGGAATATATCCAAGGTTGTTCTGTCTTCCTGGACATGAGCCTCTAGATCCACTCCTGGCAACAAAACGTGGTTCAGTGTCAGTATTAAGAACTTTTAAAATGTATTAACAAAATAAATCTGTCAGTTTTATTCTTTACAATTTGTCTCTGCCATTTTTACAAAAATTATTTAAAAATGATATGAAATCACATATATATTAATATAATATATATGTATTTGTTATATAGAACTAAAAATCTAGCTATTTCAATTGGAACTTATTTGCTAAGTTAAGGACCTAATTTTATTGATTTCTGGACCTAATTTTATGATTTCCAGGTGATGCTCAACAATTTATTGGTATGTTGTCCTGGTTTGTGATGCTTATTTTAGCATACACAAAATGGCCCGTTAAAGAAGAGTCTATGATTTGTAACTTTAGGTTTTATGTTTCTATTGGCTAGGTTTCTGTCCTTACATTGCTACCTCACCATTTTAATTAGCATGGTGTTCAAAACATTTTAATATCTCCTATAGCAACTATTTAGTTTTTGATTGGAAAGATATCTCTTCCTGCTAGTGAACTTTCAACAAAATTTTTCCAGGTGCAGAATAAAAATTTCCTTTCCACCTTGCCTGGAAACATGTGTGAATTTATGGATCCACCTAGCAGAGAGAGGAGTCAGTGGGCAGGAGGAACTTTTACTTAAAGACTATGGACTGTTGAGAAGCACTGCAATGGTTTGAGGAGGATTTTCCTGGTTACTAAGGTTTATCCATCTTCATTTACACGCCAAGTGATCTGAAAGGAGTGGGTTTAAACCAGATTATTGAGGAACAGCAGTGGGGAAGTAGATTCCTCTTCTGAACTCCAGCAGAAATTAGAGGCCATCCTTTCCCTCAGCTGGGATACTTGAGCCACAGAGATTGTGTTTAAGGATGTCTCCTCAGACAGCTCTTCCACACCTACAGGGAAAGCAGAGCAAACAAGCAGCCACTCCCCCATGTAGTCTATGGATATTTAAACACCCGAAGTGCACACACTTTGTGCTAGGCAGTGTGAGGAATAAACACACAAACAAGAACACATTGTATATTGCCAAGCAGGTCTTTGCCTCCTTGCTGGATGGAGGAGAGGACAGGTATCAACACAGTACAGCACCAGCAAGCAGTGTGAACTGCAGCAAGCAGAGCTTAGTAAAAGTGACAAGAGAGCCTAGGGAGGTGGAGTGGTGTGCTGGCAAGCCTGTTCTCTGGGGAAGAAGGAGCAGGATGTAGAACAGAGTAGTGGGGGTTAGGAATGGCCTGATTTTTGGTGTTTGCTGATTTTGATGATGTCAATATTTTTGCTATGACTGACACGTTTGAGGTGCCAGCACAATGTCAGTGAAGGTGGACTTGAGAAGACATGTGCACAGTCTGCTTCGAGTGGATAATTGTTGGCTGAGCATGCCAGTAGCAGGATATGTAGCAGGTATTGGAGGATACTGAACTTCCAAGTGGAGACATGAGGAGTGAACTGATTAATGGAAACGTCAGGAGCAGAACTGTAGAGGATCACAGGGTGTCTGGAATGTTCAAGGATGAAAGGATTTTTTGGAGTATTATGCCAGAAGGTTAATGTGACAGCACAGAGCAGGGTGAACCTGAGCAGGAAGTAGTCAGGTATGGAAGAACAATTACATGTCTAGGGTGCTAACACTGGGTGGGCACTGCATTTTCCACTCTTCCTTACCACGCAGGGCAATGTGAGAGAGAGGAAAGAGATGAATGTAACAAATAATCTGAACAGTTGGAGGAGTTGTTCTCTTCGGAATACAGCTAACAGCTCTGTCTCAAGAAAAAAAAAGTCATTAAGGGTCAATTTTGGAATAGTTTATTGTACCCAGTGTTAACTTTTTTTTTTAAATGTTTTTTTTTAAAGATTTATTTTATTTCTATTACAAAGTCAGATACACTGAGAGGAGGAGAGACAGAGAGGAAGTGGAGCTGCCGGGATTAGAACCAGCGGCCATATGGGATCAAGGCGAGGACCTTAGCCACTAGGCCACGCTGCCGAGCCCCCAGTGTTAACTTTTTAAAAAAAGATTTATTTTTTTGTTGCTTATTTGAACTAATAGTGTCAGAATGCTGGCCATGCATCCTAGGCTCTTACATTGCCAGAAGCTTGCTTAATAAGGACAAAGTTTGTGTATATTTGCCTGGTTCATGTGCTATCCTTGAACTGATTATTGTGGTCAAACAGAAGAGTTTTATTAACTGATCAGGGTATCCATTATGGAGTAGCCCTCATCCAAACCCCAACGTGAGTAGAGGAGACTGATCTCACCCAGGGAATAAATCAAGACGCTGCCAGGAACTAGGTATGACGGTGTCGATATTGGTTAGGAAAGATCAGCAGATGTTATTTCCATTGTCTTCATTGTCATCCCTAAGTATTAGTTCAGAGACAAGAACACTATTGAGGCTGAAGTTTCACAAGCATAACTCTGTCTTTGATGTGAAAATGTGAGGTGCTCCCAACACGTTCATTAGTCTCTCCAGACTTACCAGCTGCACTCACCATGCCATTTTTAAATTTGCTTCTTTTATATTATCATTTTATGACACAGTTCCCTAGGCCTTGGGATTTTCCTTATCCTTGCCCCAATTCCCTCATCACTGACTCATTTCCCCTATATCATTACTATAGTTTAGTGCTTAATACACAGGCTTTTCATGTCAATTATTGTGGGCATGGACAATGGCAAAGAGTCCAGCATCCTATTGTCAAGATAAAATAAACAGTTTAATTGGGAGTCCATCTTTGTGTAGAAGTAGAGATGCATACTACATTGTAGCCTCACTTCTGGATATGACAGACTGTACTACACAGTTACTGTACATCCCCTTAAATGAAAAACCACAATGCAAAATCAACAACAGGAAGAAAAATAGAAGTTCACAACACCATAAAGTTAAATAACATGTTACTGAATGACTAATGTGTTGCTGAAGAAATGTAAAAGAAAATCAAGAACCTTCTTGAAGAAAATGATGCTACTGTACAATCTATGAGTCATTGGAGAATTTAATCAGAAGAAATGCCTTTTTTATTGTCTTCCTGTCCTGTGGGCTGCTCTCCTGAGCTGCTGGAACACGTGGCTCACTACTGCTGAGGGTTTTTGTAAGGCTTTGTCTGTTGCTGTTCTCACTGTGCGTTCTCTGACAGCACAGAAATAGACAGCTGAGTCTCTGAAGGTCAAGGCTGAGATGGTGAACCTTAGGAGCTTCTCTGATTTGTGAAACACCAAAGTATAGCGTTCTGTTCTTTTAGATTTGTTATCAGAATACAGATAAATTAGGTGAATCATCTCTCCATTGGATGACTGTTGATACCAATGCATTGCATAGTCAGACCAAGGGACTGTGATTTCACATTCCATGGTTACGGATTGCCCTTCTTGTATATCTTCCACAGCTACAGGTTGGTTGACACTCTGGCTGTTGATGAAACCTGTAGCAACACAAACAGAAAAAGATATCTGCTGACATGACTGATAACGACTCTGTTACCAGTCAAAAGATGTTAACCCAGAAAGTTAGGTGGAGCGAAGTGCAGTTCAGTTCTGCTCCATCTTCACTCTGGAGCCTCCACATGCGCCAGGCTGTAAGGTTGATGGGATGCTCACCAAGGCAGATGAGGGTTGTGACTGTGCATAGGAGAGCAGACAGACCCGGCTGCATCGCTGGAACATGGACCACTTGCAGAACAGCTCTTGTTGTGCTTGTTGTCTGACAGGATTCTGGAGTGTCGCTAGAGCTGGTGTCTCAGTGGCCCTGTTGCTGCAGAAGTGGAGGTGGGGTTTGTGTTTGTGCAACCTTTGTCATGCCACGTGCTGTCTGTGGTTTCCCGTTGACCACATTGCCTTCCAGCCTGTCACTACTTGTCTTCAATTAGTATATAGCAGGGAGAGACACTTTGAATTGGGAGCAATGATAAAGTTCAACTCTTATTGCATCATGCAAAGATGAGCAATTTTAATATTTACTTTGCTATTTTAAATGAAAAGGTATATATTTATGCAACAGGTTATATTGAATATCAATTATGTTCTAACTCTGGAAATGAAAATGCCACATTATTTATGTATAATATAAATATTTAATATAAGAATATAGTAGATATCAACTTAAAATATAAATATTTAATATATAATAAATATATAGTGTATAAAATATAAATATAATATATTAGCTATTATATAGACATATAACACAATTATATATTATATAATATATAACAACTATTTAATACAATATGATATATAATATAAATAATATAAATATGAGTATTTAATATAATAATTATATTTTGGAATGTCCTTTATAGGCTTTCTTCTAAAAAAATGCTGTTTAAGGTCCTGGTGCAATGACTCAACTTACTAATCTTCCACCTTCAAGCACCAGGATTCCATATATACAATAGTTTGTGTTCCAGCTGCTTCACTCTTCATCCAGCCACCTGCTTGTGTCCTGGGAAAGCAGTAGTGGATGGACCAAAGCCTTGGGACCCTGAACCCACATCGGAGACAGGCAAAAGTTGTCGTTCCTTGCTTTCTGGTTTGTTCAGCTCTGGCAATTGCAACCATTTGGGGAGTAAACAAGTGAATGAACGTTCTTTCTGTCTCTCCTTCTCTCTGCAAATCTGTCTTCCAATAAACAAATAAATAAAACAAATAAAATATCTATGAAAAATGCTTAGGAAGACACTAAGTGCAAGGTCTACCATCTTGGCCAAATATGAAGTACATCTTGGGAGTTGTTCATTTTGCTTTACTTAAAGTTTGTGTTCACCAATTAATGACTCAGTGTTTCCCTTGCTTCAGAATCTGTTAACTCTAAGTTCTCCCTGACTCAGTGACTTCAACTATTTTTGGTGGCTTATAAAGGTGTTTGTGTTTTTGTGATGGCTTATTTCACTTGGCAAAATATCCCCTAAGTGTATCCATGATGGCACATTTTGGATATTTTCCTTTTGTTTAAGATGCTAACACAGGGCTCTCCCCTTACCTACCGAAACCCCACCTGGGATTAAGGGTGGAGGAAATACCCAGGCTTGCTCCAGCTGCCTGGACATGAACGCCCAGCACCCGCATACCCTGCTGGCATCATCCCCTGCAAGTCCACAGCTCCAGATCTTGAGTCCACTGCTCATGAGAGTGCCTGTGCAAAAAAGCAGCTCAGTGTTGATATTAAGATCTTTTAAAATGTATTTACCAAAATCGGTCAGTTTCAACCCTTACATTTTGCTTTCATTTTTAATTTTTATAGAAAAAAATCTACTTAAAAATTATATGAGGCCAAGCACTGTAGCATAACCCTGGGTTGATATTAGGTGGCAGTTCTGCATCCCTGGGTACTGGGACATTTAGGAGGCTGGGTGCAGCTTCCCCATTTACCTCTCCTCTTGCCTGAGACAAGAAGAAATGGAAAATTAGGAAACAATAATCTCACCAATTTTTCCTTAATCCTTGATCCTTCGCACCCTGGTCAACTCTGTATTCACCATCAAATTAAAAAAAAATAAATTTATTTAAACAATTATGTGAAGTCACTTATATCTGACTATATGTGCCTGGTTCATGTGCTATCCTTGAACTGTTAATTGTGGTCAGATAGAGGAGCTATATTAATTGATCAAGGTATCCATGATGTGGTGGGTCTCATCCAAACTCAAACATGAGTAGAGGAGACTGATCTCATCCAAGGAAATCAATCAGGATTTGACAGGAGGATAAGGAGGGGCAGTGAACGTTGAGATGAAAAGAGGAACATATGCGTGTTTTAATTGTCTTCGTTGTCATTGATAGGCACCAGTTCAGACATAAAAACACTATTGAGGCTGAGGTTTCACAAGCACAATTCTTTCTTTGAAAATATGAGCTGCTCCCAGACTGTACATTAGTCTCTCTAGACTCATCAGCTGAACCCACAATGCCTATTTTACCCTCTTCCTGTCCTATGGGCTGCTCTCCTGAGCTCCTGGAGCACGTGGCTCTCTACTGCTGAGGCTTTTTGTAAGGCTTTGTCTGTTACTGTTCTCACCGTGCTGTCTGCGACAGCACAGAAATAGACAGCTGAGTCTCTGAAGGTCAAGGCTGAGATGGTGAACCTTAGGAGCTTCTCTGATTTGTGAAACACCAAAGTATAGCGTTCTGTTCTTTGATAGCTGTTCCTAGAATACAGATAAATTAGGTGAATCATCTCTCCATTGGATGACTGTTGATACCAATGCATTGCATAGTCAGACCAAGGGACTGTGATTTCACATTCCATGGTTACGGATTGCCCTTCTTGTATATCTTCCACAGCTACAGGTTGGTTGACACTCTGGCTGTTGATGAAACCTGTAGCAACACAAACAGAAAAAGATATCTGCTGACATGGCAGCTTCCAGTTGTCTGATTTTGATCCACAAAGTCAGGTGGAGTGAAGTGCAGCTCAGTTCTGCTCCATCTTCACTCTGGAGCCTCCACATGCCCCAGGCTGTAAGGTTGATGGGATGCTCACCAAGGCAGATGAGGGTTGTGACTGTGCATAGGAGAGCAGACAGACCCGGCTGCATCGCTGGAACATGGACCACTTGCAGAACAGCTCTTGTTGTGCTTGTTGTCTGACAGGATTCTGGAGTGTCGCTAGAGCTGGTGTCTCAGTGGCCCTGTTGCTGCAGAAGTGGAGGTGGGGTTTGTGTTTGTGCAACCTTTGTCATGCCACGTGCTGTCTGTGGTTTCCTTTTGACCACATTGCTTTCTAGACTGTATATAGCAGGGAGAGTCTTTGTGTTAAGATACTAAAAAAAATCCAACTCTACTTTTATCATGCAAAGATGAGCAATTTTAATATTTACTTTACTATTTTAAGTGAAAAGATGTATACTCTAAAGCAATGAGTCATATTGAAAATTCCTTTTGTCTAACTCCCTTATTTGAATATTTACCACATTATTGTACCTTGAAATGCATTGTATTTGGGAATATACTTTATAGGCTTTCTTAAAAAAATGGTTTAGTGGAGTCCCTGTGCAATGGCTGGGACTGCATGCTGATAAGTGAATCCCCAAACTCCTCCAACAGGTTTTCTCCTAGTTCAGATTTCACAAGCACTGGTGGAACCTTGGTCCAAACTGACTTAGTCTACCTTCTGTTTTGGCAGGAGCATTGTCCTTGCTCAAGTGGCTCACACCTATTCTGGTTCTTATTGTAGGGTGCTACGGCCCAGTCACACCTGGTGCATGCCCAGACACAGCTCACGCATGATTCATTGGGTGCAAATACCTAGCCCAGTCTGTCCTATGCTTGCTCTGGCTCTCACAAACACTAGTGGATGTTGGAGTCTAGCCTAGTCTGGCACATCTCAGACTCAGTCCACACCCATGCCAGGGACACTGCATGTGTCTAGCCCTGATCACTGGTCCCTTTTCTGGCTCTTGTGCATCCCAGAGGGAACCACAATCCAGCTGGGAGTCCCTTTCCCTCTCCAACCAGGTCTGTTCCCAGTCGCAGATCTTGCGTGTGCTGGTGGTTGCTCTGATCCAGCCTGGCATAGTCCATCCCTTGTCTTGGAGCTACAGCCTGACCAGTCCAAGCATGCTCCTAATCTTAACACTCACTAATAAGGTGCTGCAGTCTACCACATTCAATTCTGCTCTCATCTGTGCCTTTCATCAAAACTGGTGGGTTGATAGCCTAGGGTGGATCTGCATGATCTGCACTCAAACCTGGCTCTCGCACCGTGCAAGTGTTCTAAGGTTTGTCTGGACTCTATCTGGTTTGTTCGCTACAGATCAGTACACACACCCTGCCAATGGTTAAGCAGCCCAGCCTGACCTGACCAATACTCAACCAACTTTCATGCTCAGCAGTGGAAATGACAGCAAACCAAGGGAGTTTTCCAAGTTCACCCACAAGGCCCACCCCAGATCCAGATCTCACAACATCAGTGGGTGTTAGGCCCTTGTTAGGCCCTTATCTGGCAGTTTATCTCACATTGTCAGTGTTTTTGTTTGCTGGTGGATCTTGTGAGTTTGCCTGCCGCAGATGCAATATTTGCGTTTGCCTCATGATGCTGCAGCTTAGGCCAGCCCGGCCCATTCCCAGCCGCAATACGCATGAGTGTTTCGGATTCTGTGGTCATGCCTAACTCAGCCAGTCACTACCCTCAACTCTTATTCATAATAGTAGAAATTGCAGTTCCACATGGGTGGGCCCACATATCCCCCACAGAATTTGCCACCAGATCTGATGTTTTTACTCTCACAGGAAGGTACTGTGATCTAGCTCTGCCAGGTAGGCCGTCAGCCCTAGCATTAGTTTGTGCCGGTGAGTGGTGATTAACAGTGGTCAATGCTAACTAGCCCAGCTCAGGTTTCACACATGTGCTGAATCATTGGTTTGACCCTTAAAGGCCCTATAGTTCCCACCTCCAAACGCTCTGTCCCATTCCTCTTGCTTACATACAACTATAGTGGCCTTGTCAGTGAAAGTCCCTAAGTAGTCATTCCTCACCTGCAAGACTTTGCTTGAGTGGTCCTCCCTCCAAAACATTCCCTTGCCTCTTTCCCTGATCAATCCCAATCCCTTCACCTGGAAGCACATGGGTTTCCCATCCCTTCCTTCTGAAGCCCAGTCTTCTGATGTGGTGGTGTGCTGGCCTAGAGATCTGTCCACCACTAGGGTCCCAAACTCCTGGCTTGTTTGCTGGCCTGAGACCTTACTCCTTCATGATTCCAATTTCCAGGTCCAAAGTTCCGCAAAGCAAGTCCCCCAGCACACCTGACCAGACTGCTAACCTAGGGTTCACCACTCCATACCTGTCCCCTGACTCTGCCCACAGCCAATCAAGTGGGAAATATACAGTCTTGTTCTGCCTGCCTGCCTGGACATGCCTAGGTCGCTGCTGGGAACAAGAGGCAGGTTACTGTCAGTATTTTTTTTTTTTAAAGATTAATTTATTTTATTACAAAGTCAGATATACACAGAGGAGGAGAGACAGAGAGGAAGATCTTCCGTCTGATGATTCACTCCCCAAGTGACCGCAGCGGCTGGTGTTGCACCAATCCAAAGCCAGGAACCTGGAACCTCTTCCAGGTCTCCCACACAGGTGCAGGACCCCAAGACTTTGGGCCGTCCTCAACTGCTCTCCCAGGCCACAAGCAGGGAGCTGGATGGGAAGCGGAGCAGACGGAATTAGAACCGGCGTCCATATGGGATCCCGGCGTGTTGAAGGTGAGGACTTTAGCCGCTAGGCCACGCCGCCGGGCCCTACTGTCAGTATTAAGGTAGTTTAAAATGTGATTATAAAAATCTGCCAATTTTATTCTTTATAATTTGTTATTTTGTCATTTTTACCTAAAGCTTGTATTTAAGAAATTAAATGAAATCACATATGCATTGCTATAATATATGTACTCTTTATTTATAACTAAAAATGTAACTCAGTTGGAATTACTTGTGAATTTAAAGACCTGATTTTATTGATTTCTGAATGTTTTACAGGTGTCATTCTACAATTTTTGATGTGTTGTTCTGATTTTAAATGCTCATTTTAGCATAAACAAAATGACCCATTGTAAGTGGAGTCTATGACTTGTAAATTTAGATCTTGTGTTTCTAATGGCTGGCTCTCTAACATTATTACCTTATTATTTTAGTTAGCAGAGTGTTAGAATACATTTAAAAATCTCATATGGCAACTATTTAATTTTTCATTGGACAGATATCTCATCCTGCTAGAGAACATTTAGCAACATTTTTCCAAGGTGCAGAGTAAAAATTCCTTTCCCACCTCAGCTGGAAACATATGTGAATTTATGGATTCCCTTAGCAGAGAGAAGAGTCTGTGGGCAGGTGGAACATTTACTTAAAGACCGCGGACAATTGAGGAAATGACATTAAATTACACAGAGCACAGAGCCCTGTGAAGGTTTTATGGAGGATTTTCCTGGTTACTAAGGTTTCTCCACCCTCATTTCCACCCCAGGTGATTTGAAAGGAGTGGGTGTGAAATCAGTTATTGAGGAACAGCAGTGGGGAAGTAGATTCCTCTTCTGAACTCCAGCAGAAATTAGAGGCCATCCTTTCCCTCAGCTGGGATACTTGACCCGCTGAGATTGTGTTTAAGAATGCCTTCTCAGCCAGCTCTTTCACACCTACAGGGAAAGCAGAACAAACAAGCAGCCACTCCCCCATGTAGTCTATGGATATTTAAACACCCGAAGTGCACACACTTTGTGCTAGGCAGTGTGAGGAATAAACACACAAACAATAACACATTCTTGGAACAGGAAGTGGGATAAGGTTGTACAGACAAATGTATAGCCTCAGCATGGTATCATAGGTAGTGGAGACTGGTGAGCCAGGAGCTGGGGCTTCGGAGACCATGATGGAAATCTAACATAAAAACCTAGACCCGGAACTCACTGGACGGAGTGGCACAAGTGACTGCAAACAAAGAGCCATGCACCAACTGCAATAAGTACAATCAAATTGTAGACCTGTGAGTGACACAGCTTAGAAACCTGCTCCAAGTAGAAGAATCTGCTAGCCAGAAATAAATGGCCAGGAGCAAAAGAAGAGACAAAGGCACAATGAATATTACTGAAGATTCCCCTGCAAAGGAGCAAAAGTCTTTTGCCAATTTGAGAGTTAACTGAGGAATAGATTGAGAAAATGGGGGATACAGAATTGAAAACACTTGTTATAAACCTTATCAACAACAAGAAACATGTAACGCAGGAGTTCAAAGAATTTAAGGAATATGTCACAGAGGAAGTGAATCAAATGAAAGCTGACATATCAGAAATGGAAAATGCAGTGGAGCAAATTAAAAGTACAGTGGCGAGTCTCCAAAACAGAATGAAGGAGGTAGAAGAAAGAATCTCAGAATGGGAAGATATTTCCTGTCACCAGGGGGAAAAGAAGCAAAAAGCTGGAAGCAGAGCTGGATCAAACTGAAAAAAGTATTCAGGGATTGAAAAACACTATTAAAAGGCCAAATATAAGAGGGTTAGGAGTCATAGAAGGTGCAGAAAGAGAAGCTGGGTTTAAATATGTATTTAATGAAATAATAAGGGGAAATTTTCCTAATCTAGAGAAAGAATTGGGGAAAAACATCCAGGAGAGGCAACTCCTGTTGGGAGTTCTGTGAAGACCAAAGCAAAGTTTGGTGAAGACCAAAAGTGATCTTCATCATGACACATGATCATCAAGCTCTCTTCAATCGAACATAACAAAAATATCCTTAACTGTGCATGTGAAAAAAAAATCTATTGATATATAAAGGAATGCCAATTAAATTCGCAGGAGACCTCTCACAGGAAACTCTATAGGCCAGAAGAGAATGGAGTGACATATTCTAGAATCCAAAAGCAAAAAACTGTTGATCTAGAATAGCATACCCAGCAAAGCTTTCTTTTGTATTGTAAATGAAATAAATTTTTCCACAGTAAAGAAAAGTTGAATGAATATGCCTGTTCCAAATCTGCCGTACAAATGATACTTACAGATGTTCTCTTGAGAGAGAAGAGGAATAGCGGCCATCAAAACCAAAGGCAAATGTGGAGAACATCCCAGTAATGTAACAGCAAAGACTAAATCAATGAACCACCCATTGCTAAAATGACAGGACCAAATTACCACCCATTCATATTAACCCTGAATGTAAATGGCTTAAACCCATCAATCAAACATATATAAGTAGACTGGATTATAAAAACAAAACCCATCTATTTGTTGCCTATAGGAGATATCTTATCAACAAAGACCAGTGGAAACTATGTCATGGATTTTGAATATTTTTATAGTTTCATCTCTTCAAAACACTTTCTCATTAAATTCTTCACTGGATCATAGATCATATAGTACCATCATTATCTTCAAGACGATTCTTGATTTTCTTTTACATTTTTTCAGGGATACGTTAGTCATTCAGTAACACGTTATTTAACTTCATGGCATTGTTATTTCCTTTTTTTTCAGTTGTTGAAGTTATATTATGGTGTTTCATTTAAGGAGATGCACAGTAACTGTGTAATTGAGACTACCATATCTAGTAGCATGTTATTTAACTTCATGGCATTGTAAATCTCTTTTTTTTCTTTCTGTTGTTGAGTTTGTATTATGGTGTTTCATTTACGGGGATGTATGGTAACTGTAATAGAGAATATCTCATCCAGTTGTGAGGATACAATTCAGTATGCATCTCTACTTGGAGACCAAAGACATTGACAATAGAATGCTGGGCTGTCTGCTATTGTCAATGCCTGCATTGATGGACATTTGATTGTTTATGAGAAAGTATATTCTACTAATAATATAGGGGAAATCAGTGAGGAAGCAGGAATCAGGGAGAGGGTGAGGGAAATCCTAGGGCCTATGGAAGAGTATCATAAAATGCTGATTACCATAACAACAATAATAAAAATAACATATTCTTCTGAGCCAAGCAGGTCTTTGACTCCTTGCTGGATGGAGGAGAAGACAGGTGTCAACACAGTACAGCACCAGCAAGCAGTGTGAACTGCAGCAAGCAGAACTTAGTAAAAGTGACAAGAGAGCCTAGGGAGGTGGAGTGGTGTGCTGGCAGGCCTGTTCTCTGGGGAATGGAGGGATGGAGCAGAGTAGTGGGGATTAGGAATGGCCTGATTTCTGTTGTTTGCCTATTTTGATGATGTCAATATTTTTGCTATGACACGTTTGAGGTGCCAGCATGATGTTGGTGAAGGTGGACTTGTGAAGACATGTGCACAGTCTACCTCCAGCAAGTAGTTGCTGGCTGAGCATGCCAGTAGCAGGATATGCAGCAGGTATTGGAGGATACTGAACTTCCAAGTGGAGACATGAGGAGTGATCTTGTTAATGGGACTGTCAGGAGAGGATTGTAGAGGATCACAGGGTGTCTGGAATTTTCAAGAATGCAAGAATTTTTTTGGAAGGATTACACCAGGAAGTTAATGTGACAGCACAGAGCAGGGTGAATCAGAGCAGGAAGTAGCCAAACAGGGAAGAACAATTACATGTTTAGCTGCAAGCAAGAGATAGGCACTGCGTTTTCCACTTGTCCTTACCACATAGGGCAATGTGTGAGAGAGGAAAGAGCTGAATGTAACAAATAATCAGAACAGTTGCAGGAGTTGTTCTCTTGGGAATACAGCTAACAGCTCTGTCTCAAAAAAAAAGTTATTAAGGCTCAATTTTGGAATACTTTATTGTACAAAGTGTTAACTTTTTAAAAAAATTATTTATTGTTTTGTTACTTATTTGAACTAATAGTGTCAGAGTGAAGTTGAAGAGGAGGGGGTGGGGGAGAGAGAGAGAGAGAGAAAGAGAGAGAGAGAGAGAATCTTCCATCTGCTGGTTCACTTCTTTTTTTTTTTTTTTTAAAGATTTATTCATTTTATTACAGCCAGATATACAGAGAGGAGGAGAGACAGAGAGGAAGATCTTCTGTCCAATGAGTCACTCCCCAAGTGAGCCGCAATGGACCGGTGCGTGCCAATCTGAAGCCGGGAACCAGGAACCTCTTCCGGGTCTCCCACATGGGTGCAGGGTCCCAATGCATTGGGTCGTCCTCGACTGCTTTCCCAGGCCACAAGCAGGGAGCTGGATGGGAAGTGGAGCTGCCGGGATTAGAACCGGCGCCCATATGGGATCCCTGGTCTTTCAAGGTGAGGACTTTAGCCGCTAGGCCATGCCGCCGGGCCTGGTTCACTTCTTAAATGGCCACAATGGCCAGGCCTGCTGGGCCAGCCTGAAGTCAGAAGTGTGGAATTGCATCTCAGTGTGCCATGTGGGTGTCAGGGCCCCAAGCACTTGGGCCATCTTCTGCTGCTTTCCAGGTACCTATGTAGGATCTGGATTGGGAGGTGAGCATTCAGGACTCAAGCCATTTCTCCAGCATGGGATGCCATAGTTGCAAGAGGTGACTTCACTCACTATGAGACACACCAACACCCTCAATGTTATCTTTGTTGATGTTGTTAGGGGAGTGTCTTTTGATTGTAAGTGATAGAATACCTTACACAAAACCTTGTTAGAAAAACGCAGCAAGTTAATTGTGTTGCTTTGTTGGTATCCACATGTTTCCCTTATGCTTATGTACAATGACAAAGACGTGTGAATTAGTTCTTTTAGGGCTTAGTTCTCTCTCTCTTCAGGATCTCTCTTCAGGTTCCCTTGAGATAATGAGAGGGCTGTTGGCAGCTCTGTAAATGCATCCTAGCCTCTTACATTCCCAGAAGCATACTTGATAAGTACAAAGTTTGTGTATGTGTGCCAGGTTTTGTGCTGATTCTTGATCTGATTATTGTGGTTGGTTGCGAGATATATTAATTGATCAGAGCATCCAAATATGATGTGGGTCTCATCTAAACCCAAACATGGTTAGAGGAGGCAGGGCTTTTCCAAGGAGTCAATCCGGATGTTCCAGGAGACTGTAGAGGGGCCATGGATGTTGATTAGCAAAAAGCAGTATATGGGTATTTTAATTGTCTTCATTGTCATCCCTAGGCTCCAGTTCAGATAAGAGCACTATTAAGGCAGAGGTCTCACAAGCACATCTGTGTCTTTGATTGCAAAGGGGGAGATGCTTGTAGAACATTCATTAGCATATCTCTAGACTCACCAGCTGCACCCTACATGCTTTTTTTTAACCCTCTTCCTGTCCTGTGGGCTGCTCTCCTGAGCTCCTGGAGCATGTGGCTCACTACTGCTGATTCCTGAGGGTTTTTGTAAGGCTTTGTCTGTTGCTGTTCTCACTGTGCGTTCTCTGACAGCACAGAAATAGACAGCTGAGTCTCTGAAGGTCAAGGCTGAGATGGTGAACCTTAGGAGGTTCTGTGATTTCTGAAACACCAAAGAATAGCGTTCTGTTCTTTGATAGTTGTTATCAGAATACAGATAAATTAGGTGAATCATCTCTCCAGTAGTTGACTGTTGATACCAGTACATTGTATAGTAAGACCAAGGGACTGTGATTTCACATTCCATGGTTACGGATTGCCCTTCTTGTATATCTTCCACAGCTACAGGTTGGTTGACACTCTGGCTGTTGATGAAACCTGTAGCAACACAAACAGAAAAAGATATCTGCTGACATGACTGATAAGGACTCTGTTACCAGTCAAAAGATGTTAACCCAGAAAGTCAGGTGGAGCGAAGTGTAGCTCAGTTCTGCTCCATCTTCACTCTGGAGCCTCCACATGCCCCAGGCTGTAAGGTTGATGGGATGCTCACCAAGGCAGATGAGGGTTGTGACTGTGCATAGGAGAGCAGACAGACCCGGCTGCATCGCTGGAACATGGACCACTTGCAGAACAGCTCTTGTGCTTGTTGTCTGACAGGATTCTGGAATGTTGCTAGAGCTGGTGTCTCAGTGGCCCTGCTGCTGCAGAAGTGGAGGTAGGGTTTGTGTTTGTGCAACCTTTGTCATGCCACATGCTGTCTGTGGTTTCCCGTTGACCAAATTGCTTTCAAACCTGTCACTACTTGTCTTCAGTAAGTTTATAGCAGGGAGAGACTTTGAATTAGGAGAGATAATAAAGCCCAAATCTAATTTCATCATGCAAAGATAAGCATTTGTTCTGTTTACTTCATTATTTTATATGGAAATACGTATATATCTATTTAAAGACTTATTTTTTATTACAAAGTCAAATATATAGAGAGGAGGAGAGACAGAGAGAAAGAGCTTCCATCTGATGATTCACTCCCCAAGTGACCGCAACGGCTGGTGCTGCTCTGATTCAAAGCCGGCAGCCAGATGCACTTGCGGGTCTCCCACGTTCATGCAGGGTCCCAAGGCTTTGGGTCGTCCTGGACTGCTTTCCCAGGCCACAGGCAATGAGCTGGATGGGAACTGGGGCCACCAGGATTGGAACTGGCGCCCAAATGGATCCCGACACATTCAAGGTGAGGACTTTAGCTATAGACCACTGTGCCGGACCCATGAAAATATGTATATTTTAAAGCAGCAGGTCATATTGAAAATCTCTTTTTGTCTAACCTTTATATATATGCTATGTATCACATTATCCAATTGTATTTGAAAATATTCCTTTTAATTTTCCTTTTTCAGGAAAAAAATGCTATACTTTGCCCCTTTTAAAGGCTCAAGAGAATAATCTTCCCCTGTCAAGTGCCAGATTTCCATATGGGTGCTTGTTCATGTCCTGGTGCTTCATTGACTACCCAGCTCCCTACCTGTAGCCTGGGAAATGAGTTGATGATGGCCCATAGCCTTGCGACCTTTCACCTGTATGGGAAACCTGGTAGAAGCTCATGTTTCTTGGTCTTGGATTGGTTCAGCTCTGGGTGTTATGGACATTTAGCAAGTGAACTGATGACTGGAAGATCTTTCTCCCTGTCTCTTCTTCTCTCTGTAATTCTCCCTTTGCAATAAAAATAAATGAATCTTCTCTAAAGGCCAAATAATATTCAATTTCATGTATATGTCACAATTTTTTTTATTCATTTGCTTCTTGATAGTCTTTTCATGTCTGTAGGTAAGAGAGCTAGTATCACAGAGAATCTAATTTTAGTTCTTAAAGTGGTCCTAAAGAGTCATATGCTATTTCTCATTTTAATTTTTTGGTGAAAATTCATTCTGTTTTTCCTTGTGTCTGCATCTTCTTGTGTTTACCATAGTAAATAGGAATTTTAATATTTCTGTATCCTTACAAATGTTTGGTGTGTTTTTGTTGTAATGGCCATCCTTTCAGGTGTGAGTTGATATCTTCCTGTGATTTTGATTTGCATTTCCTAGACAATTAGCTATTTTTTTTCATATAACTCCCATTTTTGTTTAATCTTTGCTAAGATGTCTGTTTAAGCTTTTAGCCTACTTTTAAATCAGGTTATTATTTTATGTTGTTACTAAAGCATAGGGTTTTCTTATATTTTTTGTAAATTAGCGTAACAAGAAGAAAGGCCCTGGCTGACCCCGCTCTCATTCCTGTTAGTAGCTTTGTAATAACTACAGAACTCAACACCCTGAGATAAGAAGCAAATATTCATAGCTGTCTGGGTTTGCTGTGTCTTTGTTCTTCCCAGAACAAAATGCCCTGTAATGCTTGAGCTCAGTAAACCAATTGATACCCAGGGTATAAAATCACAACTTGAAGAATCCATCAGCTGTGGGGCATTGCCGGTATGTACAGACAAAGCTTCATTCAGTCTTGCATAAGAGATCAGCTTGACACATTTCTTTACTTTATACCTATTTGTGGGTAAGAAATAAATTTTGCCATTTTTTTTTTCTGAATTGTTGTGCAAATGTTCGGTCCCTTTGGGGCTAACTGGTTGGCAATTTTGTGCTGTTAATCAGAGGCCAAGTTTGCAAATCTTTTATCCTGTTGTGTAAGCTGTCTTTCCATCATATTATTTTCTTTGCCGTGAGGAATTTTTATTTCCATTGTTTATTTTTACTTTTTGTTGTTTGTACTTTTGGTATTATATCTGTGAAGTTATTGCCCAGGCAAATGTCTAGAGACTTTTCTCCTAATTTCAATTTTACATTATATTTAATCATTTTTGCTTAAAAATGATTAAAGGAGAATCCAGCTAAGTTATTTTGGGTGTGAATGTCCATTTTTTTCAACACTATTTATTCATGAGACTATACTTTCCTCACTGTGAATTATTGACATCCTAATAAAAGATTGTGGGGAGCCATGCAGTTGGGTTGGATGGCATGGGTGTGTGATGAGCACTGCTCCTCGGTTAGCAAGGCTGAGAGGAGTTTCTGGCTGCAAGGCAAGGCCCGGCAGAATGTCTCCGGTCACCTTATTGCTGCCTCACCCCATTGTATGGACACTCAGTCACCTCTCTGATGTTTCATAGAATCTTCCTGAGGGTGTTGTTGTTTTTCTGCTAATGTGAAGTGATCCCTGTAACTGGAATGATACCTGAAATTGATCAATCATGTTATGATAAAAACATCTTTAGCGACGTAAGGCTATGACATACAGCTAAAAGTATATAATAGTACAATTCAGCCTACAATGTCTCCAAACATCCTGTTATGTGCCCACTTTTGTCCTGGAGTTTGCCCTAGTATAAGTAATGTTTTCCTTAAGAAATGGCTTGATAATATCTTGGAACAGATGGCAATCATGGAGGTACAAAGAGTTTGTTTACCATGTGCCTCGAGCTATTACAATACATGATATGACGCATTTTAGTTTCTCACCACGAAAAGCAAAAAGTATATAGGGCATCTTCTAAAGGGAAACAAATGTGAACCCCCTCAAAATGGCTTAAAATCTCAATCTTATATTGGTATTTATATTTAGGGAAAGAAAACAGTTTATAAAGATAAAAGGAAGTTTCTTGTAAAAGCCCTCTGTTTGTAGATTGGCTGAGTTGCCTCGATCCCTTTCACTGCCCTTTAACAAAAGAACAAAAAACAGTTGAATCAGCACTAGGTGAAGGTGACGGTAATTAATGCATGATTTGATTATAAGATTTAGCAAAGAAGCTATGTTATATGCTTTTATAAAATCCTTTGATTTATGATCTTTCAATTCTGTACTCTTAATATTTTAAGCAATATTAGTTTGTATTTAGTAAAAATTGATTTTGAGTATAAGTAAACCACTTGTCATTATGTAACCACTTGCACTGCCAACTGTGGAGTTCCTGGCTTCAGCCAGGTGACTGCAGGTTTCAATGAGTAATGGTTAGTTGAAAATATTTTCCTTAGGATTGTTTTTTGTATTCTCTTAACCATGAAGTAAAAATGAAACAATTGGATATTGTGCAAAAGTTTGTGATGATTTGTGCATAAATAAAGAAGACAAATTTTCTGAGTTGTCCATTATGAGCATCAAGCCATAGTGGTCCGCATCTTATCTATTCTTATCATCTCGCCGATCCACGCATCCTTTGCAAGCTCTCAGTCAGCTGGAGCTGGTCTCCGGCAAAAGATTAGTTTTTTGGGGGGCTGTCTATTCTGTTCCATAGTCTGTCTGCCTATATTCATGTCAGTAGCATACTTTTTGGCTACTGTAGCTTTGTGATATATTTTGAAAGTAGGAAGTGTGATGCTTTCAATTTTGTTCATTCTCAAGAAGACTGATTTGACTATTTATGGTCTTTCATAGATCCATGTGAATGTTAGAATTGTTTTTTCTGCCTCATTCAAGCATTCCATTAGGATAAGGGAATGCACTGAAATTTTAGAGTGCTTTGGGTTGTATGGTTATTTTAACAATATTACATTATCCAGACCATGAACAAAGCATATCTGTTTTTTTTTGTCTTTTAAAATTTCTTTCATCAATATTCTGTAGTTTTTACTGTATCAGTCTTTCATCTTCTAAGATAAGTTTATTTTGTTATGCTATGGTAACTGGAATTGAGCATACACATGCATCTAGTTTTTTTATCTTGCAACTTTACTGAATTTGTTGATTAGTTGTCACAACTTCTGGTAGTTTTTAGGGTTTTCTTTATATAATATAATATTGTTATACTTTATTTATTCCTTTGCAGTTTGAGTGCTTTTCTCTTCCCTTGCTTCCCTTCCTCCCCACCTTGCCCTTTCTTAATTGATATAGGACTTGCAGTACTATTTTGAGAGTAGTGAAAGTGAGCATTCTTGACTTGTTCGTTATATTATAAGAAAATGAATTTTTTTTTTTGCTGTGAGTATGTTAGCTGTGGGCTTGTTTTACATGATCTTACGGAGTTTTTTTTTTTAAAAAACATGTATAATGTCAGGTTTTGTGATGTACCTTTTCTGCATCTTTTCAGAGTGTGAATTTTATTTATTCATCCTGTTAGCGTAGTGTATAATATGTATTGATTTGCATATGTAGAACAATCCTTATTTTGGGGGGATAAATTCTACTTGATCATGTTGTATTCTTTGATTTTGAAAATGTTTTTATTTTTTATGTACTTGAAAGACAGAGTGGCAGAAAAGAAAAGGGGAAGAGAAAGTGAGAGAGGAAGAGAGTTTGATCCACTGGTTGGTTGATGTACCAGATGCCTGTAACAGCCAGGACTGACGAAAGCTAGAGCCAGGAGCCTAGACACTTGATACTTCTATCTACTGCTTCCCAGAATGTGTTAGCAGGAAACATATTGGAAGAGGAGCAGAACTGGAACTAGAAATCTGATAGACGATGTGGGCATCCCAAGTGTCTGCTTAACCACCTACACCATGACACTCACCTCATTGTATCCTTTTACTGTGCTGTTGTGTTCAGTTTGTTAGCATTTTGTTGAGACTTTTTTGCATCAGTGCTCATCAGGATTATTGGCACATAAGTTCTTGTATTTGAAGTGTCCTTCTCTGGCTTGGGTGTCTAGATAGTCTAACGTCATAAAAAAATTTAGAAGTGTTGCATCCACTTCAATTGGAGTTCCAGCTTCAGGAAGATGATAAGCTATGTGAGCTGACTATGAGCCAAACAGTGATTTAGAGCCTGGCTGGTCATGAAAGGGTCAGTTGCTCACTGGACACCTGCTGGTATATCCAGATCCCCAGTCTGTTAGCACAGCTCTCCATAGTACCCAGCCAGAGTGTGGAAATGGGAAAGTACACCATGTTTTAGGAAAAAATACATTCTCAAGGCAAGTCCTGGGCTGGTTTGGAGATGAAAGTCTGGAAGACTGGTTTGACTGTATTGGGCAAAACCTCATGATGTGTGTAGGATAGGGGGTGACTAGAGGATTGTGACCAAACCAACTGTCAGAACAGCTGTCTCAGTTGCTGTACTGGCCATCCTCTTCCACGCTGGGTGATTCAGGAGAAGAAACGGGAATGAAGTCTGAAAGCTTTCATCTGAGACATGCAGCCAGCATGGACAGCTAGGGAAGTTCACTGGGCTTAGAAGCCACACAGGAAGACAAAATTGAGACAAGAAGTTGCTTTTAAAACAATTTTCTTTCTTCCCAACAAATGTTGTTTTTTATCTACTGCCAGTGCTTTCAAGTGCTAGATCCAGTGGTCAGATACTTTTAAAAAGTGATTGAGTATGGGCCTGGTGCAGTAGCCTAGCAGGTAAAGTCCTCACCTCGCATGTGCTAGGATCCCATATGGGCGCCGGTTCATGTTCTGGCGCCCCTCTTCCTATCCAGCTTGCTGCCTGTGGCCTGGGAAAGCAGTTGAGGATGGCCCAAGTCCTTGGGACCCTGCACCCATGTGGGAAACCTGGAAAAGGCTCCAGGCTCCTAGCTTCAGATAGGCACAGCTCTGGCCATTGTGGCGCTTGGGGAGTGAAACAACCGATGGAAGATCTTCCCCTCTGTCTCTCCTCCTTTCTGTATATCTGACTTTCCAATTAAAAACAAAAGCAAGTCTTTTTTTTTTTTTTTAGTGATTGAGTTATTCATTTGAAAGCCAGAGTTACAGAGAATAGGGAGTAAATAGAGCATAGGATCTTCACTGGCCCACTCCCCAAATGCTGCAATGGCCAGTTGCTGGACTAGGCAGAAGCCAGGAGCCAAGAGCTTTATCTAGATTTCCCACATGGAATGGCAGGGGCCTACACAACCTGAACCATCTCCCACTGCTTTTCCCAGGCAACCAGCAAGGAACTGAATTGGAAGTGGAACAGTCAGGACACAGAACAGTACTCAAACTAGATGCTGGCCTCATAGGCAGCAGCTTTGCCCACTGTGCAATAACAACGATCCTGGGACGATAGTTTTGAGAAAATTCCTGGGCACTAATACCCTCTTTATTCACTAAGCCCTGGGGAGGTCGGAGTTGGGGACGTTTTCCTTAAATCAATCAGTGGTTTCTTCTGCATGTCTCAGAGAAGCACTCACAATCTCTGTTTCCCAGCCTCTTTCCGATTTTGTTTGCTGTTCTTTGTCAAGACTCTGGCAGCCCCGGGGAAGGGGAGGTGGGGTTTCTGGCTGTCTCCTGGGGTTTTCTGTTGGCCTCTTGCTGTCACTCCATTTTCCACACCCTCTCTGAGAACACTGTAATCGTGACTTGATTAGATTGATAAATTTAGCTTCTTCCTGGAAGTTCACTGAATAATACTCATTTGTTGAATAATAATTTTAATTACTCAGAAGAATAAGATGAATCTTCTCCACTGGGAAGCTGTTTGTCATGTTCAAGTATTAATCAATATCATAGATGGTGTTCTTCCAGACTAGAATAGAATCACAACCCCCTTCCTGCATAGACATTGTTGATAGAATTGATGGCCCACTGAGTCTTTCTAGAACCTAGAAGAAAGAGAACAGAGGTCTTTCCTAGTGAGCTTCAAGAAGGATGGACGGGACCTCCTAATGTCAGGCACTCTTCATTCAATTTCTCACGTTTCCCTCTGGAAGACCTGGCCATGAATTCTGACACCAAAAGTCTGGAACCAGATCAAACTACAGGTCAAGGGAAAAGCTTTCCCCAAGGCTAGCCTCATGTCAGACACCAGCCAGGGACTCAGAAGTCCCCAGCCTACTCTTACTTCTGACCATCTGGCTATAAATCTTGGGATACCTTTTCCTTTTCAGTTACTATAGTTCACAGAATGACGCGCAGAGCTTAATAACTTGCTAACTTACAATTTTAGTTTTATTTTAGGGGAAGGATACAAATCAGAAAGGTCTCCATTCTGCCTGGGGTATCTGGTAGAGCACTCTTGCAGCTATTTGGCACTGCTAGCCCATCTTACCTACACTCCTTTTGTTGCTTGTGTTTTCTTGCTTAATTTTTTGTAATTTCAAGGCTGTCTCTAGAATGAAAGTCCCATATTCCCAAGACCAAGGCTTGATACTATTTCTAGAAATAGTGACTAGAAACTAAATAATTGGCTCATGGAGTCAACAAGAGTTTCTGAGTTCCTGTTAGCATAGATTCTTTGTTAGTGCTGGAGGTGCTATCATTAGGATAATTTTACATAGCTCAGATTTGGTTTGGTAGGTGGAAAGCATCGTGGTAGAATCCTTACCAGAAAATATGTCCCAGGAAAGTGAAATCTAATGTAAGACCTGATAGGTGATTGTGAACAGTGGAGTGAGTGTGGGGTTGGTGATGTCAAGGAGTGGCAAGATGCTGCATGTAGAGAGAGGGTTCCAGGCATCTATGGACCCTTGGACTTGACTGTGTTGTGAAGTGAAGCTGCCCAAGAATAGGCACTGGAACCAGATCAAACAGCATCCTTGACTATCTCCTCCTTTCCATAGGGATCTTCTTGTAAGAAGCCTTCAGGATGAGCCTGGCTCTGTTTGCATGTTGATTTAGGTAACTATTTGTAAAAATGGATCTCACATCCCAGTTCTTCACTTAATGTTCTGTATCCTGGTACTGAAGCAATTTGTACTCTGATTTAATTCTGCACCCATGTAAGCTCTCCTTGTCTGAGGCTGTTTAAAGATTCCCTCATTGAAGACGTTCTAAAGGATAACTATAGACAATAGAAATACTTTCATTGCCTGGCTGTGCCACTGACTGGTACTATAAATGGCACTCTCATTTCACTTAGTAAGTTTCTCGATTGAAAACCACTTTCTTCATGGCTTACTGTCTCCTTTCATCTCAGATGTATTTCTTTTTTTTTTTTTAAAGATTTTATTTTTTATTACAAAGTCAGATATACACAGAGGAGGAGAGACAGAGAGGAATATCTTCCGTCCGATGATTCACTCCCCAAGTGACTGCAACGGGCCGGTGCGCGCCAATCCGATGCCGGGAACCAGGAACCTCTTCCGGGTCTCCCACGCGGGAGCAGGGTCCCAATGCATTGGGCCATCCTCAACTGCTTTCCCAGGCCACAAGCAGGGAGCTGGATGGGAAGTGGAGCTGCCGGGACTAGAACCGGCGTCCATATGGGATCCTGGGGCGTTCAAGGCGAGGACTTTAGCCGCTAGGCCACGCCGCCGGGCCCCTCAGATGTATTTCTATCACCAACAAAAATGTAAATTCTATGTGGCCGGGAACCTTGTTTTATAACCTTATTTTTCCTTTCTTGAAAGAAGGGATGGATCATTGCTTAAGAATGTTCAGAAATACTACTTGAATGTGGAATTATTTGGAGCTGATGAAGAGGTCACTCAAGCAATATGCACATCTCTCACACCTCTTTCTCCTACCATGTATACTCAACTAGTAATCTCACTTCCTATTTTACTAAACAATAGGAGCAATCAAAGCATATCTCCTTGGGCTGGCTTGGTGGATCCCATGGTGTCTTGACCCACATGTCTGCCTTTCCTGTGGAATGGGAGCACCAGTGTTTTTCATATTAATGCCAGTGCTTTACTTATGCTGTGGACTCCATCACTTTGCCAACCCGAGGACTTCAAAAATCCAGACTTCTCTTCTTCAAGGCCAAATCCCATCTCTCCACTAAGATCTACATCATTTCATGCACATGCTGAAACTTTTTTTTTTGTCACTTTATGATTCAATGTCACAGGAGAGATAGGGAAACATGAGCTGTGTGTGAGACCAGGGACTCATGTGAGTTTTCTTTTATTGTCTCCCTGGGTTCCCCATTCTGTCCCTCTTAGGATGCTTATTTTAAATCATCTTCACTTCATGTGATAGGCAGAGATATAAAGGTACATATAGATAGGTACTGAGATTTTCTATTTGCTGGCTCATTCCCCAAATATCCACAATAGCCAAGGTTGGCCATGGCAGAAGGCGAGCGCCAGTAACTGGAACTCAGTCTAGGTCTTCCACATGGGTGGCAGGGACTGTACTTGAGTCATCACCACTGCTTTCTCTGCACAGAGTCGGCATTGGAAGTGGAGCCAGGATTTGAACCGAGGCTTTTAGATGTGGGATGGGGTGTCCTAAGCAGCATTTTACTGCTATTCCTAACACATTCCCCTCTCTCTGGGTATTTAAGAGATATTTATAGTGTATATTTTATTCAGATGTCAAAAGACTGTATATTCATAATATAATGTGGAAAACCAGAGAAAATATAAAGAAGAAAATGAGAACCACCTTTTAAGTCACACATGCAGAGATAAGTTTGTCACAGCTTGGTGATTTCATTTAATTTATGTACACTCACAAAATTGTAACGACATGGTAAATTCAGTTTTGCTTATTATACTTCCCCCTTAACAACAAGACTATTTCCAGACCTTTTTTTTCAGTTTTAATAGCTGCATTTATATAGAAACCACCATGATTTATTTAATCATTTTACAACTGGCAGATATTTATGTTTTCTCTAATTTTTTTCTATAAAAAGAAGTCTACAATGGAATACCTCAGCATGATTAATGATTATTTCCTAAGCATTAAATTCATGGGAATAGAATTAATGGGACATGTGCATAACCTTCCCCCCAACCCCCTTCGGTCTTTCCCTGTCTTAAGTGATGGCAATGTTCGGATTCCAGAATTCTTGCTCTTTTCATCATCAGACCTCTTTGCATCTTTAGTCAAAAGCTTTTGGGCAATCTAAGGCATTTCTTAGCTCTATACTTAGGCAATAATCATTTAAAAATTTTTAAAAAGCTATCTTCAAGTTACAAAAGTGATTCATTCTGCCAGTTACCATCATGTGATACAGAGATGATAAAGGACAACCTCCACCTCCCCTGCTGTTCAAGCCTCCTCCTCTGCTAATCCCACACTGCTGAGGTAACCAGTGCTGTAAGCCCATTCATGCCTCACTATAGGCTTTTATATGCAGAGGTTTTATTTTGTTTTGCTCTTGTGGAAAATTGAATCTTACTATAAGCAATATTTTTCAAATTTCCTTCTCCCATATATCATAAACACCCTTCCAGGCCAATGCACACAGATCTAATATATCCCTACTAATGATGGTCTAGCAGTCACAGTATTGTAGATTAGTCGCTCTGCTGGGCAGCAGCTTAGGTGAGACTTCTTCCAGGCTTGGAAAAAGCTTCATCTCTGTGCTGATCTGTAACTCAGCTGCAGCTCAACTTTCTTGTTTGTAGCAGGGTTTTTCCACGCAGCCAGGGCCTCTGCAGACACTGGATTGACTTGATTCTGGTCCATGTTACTTCTCACTCTCCAGCAGACTTGCCTGAGTTTCTTCAGTTGGCAAAAGCAGAAGCACTAAGTGAGCAGAAAAATGTGGACTCAGATTTTGATGGTATTACTTCTGTCATGTTCTATTGGTCAGGGGAATACCTCATAGAAAAACTTCAAAATCATGTTGTAAAAGGCATGATATAGAGAGGCTCATATAATTATCACTTTTTTTTATATGTCATGTAAGGAATTTCCATTATTTAGTCCATCAGTTTATTGCAAATGAGTATCAGATTGTCCTAATTTTTAAAAAGAAGTTCAGTAAATATTGCTGAATTAGTACCCCAAAAGATTAGACTAGTTTATATATTCATCAGTGCCATGCAAGTGTGTATTTTAGCATATTTTCATTACCTGGGAAAATCTTCCCCTACCCCCACCCCCAACACTTGTCAATGTGTTACACAAAAATGTTGTGTTTTTTTACTTGCTTATGTATTTTGCTAATGATTTGTGATGAGAATTTATTTTCAAATCTTTATTAGCCATTTCTAGTTTTTCTTTTGCAAATTGCCCTTTTTTGACATTTGCTCATGTTTCCATTGAGCTGTTAAAGTTTATCATTTATTTATAAATCCTCAACTTTTTAGAATATAATCCAGTCTTTACAAAAAAATTAAGAGCTTGGATTTCTCCAGATCATCAAGCCAATGGTGTTCATTTTCTCAGACCTGAATTTTCTCATTTTCTCAGTCTGAATCAAAATCCTTCTTCTTGTTTTTTTTCTTTCTTTCTTTTAATTAATTGGAAAGACATATCAGATTTACAGAGAGAGGGAGAGACTGAGAAAAAGATATTGCATCCACTGGTTTACTCCTCAGATGGCCATAGTGGCTGGAGCCGAGCTGATCCAAAGTCAGGAGTCAGGAATTTCTTTTGGGTCTCCCAAGAAGATATAAGGTCCCAAGGCTTTAGGCCATCCACTGCTGTTTTCCCAGTTCATCAGCAGGGAGCTGGATGGGAAGTGGAGCAGCCGGAACATGAACTGGCATCCATATGGGATCCTGGCATGTACAAGGTGAGGATTTATCAACTGAGCTGTCATGCCAGGCCTGAGTTAAATTTTGTAATCAGAGTCTGTCTTAACACCTCATCTCAAGGGTAAAACTGCTCAAGTCAAGCTGACAGAACACTGCTGTGCCTATTCTTTTTCAAGGAGGCTTTTCTTGCCTTTCATAAACAGCATTGTGACCTGTTTTCTTGTTTTTCAAACGGATACACAAACACTTCTTTCCCCACTCCCAGTCACATGGGGAGGTTTAAAAACAGTAAGATACAGAGTGAAGTCACTTGATCTCTTCATGAAGACTTTCGGGACATAGACTAAAGCCAATTGCATTTTCTAGAATTTTCTCTAAATAAATCACAGTACTGATGACCAGATTGAGGGTATGATGAGGAAGGGACACAGTTGGCCGTTAGCTAACCGTGACTCACAGTGAAAAACAAACACAAAGGAGGCCTGCTCATCAGCACTGCTTTCCAATCCCTCCTCCACCCTTAGGTGTCTACACTTGCTTCCCTCTTCATGCACCTACAAGTCATGGACCTAAAACCTAGGGAAACCAGTGGGAAATCAATGAATGAGTCCAGGATCTGGGCGCTCCTAATTCCTTAGTCCTCAGCCATGTCCTCCTCATCTCATGCATGATGGAGTCAGAGAGTTTAGGGAAAGGAGCACAACGCTCACAACACTCCATGAAGTTACCAACGTGAGGGGATCAGTTCAGCTGTTACCACCACAATTATGTTTTCAGAGTATTGTAAGAGTTACTTGTTGGAGGCATGATAAATAGGAAAGACTTTCTGAAAAGTGTCTGATGTAATCATCAAAGCCAGAAAAAGTCATTTTCTCCTTTATGAGTTTTCAAGTGCTTGTAAAGTTGAGAAGACACTGAATAAATCTGAAAGTAAGTTGAGCACTTGACAGACAGAAGATACTGTTGTCATTTAAAATAAGATATTGCGTTGTGTTTTAAAGTAACTCTGTTAGTCATCTTATTTTTTAAAATTCATTTTTTGCAATGAAGACTGCCAGGAGCTATGTTTCTGATTTTAGTAGAATCTGCACACTCCTTTTATATTGATTGAATAAATTAGACCTAAATCAGCAATGCTACATTAAACTCTTTGCTAATTGGTGACTCAAAAGTTGATGAGTCAGAACAGCCTCCTATGGTGAACGCAGTTTACAATTACAGTGAATAATTATGGTGTTTTTTTAAACAAACATCTAACAAATGAGATTTCTGTAAGAAACTACTAATTAACAATCTTTGGAACCATTAAAACAAGTCTTCAGTATTAAAGAAATTCTTTGATCTTTTGAGATAACAGAAGTAAGCAGCAAACTTTATCATCCGAACATGGAGAGTATGAGCTTAGCTTGCATTTTATATTAAAAGCATATGTCTGTGAGGATACTTTAAGTTTTGTAGAAAATATAATTAAATGATTTTTTTTGGAGCCCAAAACTTTAAATCCATGTATTTTTCCCATGATATGTATTTCTGCAAACCTTTTGAAATACTTTCATCTTCATTAACTGTTTCTCTTATATGCTTATTTGTAAATCGTAACATATTGATTGAACTCTTAAATATACTATGCACTGTTCTGTATGTATACATATGTTAATTCATATGGCCTCTGTAGCAACCCAATAAGCTAGCTTTGTTTTTAAAAATTGATTTGAAATGCAGATAGAGAGAGAGAGAGAAAGAAATAGAGGGAGGGAGGGAGAGAGGGGGAGAGAGAGAGAGAATCCATCAATGGACTCCTCATATTCCTGAACATATAGAGCTGAAACTGGGAGCTGTGAAGTCAATCTAGGGCTCCCACATTGGTGACAAGGACTCAATTATTACAGCCTCGCAGGATGTGCATTGGCAGGAAGCAGGAATGGGAGGCAGAGCCAACGCCTAAGTCCATCCCTCCACTACAGGATACAGGCATCCAAAGCATCTTTAAAACCACTAGAACACTATGCCAAACACCTACCTTTCAATTTTTTATAAAGATCAAAATATGGAGAAGTTGAATTCTTTGTTCAAGTTTACAGAGCTAAAATGTGAAAAATCTGAATCTAGACAGTCTGTGCCAAGAGACTGCTTTTTATCGATGCCCTATACTGTTCTTTAGGTCTATGTCGTTGTTAATCCAGGGCTTTTAAGTCTCAAAAATCCTTGAAATAACAACTTTGCAAAAAATTTCTCTCAAGTTTCTTTAAAAAAAGAAGCTATGATATTTTATTTTAACTCGACTTTTAATCAGAGACAAAGATATTTTGGGCTCATAAAAATTCATTTCCATGAGGAACTGTTGAGAGAAGGCACACATCTGTTCACTAAGCCATTATTTCAAAACTTGCAGAATATACGCAGACAGGGTCTTATCAACACTTCACTAAAACATAACTCAATGTGATGAGATCAACAAGCAACTTTCATTTTAGGGAGGCCACCGTGGAGACTTTCAAAAAGGAGACTCAGTTTTGCCTTTGAGACATTCTGACGGGTGCATGGAGACACTTGCTGATCAATGATCTGTTGTATGCATGGGCCAATTCGACCAGTGTCAACGCAGATGTGTTCAGGCAATGTGGAGAATGGAGTGTCCATTCTCTTTGGAAGTGATCCAGTTTTGAGTTTAGATTCATGATTTAAAAAAAAAAAAATTGCCAGCAGTGGCTCCTGTGAGGTTTCTAAGACAGTGGAGAAAGATTGTCTGTTTAGCTTCAAAAGTCAGTTGTTGAGAAATTCCAAAACATATGCTGGTCAATGGGTTTGTTGTCAAAACAGAAATGATTGATAGGAGGGCATTTCTTCAGTGTGCAGCATGCAGTCTAACGCCTTTGAATGCCCTTAAGGGAGACCAATTTGCAAAGCTGGTATTTACTATTTCATCTGACTTAGTTGTGGCATTTACATAGTAATGTTTTCAGTTTAACTTGGGAGCGTCGTTTTAAATCCCATACATGCTGCATATAAAAGTGTCAAAATGAATTATCTCATGTGTTTACTGTTGCTCATTGTTTGTTTATGTGCCTATTTGAAACTGCTGTTTGCCCATGGCTGCCTTTGTTGTAATATGCTGTCAGCAGGCGCCCCTAACTTGGGAATATAATGTTTCTCTCATGCCTGTAGTAACAAACTCCCACAGTTGAGGGTCATACTAAATTGCATGCTAAGGCAGACAATGACTTCTATTTGAGCATCCAAGCTAGTGCTTTTTCAATTGTGGTGTTTTGGTTTCCCGATCTTGGGTAGGCTTGAGGTAGTTTCTCTCTCTCTCTCTCTCTCTCTCTCTCTCTCTCTCTCTCTCTCTCTCTCTGTCTCTCTCCTCTCCCCTCCATCCCCCCCGACACACACAGACACAGACACACAGACACACACATTTCCTGTTTGTGTCAAAGCAGAAGGAAGCTCAAATGTAGTTGAACTGGTGAACAGACATGCAGCAGGTCAACATTTTATAGTTCACTCAAACATGCAAACCAAGGTAGCTTTGTTTTCTACAAAAATCTTTCTTTCTAACTTCAGGGACCATTTTTACTCAGTACCAGAAAAGTTACTAAAAGAAAACACAGGATTTTCTCCCTAAAGTCATGATTTTCTTAGGCAATTCAGGATTTTCATTAGTTCAAGCACCCTTTCCTGTTCGTTGGGATGACATCTCACTTCTGGAAGATTAGGTTCTGCTCGGGTGCACCTGACCCATCTGTGCCTCTTGCACTTCCTGGGATCCAGTGCTTTGAATTTGCCTGGGGACATTACTGTTTCTATAGGTTCAGGTGTGTGAGTTCTGGTGGGGGGTCCTTTTTCCCATGATACTGCAGGTGTGCTAAGACTCTAGCAGTAGTTTCCATGCTTTTTAATGTATTTGAAAACTCAGATCTGTAGACACTAGTTTGGGCTCTCTTGATCCACTGGACTACCACGCAACTACTCCATCTTGGGTGAATCTGCCAAAGTGTTGTCATCCAGGCTTTTTGACGGGTGACAGTCAGGAGTCTAGTCTCCTCTTAGGTTTCCAAAGACCCATTTTGGAAGGGGCTGTGTTACTGTCCCTTTCAGCTCCACAGACAAGAGAAAGAAGAAAGGAGGCCCAGAGATCTTCAGCAGGGTCTTATTTTCTTGCCTTTATTTCTATCCCTTGCAAGAAAATTCTCACAGACCAAGAAATCTGCATTAAATCTGAATCTTTGCATCAACCTGTTTTCTGAGAGAATGTTCAAGGAAAATTTTTAAACACAATAGTCAACCCCAAATCAAAACCATTTTCTCTCGTAGTGTTGTCCCTAGAAAAAATTTCCAGATATTTGAATTTTGGAAATAAAAATTTGTTTACCCTCCTTACTTTTTCCTTTGCATTCATTGTGACATTTCTTTACCAATGCAGGAATCATGAGAAGGATCACATTTTAGACACAAAATATACATCTGTTCATATAAGATGACTACATTGGCACAAATACAATTATGATCGGGGGTTGAGATAACCAGTCTAACAGCAGTCTAATAGATAACCAGTCTAATAGATAAGAAGTCTAATTGCTATATAATCGGGGAGAAATTTTAGGTGCTTGTCTCCTCAGAAAGCCATTTGGAACTTTGTTTAGGAGTGTGACTTGTGGGTCAGTTGATTTGGATTAAAATTTTGGAAGCTTGCAACTTAGGGAAGGATATCCGGCTTTCGTGTGCCTCAGTTTCTATAATCTGGCTAATAGCCATGGCTAACATGAGAATTAAATTAGTTAACATACAGATCATTCAAAACAAAAAAGTCAGTAATAAGCACTTACTACATAATAATAATAATAATAATAATAATAATAATAATAATGTGTCCCCATCCCATGTGTTGGAAATATTTTAAAGTAATTATTTCATATACATGGGTCTTCCAAACAACACATACAGTCATGGAAACCTAGACATTTAGTTAGTTCTTCTCTAATGTTTGGTCTATGAGAACTACTTTTAACTATTTTTTATAGTTGTGATGACCCAATTGCTTAGTGGTTTAGGCATCACAGATTAAACTTTTGCTATGTATGTTAAATTTCTCAATATAAAATATAGCTATCTGAAGTCAGCCAGTTTGTGAACCCAGGGCACTGTCTTCCAGATTTCCATATCTACGAACTGTAAGGACTTAGGACCCAGTTACAAAGAGGAAGGCTCCATACAAGGCCACCTTCAATACTGACACCAGCAGTGAGTTCGGATACTCACAAAAATCACTCTCACGTTCCGTAATTCAGTTAAAGACTCATAGAACTAAAGTAAACCTATTGTATTCATGGCTATATCCATTACAGAGAATAGATATATCAAAATGAATTGAAGGAAGAGATTCACTGGGAAGTCGGTGGGTGGCAGTGGTTTGTTCCAAACTGCATCCTGAGTTCAGACACAAGAGTCATCAGTTCACAGAGGGCAAACAATGGAGATCGATGAAAAGGGAATCTCTAGGGGAAAAGTTGATAATATGCTTGGTGTGCTTGCAGCAGGGAGACAAATGATTAACAAATGCTTCTCAGAATCTATTGCAGAACTTAGAAAAATACAAAATGGACGTAAAGCAAATAAATAAATGATACACGTATTTACTGAAGACATTGGACTAGGCATGAAATATAATCATAACACTTATTTTGCTACAGAGTGGCAACATTTATTTGATCATATTATATATGCACTATTGACTTAATTCTAGATTGTAATGGAGAAAAATTGGGAAGGTAAGAGTAGTGATACAGTACCATTGAAAAAAGTCGATAGATAAACTCCCATACTGATATATCAACAGTATAAACATATTATTTAAAATTGTTGGAACTGATGAGGTGTAGGATGCTAATCCTCCACCTGCAGCACCAGCATCCCATATGGGCACTAATTTGAGTGCCAGCTGCTCTACTTCCTATCCGGTTTCCTGTTATGACCTGAAAAGCTGCGGAGAATAGCCCAAGTCCTCAGGCCCCTGCACCCACATGGGAGACCTGGAAAGAAGCTCCTGGCTTCTGGATTCAGATCAGCGTGGCTCCAGGCATTTCAGCCTTTTGGGGATTTTAACAGTGGATGGAAGACTTCTCTTTCTGTCTCTCTCTCTCTGCAAAATTTGCCTTGTAAACAAAAATAAATAAATGTTTAAAAAATTATTTGCTAAAATGGAGTTGTATATAAAAGCTTTATTAGAACATACTATTTTTTCATAGATTGCTCAAGGAACAGATTTATAACATAATTGACACTTTAAGTTTGTGCAGATAATATTTCAGTTTTAAAAAATCTAACCTTAAAGAGGTAGTATTTAGATACAATTTAATATGTACAATTAAAAACAATAGTGAAAACAATCATAACATTATTTCAACATAAGAATTTCCCTGGCATTGAGAATCACAGCATAAAGAATCTTTGGGGATATAGAGGTAGAAAATAATTGGTTTAGCTACACTGGGTTTAGTATTTTCTTTTGTGAATTTCCAGTAATGTGGGTTGTAAATGAGGAATCTCCATGTGAAAAATTTAGAAACCATATTTTCCCAAAGGAGACACTGAACTTTGGTAACACCAGCCCTTACCAGCCTCACACCTCTGTACCACAAATAAACCAGTCATTCTTTTGCCATGCTTCCTCAAGCCATTATTTTTCTTGAAAGGTCAACTGTTCAGCATCATTAAGAAAGAATCTGGAAACTGAGATTATTACTATGTGCTTATTAATTACATTCCACATACGTCTCCAAAGAGTCAAGGTATTAACAACAGATAGTGCATTCAAAACAAATGCTAACAACTGACTTTACCAATAGAATACCATGTGTTAGATGCTTTGTGAGTAGTACTTCATGTATCCTCACAATTACAGTTTGGTGCTATGACTAACACTGTTTACTTTTTAGGATTTGACAAACCAGAGGGCCACAGAGAAGTTAAGAAGTGTGGTCAAAATAATACAATTTAATACAATTAATACATGGCAGCACCAGGATTTCTAGGCTCAAATATTCTGGCCCAGTGTCTGTGCGTTTTAATTCCAGGGTGAAACTCATTTTCTTTGGTGTTGCTGTTATAGAGAATCTGCATGGGGAGACTGTTCTATTTTAAAAACTGAAAACACTTCTTCTCTTCAAGGATAGACAGAAAGAAACGGGGCCTTTTGAGTTTGTGTGTTGGCTGCAGGTGCGTGGGTAGCATCGTGCTCCACGGCACAGAGATAGGTAGCCGAGTCTCCGGGCTGGGAGGCGGTGATGTGCAGAGAGCTGTGGCTTTCCTTGGTGTCTATGGTGGCACTCATCCTCCCTTTCCTCTTCATCTCCAGGCTCAGCGTGAACAAGGAGACGATGCCGCCCCAGGGAAGCTGCTGCCACCATCGTAAGGTGGTCATTCCTGTGGAGTAGCTGCAGTGGATGGTGACAGATTCTCCTTCCTGTGCCCTCAGGTACTGAGGACTCTGCTGCACTTTGTTTTTGCCGCTTACACCTATTCTCAAAGACATTGACAAACAGAGAATATCACTATTTCTAACTGTTTCTTGCACATTCCTTTATGCATTTGCCAGAGGGCACAGGGTTAACCACTGGAGACCCTCCCCTCTCTCCCCCCCTCGTCCCCATTTACCAGAAAATCACAATATTTCCTTTTACTTTGTGTTCAGGACCTTCCCCTCTCCACCCTCCACACACACACACAAACTTACAGCTTAGCTGAAGCCACATAACAGCCAGCAGGACTTGTTTATTTTTCACCATTATTTGGGAGGCTGAAGCTCACCTCCGCCTCTGTTCCAGGATTTTGGAACAGATGGTGGTTGATCAGAAAAGTGTTCTATTACTAGAATTTACTAGAATCTCTCTACGTTTATTTTAAATATCAAAGGGGATACCCGGCTCGTCAGAGATAGCAGAAATGTACTTGAATGCATTATTGCGCTATTTATAGGTTTGCTGGAAAGGGGATTCCTACAAGACTTTTTTCAAATCTGATGCCCACATCGCCACCTTGTGGCAAGACGCGATGGCCACTCGTCATGGAGGTCAAAGACTCATCAAGAGCTAGAGAACCAAATTTCGCATGGTTCAGGTAGGAGTTCCAGTGGGAAAAAGGTGGTGAACACGAGTCTGCTGATAATTTGACTTGAGTCAGCTGTGCCGGATCAAGTGCAAGAGCTGTACTTCATGCAATTGTCTTTAAAAAAAACCCCAGAATGGTTTTGTTTTGTTTTTAGAAGGAATCCTTACAAATATCCATGGTTTCCTCATATTCCATACCTGCTTTTCCAAATATTACTATTACAGACTCCTTTTCTGGTCTTCACTTGGTATTTTGGGGACTCACTGGAGTCTGTTCACATATTTTAAATATATTTAAAAATATTGTCCTGTTGGGGCATTGTTTTTTAAGTATTTATTGGGCCTGGCTTGGCAGCTTAGTGGCTAAAGTCCTTGCCTTCATGCACCAGTATCCCATGTGGGTACCAGTTCATAACTTGGCTGCCCCACTTCCCTTCCAGATCCCTGTTTGTGGCCTGGGAAAGCAGCAGAGGATGGCCAAAGGCCTTAGGACCCTGCACCCTCACAGGAGACCTGAAGAAGCTCCTTGCTCCTGGTTTTGGATTGGTTCAGCTCCGGCCACTGTAGCCATTTGCAGAGTGAACCAGGGGATGGAAGAGCTTTCTGTCTCTCTCTCTGTAGATCTGACTTTCCAATAAAAAATGTTAAATATTTATGCTATTTATGTAAAAGGTAGACTGGCAGAGAGAGGGAGGAAGACACTCAGAGAAAGAGATATTCTATCCATTGGTTCATTCTTCAAAAGGCCACAGTGGCCAGAGCTGGGATGGGGTGAAGGCAGGAACTTGAATCTCTGTCTGGGTCTTTCATGTGTGTAGCATGGGCCCAAGTATTGGGGCCATCTTCCATGGCTGGATTAGAAACAGACCAGGCAACTGGATTGAAAACAGAGAAGCCAGAACTTGACATAGAGTGCTGGTTCTCCAGGATGGGATCCCAGCATCACAGGTGAAAGTTTGGCAATTGTTATCCATGATTCAGAGGTTCTGTCATACTGGTTAATGTGAAGTTTCAGACATACATGCAAAAAAAGGCAGACAGTCAGTCAAGATAGGAAAGACTTATTGTCAAAAGCACAGCAGAATTAAGTGAAGCAGGATTTTTAGCCCATCTGACTATCAAACAGGGAGGTCTGGTTCAGCTCACCTGGTCTGTCCCCCCCCCCCCCCATGGCAGTTATCCTTTCATGTTCTTTGCCTGGGAGAGGGCCATGTACTCTTGCAGAAACACATATGCTGTGAGCCTGGAGGAGCAAAATGTTTCCTGGCAGGTGTTTATTGGTCAGCAATGTGTACTGTATGATCTTATCAGCCCGTCTCTGGAAAGGAACTGAGTCAGAGTTGGTGCCTGCATTGTAATGTAGTAGGTAAAATTTCCACCTGCACTGCTGGCATCCCAGGTAGGCACTTACTGCAGACCTGGCTGCTTTGCTTCCAATCCAGATCCCTGCTAATGTGCCTGAGGAAGCAGCGAAAGAGGACCCAAGCGCTTGCGCCCTTGCACCCACCCGGGAGACCTGGAAGAAGCCCTGGTTTCAAACAGATCCAGTCTCAGCCATTATGCCCATTTGGTTAGTGAACCAGCTTATAGAAAATCTCTTTCTGTTTCTGTAGTTGTCTTTAAACTAAATGAATGAATAATTAATGTGCAAAAGAAAAAGTCCAAGTCAAGCCAGCAAACTCAGGGAGGGAAATACACTGGGGTCATTTCACTTGTGCTCCATTTTTCCAATTGGGAGTTAACCATTTGTGTCTCAAAGGCCTGGCAAGTCCTAACAATAAATTGCTGAGTGCTTGCATGCACTTTTCACTTTTGAGATTCCCTTCTGTCTCACATCCTGTCTATTGAAGGTGTCCTGAAAGAGTGTGTCTAGAGGTCGTGTTTGTATCTGTTGCCTTCCTTTCTCTGGCTGTACCTTATTGCATCTGGATAGATACCAGGCTCATTAATTTGAGCTGTGGTATGGTAGCAGAAGTTAGAAGGTATTTGTCACTAGAGCTGTAGAAGCCCAGGGGGTTGGAACCAAAGTCATCCCTTGGCAAATGAAAGCTAGATTATTGTGAAGTAGATTTTGACAGGCTTACAGTAGAATGTGGTCTCCCGGGAGGAGAAGTTATTATGCATTCAGAGAGAAGTAGGCTCAGAAAGAATAGCCAATTGATGGTTTTCTTTTTCCTTTGAGGCCCAGCTATATTTTTCGCAAATGGATTTTATAAGACTCTTCAATATCTTTTCAGACAATCTTTTAACTTGGGCTAGTTTGAGTGGTGACACAAAAAATGCCGTAAGTTCAGGGTCCCTTGTTGCATATATTGCAATTGATTTTTGTAAGACTATTACATATATATATATATATATTATATCCCCTCACTAAATTTCATTTTGGCAGTCTCTATCAGTTTTGTTGAGGTAATTTTAAATCTTTACGACATAGATTATTCATATAATTAGATGCCAATCTCAGCATGATGCTATTCACACATTTGATGGGCAGACCTTATGTGGACTTATATAAGATGAATGAGGACAGATCAAGAAGAATAGAATTCTGTGTTACAACAATAGAGTCAGTATGGGGGTGGATATTATGGCACGTGAGGTAAGATGCTGCTTAGACTGACCGTATCCCTTATCAGAATGTTGGTTATAGCCCCAGCTCCTCTGTTTCTGATCCAGTCTCCCACTAATGTACCTAGGAGGTAGTGGACAGTGGCCCAAGTGCTTGGTCCCTCAACTCATGTGAGAGACCGAGGTGCTGCTCCTGACTCCTGGCTTCAGGTTGGCCCAGCTCCACTTGTTGCAGGCATTTGGAAACAGACATTCAGGAAATTGCTCTTTTTTTCTCTTCCCTCCTCCCACCCCTCCATCCTTCACTCTCTTTCTGCTACCATGCCTTTCAAGCAAATAAACCTTAAGAAAGAGACATTTTTCTAAGTTGACTGTGTATATGTCCATTACTGCAGCTGCAGATTCCTCAGCTGTAGCATTATGCAGAGCAACAAAGTAAAAAGAGAATGTAGTTTGGAGCCAAGATACTGAAGTTTGGATCCTTGTCCATCATTCACAAGATACTGATTTTTTAAACTTAGTATTTTGTTTATTATTTTTGAGGTAATATATTTTCATTTACATTACAGCCGAAGGTTTAATGCTCCCCTAAGTAGAGCTCAACAAATAAAAAGGAATATAGGACTCTAAAAATAAGTAAATGCAAAGATGCTGAACTTCACTCTTAGTAAATTCTAAAATAGTGACAAAATCATTTAAACCACAGTAGTATATAGTTCTTGACAATTTGTTTGATGGATTTTAAACAAAAAGTGACTACACACCAGGTCTGCAGCAAAGCTGATACACGCAGGTGTTTCCTTTCTTTCTGTGCTTGCTTTTGAGTTTTTAACATTTTAGCTCCTACATGTGAAGAACCTGTGGTTTTTGTCTTTCAGTGTCCTTCCTTCAGCATGATGTCCTCCAATTCCAAACATTTTGATGCAAATGATAGACTTCATTTCTATAATGGAAGTAATATTCCATCATGCATACATATATAATTATACATATTTAATATCTAATATGTATATTTAGATATAGGTGTACATTATATAATGCATGTATTACATACACTTCATGCTTACTTTTTTAATTAAAACATTTTTATTGGAAAGGCAGATGCAGAGAGAAGGAGATACAGAAAAAAGATCTTCCGTCTGCTGGATCACTCCCCAAGTAGCTGCAATAGCAGGAACTGAGCTGATATGAATCCAGGAGCCAGGAGCTTCTTCTGGTTCTCCCAGGGCCTTGGGTCATCCTCTACTATTATTATCCAGCAGGGAGCTGGCATGGCTCCTGACAGGATGGTAAGTGGAACAGTTGGGACATGAACCGGCATCCATATGGGATCCCAATGCTTGCAAAGCAAGGATTTGCCACTAGGTTACCACACCAGGCACTTCATTTATCTGCTGATGGAAACTTTGGTTGAGTCTCTATTTTGGATACTTTGAGCAGTACAGCTATAAATATTGTGGTGCAGGTGTTCATGTCTTTTGGGCACATAGTCACACTAGTGGGATTGCTGGAGCATATGGCATGTCGATTTCCAGATTTTAAAGGGATCTCCATACTGTTTTACACAATGACAATTCTAATTTACATTGCCACCGACAGTGTTGATACTGTTTTCAGAATTTACCACAACTCTTCAGTCCATAGTGCCTTTATCTACAAAATGGGAGTGACAATATCTAAATTCCAGTTTTGTGATGAGGACTAACAAAGTACAGTAGCTAAGAGTGCAGACTTTACTCTAGTGTACCTGCATTTGTACACCATTTTTCTTCATTTTTCTGATGCTGTTCTTGGGCAAGCTGAACTTCAGCTTCCTTATCTTTAAAACGGGCATAATCATTGTACTTACTCCATAAGTCTCTGGTGAATATTAAATGAATTTCTGTGTAGGATGCATCTAGAACAATACTTAATACTTATTAAGTACTTGATGAATGTTAGCACTATTGGGGATAGCAAAATAGGGCCTCTAATAAGTATACCACTTGATAAATAACATAGCATAATATTATTTTTAACATCCCTAATGATAAGGGAGAAACAAATTTTTTCTAATGTCTTACAAACTTTTGACTCATTGGAGTACATGGAAATCCCTTGAACGTCAGCCTTATTAGAAACATTTTTAGTGAACTCATTGCTGTTCATACAGACCATTGCATCATTTTCTAAGTACTCACAAGTTATCTGTTAATGATCTGCTGTAGAACCTTGCTGGGGATCAATACATCTATTCTGTATTCAGGAGTTTTGGCTTTCCCTAATTCCCTATAGGCTTTCATTTTTCTTTTTCTTTTTTATTAACACATAAAAGTTGCACATGTTTATTCTCCCTAGATTTCCAGAACATTTTTCTTAAAGTCTCTCAAGTTGTATTTGTGAGCTCTTTTTATATGTTTGGAATTAAATGATACAGAAGGTCCATGAAGCCCAGAGGGGACAGTACACAGCTCAGCTCGGGTGGCCCGGAGTACCAATGGTGTTGGGCAAAGCAAAGCCCGTGGGCTGCTAGGCAGCATGTCTATGGGAGCCTGGGGTGGGTTCAGGTGAGAAATGAACTCTGAGGGACTTGTATCGACAAGGCTGTTGTTCTTGCAGATCTGAGCCTCCTCAGTGTTACCAGGTGGAGCAGTGGTTGGCATACCCAGATGCACATGGAGGATATGGCAGTCCATTGGGGCTTGAAGAGAACATCTGATACCATGGTAGAGGATGCAGGGAAGATCACCCAGGGAATGGGGTAGGGGATGTGTGGGAGGGATTATGTGATGGAGTATGTTCCAGGTGAGGAATGACTATTGAGGGACTTTCATTGACAAAGCCACTGTACTTGCAGGTAAATAAGGAGGCTGAGACTGAGAAGTTTGGAGAGGGAGAGAGCTGGAGGACCTTTAAGGGTCAGATTGATTCACCAGCCCACATGGGAGACTTGAGCTGGGCTAGTTAACATCAACCACAACCAACCACCACTCACTGGCACATATTAAAGCTAGGGCTGGGGGCATACCTGGCAGGACTAGATCATAGTACCTGCTAGTGAGAGTCAGAACACAGGATGGTAATGTTAGGCTGAGCCTTGACACTAACCAGGACGCAAAGAACCAGGTCTAGGGGCAGATTCTGTGGGGGAATATGTGGTCCACCATGTGGAGGTGCAATTTTGCTGGTTTGCTTAAGAGCTGGGTGGTGGTAATGGGCTGAGCTAGGCATGATCATGGAACCCTCCAATACTCATGGGTACTGGGTACTGGGTTTGGGAACAGGCCAGGCTGGTCCAGGCAGCAGCACCTTCAGGTACATCCAATAATTAGGTGTGGGGCAGGCCAGGTTGCAACATCTACCAGCTCATACATAGGTCAGGATGGAGGGGGCAGACTCCTGGGTAAGGGCCTAGCACTTGCCAGCAAATGTGCAACCTGGGTCTTGGAGTGGGCCTGGTGGGGAACTTGGTGTGCAACTTGGGTCTTGGAGCTGGGCTGTAGCTTCTACTAGTGAGCGTGTGATTCAGGTCTGGGTGTTGGTCAAGCCAGGCAAGGTAGCTCCACAAGTTGACAAGTGTGTGAGTTAGTTCTGGAGGGAAGCAGACAGGACAGGACAGGGCCAAACCATAGTACACTGGCATGTGCAGGAGCCAAGATGGAGTATGGAATATGCTGGGCTAAGATATTACATATACCAATTTGCAAGAATCTGGGATAGGAGCAGACTGGGAAGGGGTAGGCTGCAGCACCCACCAGCGAGTGTTGGGACTGGGGTCTGGGACGCAACAGGCCAGGCTGCAGCATCCCATGGCAAAAGCAAAGATGGGGGATGGACTTTGCTGAGCTGGGTCAGAGCAAACACTGACATACGCAAGACTGTGGCTGAGAACAGGAGTGGTTGAAGAGTTAACAGGATACTCAGCTGGGTTGTGGTTCCCATTGATGAGCATGAGAGCTAAAATGGGGGTGGTGATCTTGGCTGGACATGACGCAATATGCCCTGGAATGGGTATGGACTGGGCTAGACTTCAGCATCCACTGGTACTCCTGAGAGCCAGGATGGATGTAGGAGGGCTGGGTTAGGCCTTGGCACCTGCTGAACCATGTGAGAGTTGTGTTTGGGTGTAGACTGGATGTGACTGGGTTGTAGCACCCAACAGGAAGACTCAGAATGGTGTGGGCTGGTGGGCAAGACCACTGTTCCTGCCATGGAACTAAGTCAGTATGAGCCAAAAACCCACCAGTATATATAGATTTGCCACTGGGAGGAGACCTGATAGAGGAGTTTGGAGAACTCCTCTGTCAGAACATGGTTCCTGTGGGTGAGTGCAAGGACCAACGCTGTGTGCAGCCCAGCCCAGGCCAGGTTATGATACTTACCAGCATATGTGTGGCTCAGACATGGGGGCATGCCAGGCTGGGCCAATTCATAATGTCCACTGACAGATCTGAGAACCAGGATGGGGTGCAGGACAGGCCTGTTTGGGCTGCAACACCAGCCAGTTCTATTAGGACTGGGACTGGGGGCTGTCTGGGCTGGGAATGAGTTGAAACTGGATCAGTCTGGGCCGGGCTAGGTTATAGCACCTGCTGGCAAATGCTGAGGTGAGGCGGGCCATGTCAGACTGGATCACAGCACCCACCAGCACACCTGAGACTGATGGAGGTGTGCAAATCTGGTAAGGGAGCAGTGCAGGCTCCCCTGCGGGGCCACTGCTCTCGCTGGCAAGTGTGAGAATTGGCACCAGAGGCAGACCAGGCCAGGCAGGGCTACAATACCTGTTGGCCTGTATGGGACTGGGTTAGGGGGAGAACCAGGCTGGGCTGACTGTATCCACTGGTGCAGGCATGGCTCAGAGTAGGTGCAGGCTGATTTTTCTTCCTGTAGCATTGACTGGCAAGTGCAGGACTGGGGGCAAATCCTGTCAAACTAGACCACAGAACCACCTGGACAGTGCAAGAGCCGGGATTTGGAATGGGCCCAGTAGGGAAACTGTGAGCACTTCTCTGCTGGGTTGCAGCTCCTACTGGTGAGCATGAAAACCAAGACTGGGAGTCGGCCTGGCTAGACAGGTGGTGATACTGCTGGCTTGAGTGGGGTTAGAGGGTGGAGTCGGTTTAGTTGATGTTTATGAGAGCTGAATGAGTGTAGGACAGACTGGACCAGTCTGCTGTGTATGAGTAGGAACCAGGCCTGAGGGAGGGCCTGTTGGGAGTTACCGGGGGTCATTCTGACTAGACTACTGCTCCCGCTAGTGTACAAGTATGTAGTGGGCTGGTTTGGGCTGAGCCGCAGCATCTACCGGTTTGCATAAGAGATGGGGCTGGAGGCAGAAATGATCCAGCAATTGCAACAGCTAGTGTTTACGTAGTCTGATATGGGTAACAGACTGAGCTGGACCCTGTACTGTCAAGCACACACAAGAATCAGGTCTAGAATCACCTCAGAAAGGGTTTCTTTGGGGATCCTCCCAACTAAATCACTGGATTCAGAACTCCAACAATGGGGAGAATTGCAGCATCTGTGGTCTCATCATGGAGTGCATGTGTCAGAGCTCGGCCTCTTTAGCTTAGGTGGAGCAGTGGACAGCATACCCAGATGCACATGGAGGACATGATAGTCCTTCGGGGCCTGCAGAGCACATCTGGTACCATAGCAGAAGATGGAGGGCATAACAAATTGGACAACTATCCCAGACAAGTGTGGACAGTGAATATCTGGGCAAATGGAGACTCTAAGGTCAACTGTGTCAGCCAATGGACCTTAGAAGAATTTCCTCATCCTTGCAGTGGTGAGATTGACAGCATTTCAGAACTGTTGAAATGGCTTAAACAGAACCCTTAGAGCATGCTCTACATTGGGGACCCTGGTATGACATTGGTGGTCATTCCCCATTCCAAGGTACTGAGTTTGATGGCCCTGTAGGAGGCGCTTAAGCGTGCTATGCCACCATGCAGCCCCTAGATTGATTTTTTAATGCAAATAATCATCCACTTTGAGTGTATAACATAGTAATTCTAGTACACTCAACATGTTGAGCAATTGTCTCTACTATCTAGTTTCAGAACATTTTCATTATTCCCCCAAAGAAAACCTGCACTTACTAAGCAGTCCCTCCCACTGTCTACTTATTCCAGGTCCTGGTTTCCACCTCTCTGCTTTCTGAAAGCTGGAATACACTGTACAGGCACTTTCCATCTGGATTTCCAAAGTTTGCCCATGTTGTAACATATGCCCTATTCATTTCTGCGGCTGTACTCTTCCATTTCCTGGCCATACTGCATTTGTTTATCCTGCTTGGATGATTTCCACTTTTTTCTAACATAAATAATTCCCACTAGATTTGGCATTCCACTCCCAGAGTTTGCAGGTCTGTCTGTCTGTTCACAGCTTATTTGCTGTTGATTACTAGATTCCAGACACTTCAGATAATAGCTCAATATTTGTTGAATCAACCAATGAAAAGTGCGTTGCTCAACCACAAGGAAATATTCACATCTAGGGGGTTTTGTCACAGAGTATTCTACTTACACAAACATAGCTATATAGGTAATTGTTATGGCTTCTTGATATGTAGGTGGAGCAAAATTTGCAGTGAACACGTGATATGTAAAGTTGCTTCTGGCATCACATGGTCTATCTGTTTTACAGTTAACTTGTTTTGAAAGTAGAGGGAGTATACTCCAAAATAATGATGAGAATATGGCATGGTCAATACACAGACAAATAACAGAGTCCTTCATGATCAACTATTATATGTCACACATAATTGTATTACTCAATTTTTACACAATTGACAATGCAGTAGATTTTTTTTTATATTTTATTTTTTTTTAATTCATTGATTACTTGTATTATGTGATACAGTTTCGCTGGAACTGGGAATCACCCCACCCCTCCCCCTGCCCTCCCCCCATGTGGAATGTTCCACCTTGTTGCATATCCACTGATCAAGTACAGTTGAGATTCCCTCTTTGCAAGCATAAACTAAACATAGAGTCCAACATCTTATAGTCCAATCTAGTTCCTCAGCTTCCTGGGGAGACCCTGTCCGGTCCGAGGGCAGAACCATCAGATTATCAACCCGATCAATTAAAGGCTCCAACATACCCTCAGCAACAATTAACTTCATTGTGTAACTAATAGTTATAGTATTGAGTAACCAGTATGTTAAAAACAATTGCAATTTCTTAACCATCTTCTGTGATCCCCTCATTGTCAATTCAGTTTTAGTTTATACACAACATATAACATAATATACATAAAATAACATGTTTTACATAATATCATATCCTCTTAAATTAACGCAAACATGTGGTATCTGACCTTTTGGGATTGGCTCATTTCCCTTAGCATTATGGTGTCCAGTTTGGCCCATTTGGCCACAAAGAACTGCATTTTGTTTTTTTTTTAATAGCTGAGTAGTATTCCATGGAGTAGATAAACCATAGCTTTCTTATCCAGTCTTCAATGCAGTAGATTTTACACCAGCATCACAATAAACATGGACATAACGTGGTGTACTGTTTTACTGCATCTTCAACATCACCAAGGATAGCAATTTTTCAACTCTGTTATAACTTTTAGGACTGTAACATGCAAGACACTTCATTGAATCAAATGTCCTGTGGTACATGAATGCAGTTGATTTCAGAGCCTGGGGATTTAACTGGCATATATGCCCATCTAAGGTTGCTTCTTTTCATGTTTGTTCCTTGTCTTAGAAGAGAAGGCAATCATGGTCTTCAGCCAAACGCCCATGGTAGGCTCTGCTAGATGATTTTTAATGATAAATGAGTTTTTCTCCTAAAGGGGGAGCACTTAAATGTTATCTGCTGGGGACAAAATTGAGGGTCCTATTTAGATAGCACCTATGGATAAGGGCAAAAAAATACTTTTTAAATTTGAAGTTGTATGAAATCTCATGGTAAAACTCATCCTTGTATTAGGTTTGATGAAGTACCTTCATGTGTGTATTTTCCTCTGCGGAAGTATCTCTTCTAGCACCTAGGTTTCTGTCACCACTAAATTCATGGTTTAAGAGTTTATGTTCAGTCTGAAGATCCCAAGAGAACAAGGCATTCCAGCAGTTCAAATGTAGGTGGGGCAAAATTTGCCTTCATTCTGTATGCCACCTCGTTGAACAATGTGTATTATCAAATCAGTGCAAGGGTTTTCCTGGCTTCTCTCTGTAATATCTACATCTAAACCATTTGTTTGAATAATGCCAGTTCAGGCTAAAGAGTGGGACTAGTTTCATGGTTGTGAAGCCTGTGTAGCCTCCTTGGAACCCCATGCTTTAAGTCTTTCTGTCATTGTGTAGAAGTTCTTAAGAAGCCCTGAACAAGAGGCTCTGTGTCTTCATCTGCATTGGATGTTGAATATCATGTAGAGAGTCCTGAAAAAGGTCTATGATTCTCAGAGCTTGACCATTCTTTCCTACTTGTTGATCATTTAACCCTGCACAGAACAGACAGCAGAGAGCTTTGTTACAGACATTCACAGAGACATGCTTGATTGTTATGTTCCCTCTGCTCTAACTCTTCTATTACCCTCATTCCCCTTTCCAAGGACCTTTCCAAGGTCCTTAACATCCTAACTTTGAGGAAGCATCATCAGAAGAAAGCACCAATATTGCTTTCTGGATGATGGCATCACAGCAAGCCTTCCTGCATCTGGACTCAGGATTCATTCTCACGACTTCTTTCAAACTCACAGGTCACCTGCTGTCAGAGGAACCACGGCAAGGCCGTTCAGTGTATCTTGGTCTCTTCTCCAGTCAGCAGGAGCAGTAACAACAGCTGCTTTGGAATGGGCTTTTCTGGAGGAAGAAGCTTGTGAGCTGAGTCACATCAGACACCCTGGGTTCTGATGTTAAAACAGTAATCTTCTCTGTTTTCATCTTGACCACCTGTCGTCTGTTCTCAGCATGGTTGCTGAAGTGGGATGTTTAAAGGGAAATCAGATCACAGCACTGTTTCCTCAAAACCCTCCTATAGTTTCTCATTTCACCCAGTCATTGAATGTGTGAGGTGTGTCCCAACTTAGGACTGTACTCTTTTCTGGAAAGAATTTGGAAAGTTCTTGCCCCCAGACATTCTCAAGGATCACTGCTTCATCTTCTTCAGGTGTTGATTCATGTGTTTTTATCTCAATGAGCCTATTTTAACACATTTGTTTAAAAAAAAAGATTTATTTTATTGGAAAGACAGATCTACAGAGGGAAGAAGATACAAAAAATACTTTTCAAGTGACTGCAACGGCCGGAGCTAAGCTGATCTGAAGGCAGGAGCCAAAAACTTCTTCTGGGTCTCCCATACGGGTTCAGGGTCCCAAGGCAATGGACTGTCCTCTATTACTCTCCCAGGCCACAAACAGGGAGCTGGATAGGCAATGGGTCAGCTGGGATATGGACCAGCTGGGATATGAATGGGCACCTATATGGGATCCCGGTGAGGATTTAGCCATTGAGTCATTACGCTGGGCCCAAGTCAACAGGTTCTGGAAGACCGATGAAGCAGCTGATAGCCTGTAATCCATTCTCAGCAGGGAACTCTGGGACTTTTTAAAGGGACTGGAGGCCACAAGTTTCCTATCATGCTAATCATGTAGATGGGATTCCTAGGCCTCATGCAAGTGTAAAGCCCAGCATTGCCCCCAGTAACACCACTTCAAAGTTCCTGAGCTCAAAACTGGGGTCTCTTCCAGCCAGACAAGATTGTTGCCCCTTGCCCCAAAATAGGGAGTGTATGCTGCTACTGAAGAAACTACACTCCTGCCGTTCTCACATTTTCATAGGCTTTGTCCAATAAACCCTGTATTCAGAAATCTGGTGTATGCACTGCTTTCCTGACACATACACCACCTCACTTCCAATATCATACAAATACTGTAAATGACTGTATTTCTTTCCACATTTTTTGGAGGAGAAAAATGAGACTCAAGTACATTATCAAATTTGACTATAGGCACTGACCTCCTGTTGGGAAGCATCAGAATACCAAAGAATTCCTTCTGATACAGAGTTTTGTGTTCATGCTAGGGTATTATTCAAATTTCCACTTCGAATCACAATGGAATGAAATTTCAAACACTGCATTTCCTGTTTTTTAAAAATCACTCCCCGTAAACCCTTTTGGTGTAGCTTCTGGGAATGAATCATGTTGATCCAGGAAAAGGAGACTGAAAAAGAATTCAATGAGACCAAACAGTCAGTCCTTGACTTTGTATTTCAAAATAGGCTTAAAAAGTCTTAAAAGGAGAAAGAAAGCATCCTTAAATGAAAAGTGTTTTTGAATTGCAGGAGCCAGACACTGAGAATTTTTCTGTTTGAAAATCTGTATGTTGGGATCAGACTGAGATTTCACAGTGGTTATTATTACAAATATGGAGTTAGAAAAACCCAAACCAGCATTGTTACTAATGATAAAAACTGCAAGTTAGCTTGACTTTTCAATACAAAGAAAACGTCTGCTTGCTTTCTATACGGAATGCTGTGAGAATCCACCTTGCAAGATGATTTACTCCAAAATACTGCAGATCCAGTAGAGTAGAAATGGTATCATCCTTTATTAAAATATTGTCTTCTAAAATACTGAAAAATGTGCTGCTTGCTTGAAGGAATTCATGGAAGGTAGCTGGGAATTGAGGACTGTGAACTTGCAGAGGGAACCTCATTGAAGAAGGAATGTGTTTAGACCAAGTAAGGGTTGTGGTTGGATCTCAGAGGAACAATCACTCCAGCAAGCAAGGAAGTAGGAGGCAAGGCAGCTGGGAGAGGTCAAAGAACCTGCAGCGTGGCTTGCAGAATTCCTGGAACCTGCTACATGGCACTAACACATTTCTTTGGCCAATCTTGGGTCATAGTCATACCAAGGTCCCGGGAAATTTGGGCAACACAGATTTTATTCTGGAATAACATAAAGACAGGGAAGAGAACCAAATGGTTGTTGTGGAGAAAATGTCAGACTGCACCAACAGGATTAAGAAAATCCCGAGCCAAAGAACAGCATTATTTAGTTATGAAAATCTAGGAGAAGTGGACAATATCATAGGTTTTACATAATACTCATTAGGCTTTTAGAAAAACCGTAACTCATTAACCATATACACTAAAAATATTGCAGTTAATTAAATGAAACAAAAGCAATTTGTAAGGATTTGACTAAGTACGTGAAAGATTTCAGCATTGCTCTTTCAGAAGCTAACAGATTTAATCAATAGCAAAACCAATAACAGAAGATATTGATGTAATAAAAAATGTGACTACATAGATGCATATACACATGTTAAGTTCATAGTTTAAAATTAATAGTTCGAACTAGTTTTTTTTCAAAGGTTTATTATTATTAGAAAGCCAGATATAAAGAGAGGAGGAGAGACAGAGAGGAAGATCTTCCGTCCGATGTTTCACTCCCCAAGTGAGCTGCAAGGGGCCGGTGCGCGCTGATCCGATGCCGGGAACCAGGAACCTCTTCCGGGTCTCCCACGTGGGTACAGGGTCCCAAAGCTTTGGGCCGTCCTCGACTGCTTTCCCAGGCCACAAGCAGGGAGCTGGATGGGAAGTGGAGCTGCCGGGATTAGAACCGGTGCCCATATGGGATCCCGGGGTATTCAAGGCGAGGACTTTAGCCGCTAGGTCACGCCGCCGGGACCTCGAATTAATTTTGATTATATATTTTATGTCAAATTAACAAGTTTTTGAAAGTAGAGGTCTTACAGTTAAATCTTTTGTTTATAATCTAACAACCATAAAGATTAATAATGAAAATATGAAAAATCTTAGCTCTTTTGGTATTATGAAACGAACTTCCAGATGAACCTTGGAGCTGAGACAATATCAAAAGAAAAAAAAGGCTGTGTCAGAAGCAATGAAAATGAGAATGGTTCACACCAAAACCTGTGAGACAGAATAGAAAGTATATTCAAGGAGGAGGATTTTCAGTCTTCAGTGCTATTTCTGGGATATGCATAGCATAATTGAGAAATTTTCTCTTTCTTAAACTCTGCAGTAAGTTTACACAGTCACTGAAGTATCTAATCAGGATCCACCTCAATGTTTCGTGAAGTTGCTTGCTGGTGGAAGCTGTTCTCACTGACAGAAAGTGCCAGATGCTAGGATTAGCATTGCTGGAACATTCTGGAAAGAGCCACTGGAGTGGACATACTTGGTTAACTTGCTCTGCTGTGCTGGAAATTGTCACCTTTGACAACATTTTCTTACTGCATCATCACACTCTTTAAGCCAATTGGTTCAAATTTATATGTCTATATTACATTTGTTAGGATAAAGTTTGATGACATATTTTCAATGACAGTAAATGACTCTAAGAAAAGATAGTTAAACATCGATATGCTTGTAATTGCTAAGGGTTCAGGAAGGGAGATAGAATTAAATTAGTTTTTCAAGTTCCAAATTCTTTTTTTAAAAGATTTATTATTATTTATTTTTCTCCGTGAGCCACTGACATCTCTTTATTATTATTTATTGTTATTGTAAAGACAGATTACAGAGAGAGAAGGAGAAACAGAAAAATATCTTCCATCCACTGGTTCACTCCCCAAGTGGCTGCAACGGCCAGAGCTAAGCTGATACGAAGCCAAAAATCAGGAGCTTCTTCTAGCTTTCCCACATCAGCTCAGGGTCCCATGGCTTTGGGCCATCCTCTATTGCTTTCCTAGGCCACAACAGGCAGGGAGCTGGATGGGAAGTGGGGCAGCCAGGACACAAACTGGCACTTTTATGGGATCCCAGGGCATGCAAGGTGAGGACTCAGACACTGAGCCATTGCGTCGAGTACCCAGATTACAAATTAGTGAAATTCTGAGTTATATTCACATCTTCTGGGGTTTGTCTAAATTGCTGACAATGTAAAATCTAAAAGCTCATTTCAGAATCCAGGCTTCTGTTGTAAGAATGAAGAGATTTGGAGACTAAAATGAATATTGTTCCTTTAGTAAGTTTGGATTGAGAAATGATTTTTTTCTCCATGTTATGTTTTCCTAATGAACTTGTTTTTTATAAAAGGTTTTAAAAATATTTATCTTATTTATTTGAAATGGAGGGAGAGAGAGAGAGAGAGAGAGAGAGAGGCTTTCCATTTGCTAGTTCACTCACAAGTGTCTCAATGTCTACAATGGCTAGAAACCAGGAGCTTCATCCAGGTCTCCCACATGGTTACAGGGGCCCAGTGACTTGCACTATTTTCTTCTGCTTCCCAGGTGTGTTAGCAGGGTGCTTGAATGGAAGTAGAGCAGCTGGGACTTGAACCTTTATCCATATGGGATGCCTGCATCGCAGGCAGTGGATTAACATGTTACACCACAACACCAATTCTGTGAATTTATTTTAAGCATCAAAGTCACTTCGTAGGAGTGGGCATTGTAGCACAGTAGGTTATGCCACAACATGGGGGCCCACACATTCCATGTTGGAGTGCCTAGGGTTGTGTCCCCCATCCCCTCCTGATCCAGCTTCTTTATAATGCAACCAGGGAGGCAGAATGATGATTCAGGCACTTGGGCATCTGCCACCCAAATAGGAGACCAGGATGGAGTTGCTAGCTCCTGGATTCAACTTGGCCCAATCCTGGATGTTGTGGGCATTGGGGAAGTGACAGTGGATGGTCTCTTTCTGTTCTTTCTTCCTTCAAATAAATAAAAATAAGAAAATTAAAAATAAAAAAGAAAGTGTGTGAAGACTGTTACTGTAGAAAAGTTTTAGAAGTCAGATGTAATATGTTTGGTTATGCAATGATACAGAAGTTGAGTTCATAAATGTAGAATAAAAGACTTTCTGACAAGGTCATTATCAAGAAAATTTGCTTTGGTAAATGTTCAGGAAACTTGGAATTTGGGATAAATTATGAATATTTATAGGCACACATTCAAAGTTCTTTCAGCCTTCTCTGTAAGAGTGGAACTTCTGCTTCTCTCAAAGCACTATGGAATTCAGTCAGTTTTTCATGTCAAATTTCATTTTTTTCTGAGCCTAAAAGTTATTACAGTTGGTGCTGGAGGCTGTGAGTAGTGACAGCAGCTTTGGTCTGAACATTGCTGTGGCTGACCTTTGCCAACCTGCCAACAAATTGCTGTGGAGGCTGATTAGCCTGGGAGGACTCTGGGGCCATCCATCTGGAGGAATAAGTATTTTCATTTAAAATGTTTTAATGTGCTGTTTCTTTGGAAGGTCCAAATGTTGAAATGTTGAGATCAGCTTTTACATTGTGATCATGATTTCTGAAATATTTTCACTTAAATGCCTGAAAGAATCAGGATTCCTAGCTTTCTAGAAGCTGGGATGAAAATCTGACAGACTTGGCGGGTGAGCGTGCTGACCAAGCTTGGTCCTCTTAGTGGAGGAACAGGAAAACTTATTTTTTGTTAGTTTGATATGATATCTACTTTGGGGATCTCTTATCAGAGCTTCCTGAAAACAGACTTTGTTCTAACTTAACCTAAAGAAGGCCAAAGTTTAAATAAATGTTAAAATTCAGAAAAATAAAAGCAGAAAAAGGGCAGGAGGAGAACAAATTGGTGACTAATATAGGTGAATTAAGGTATGATTATGCTTGACTTCGGTAAATTTAGATGAGAGCCAAAGAGTATGTTTTTCTGAGATTCCACCCTGGAATTGTTCTTCAGGGAAAATTTCTCCAGATTACAGAGAGCTTGAGACTGGATGTGAAAGAGAGTGTGGAAGAAATGCCTGTATAGCAAATGATATTTTTTTTAAATGAGTATTTTATTTTTTAAAAAAATATTTGTGGCAGTGAGAAAGCTGATCAAGTATTACCACTGTTCTATGGATGTAGAAATAATGACGGAGGCAAGAAAAGAGTAAATCCCCCAATCAGAGATCCTCGCCATCAGACAGGAGTCACAGCTTCTGGCATTCCACAGCCCAGTGGTGTGCCTGTTGCTCATAACAACAGGCTACATAGTGACGTTGGAGCTGGAAGAGATGAGATGGTAGGCTCCAGGCACAAAGAAGAGACAAGGAAACAGAAAGACTAGTCACCTGGTTTGTTCGGTTAGTGCTATTTAATGTGCTGAAATACTGCACTGTATCCATAAAAAATGTGCCAGGATTACATGCTAAATGAGAATACACACACACACACACACACACACACACACACACACTTGAAAGACTGTGTGACAGAGAGAAAGAGAGATTTCTTCCATGTTTTATTTAGGTTACTCTCCAGATGGCCACAACAGCTGGGGCTGAGCTGAGCTTCAACCGGGTCTCCCATGTGGATGCAGAGGCCCAAAGACCTGAGCCATCCTCTGCTGCTTTCCTACCTGCATTAACAGGCAGCTCAAAGGCGATAGGAATAACTGGGATTTGAGCTGGCACACCCAAATGGGATGCTGGCATTGCAAGAGATGGCCTAATGTGCTCTGCCACAGCATTGGCCCCTAAAATACTTTTTCAAAACTGAAGTCACTGTTAGTGCATTTAGGTGCTTCTCTATTATTTGCAGCATCTGCCAATCTCAGAAGAAACTGTCATTCTCAGGACTCTCGGGTATAGTCCTATTTTCTTTGTATTCTAAATAAATAAATAAGCAAGAAAAGTCATTGAAATTGGTTTTTCTACAATAGAAGAAGCTTTATTGTAGCCCTTTCATTCAATTTCTCCTTAAAAAAAGTATCAAATTAGCTGTTGTTTCCCTCTGCCGGCTCTGCTTTGTGGAAGTCTATTTATGGCTTCTGTAAGCTTGGCAGAGGCTCATGCTTCTCCGTTTCCTGGGGAGTGCTCTTTCTTGCTGACGGCCCCAGCAGAACATGCAAGCTAAGTTACGTGGGCATCAGTCTCAGACTTGATTTCTCTTTTCATGGCATCTGTAGCTGTTCGAGCAGAATTGGGGCAGGGTGGGGGCGTATCTTGGCAAAGTATAGTTAAGAGCTGCACTGTCACTTATGAAACTCACGCTTTCCTGCTTTGGGGATGAAAGGCAGAACTTTCAAACCAAAAATTCCCCTGTAGCATATTTTCTCCCCCTCACCAGCAATGAGATGTTTCTGTCACTCCATACTTACTAACCAGGTTGTCTCTCTGATTTGCGAATACAAGTCATATTCTTTTGCTAAGAAACTTGAGGAGAAAATATATGAAAAGAATAACATGTGGAGGTGCTGATGCCTTTGGCCAGGCTAGGTATTATGGACCCAGTAGTCCTGCTGTGTTGGATGATACATTTAAAATTTCCATCCATTCAGGAATTGTAATTTCAACTTAAATGCACAATGTAACTAATCTATATTTTCCAGGGTGAGCATTGGCACAGAGGTTAAATTACTGCTTGGGATGTCCACATCAGCTATCAGCATCTGGCTCTGCTTTCCACCCCAGCTCTCTGTGAATGCACACTGTTAGAGGCAACAGGTGTGTTTAGGTCCCTTCCTCGCCAATGGGAGACCCAGATTGACTTCCTGGCTTCAACCTGACCCAGCTCTGGCTATTGCAGATATTTAGGCAATAAACCAGTGGGTGAACTATCTCTCTCTTCCTTTGTCTTTCTCCCTTCAAACAAGTGAAATAATAATTACACTTTCATTATCTATGGCCACACACAATTCCTTATTCATTCTTCATTTGAAAGAGGAAAAATTTAGATTGCAAAGACAGATATAAACATTGCACATGCAATGGCTCAGGAGTAAGATCCCTGATCTTTTTTTTTTTTTTTCTGGTTTTTATGTTGTCACTGACACAGAATCCACCATGCTACCTGGCTTTTTCAATGAGCAGCTGATCAACAACAATTTCCACATTGAGAAAAAAGCGCAGAACAAATCACAACACTTGTGATCCAGATGGTGCTGGCAAGGGACAGAGCAGAGCTGATGCTGGATGGCAAGAGACACAGACGTGAACAAGAAACACTTGGTACTAATATGGACAAGAAAAGCATGTCATGACTTTTGGAGAGTGTATGTCTTTGTTAGGGACTGCTAAAACAAAGCCACAGACTGGGTAACTTATAAGCAGAAAAAATGTATGTCTCCCAGCTCTGGAGGAAGTTGGTGAGCAGGATGTGAGCTTAGCATGTGGTGAGGACCTTCTTCCCATTCATACACTTGCATCTCCTAGTTGTGTCCTGTTCAGGAAGGCTCCACCCCCATGATCTCCTCCAATCTCAACTGCTTCCAAAAGGCCCCACCCCCTAATGTATTATATTCTCTGACTACATCACTGTAAAAACTTAGGCACAAATAATAGGAGTAAGATGTAGAGAGGGAGGAGGGAGAAGAGGAAAAATTGATCCCCTCTGCATATAAATCTGTTTTGTGGAAATAAATGAATAAATCTTTAAAAAAATCTGCAATAGGATTTCAGCATATGAATTTTGGGTTGGAGCATTCAGTCTTTTAACAGTATATAAACAGAAATCAGAAATATTTTGGAGTTTCATGAGTTGTTGAACTGGGAAGTGATCATCCACTGCAATCTCTTTGGGGATAAGAATGGTATGAGACAAATAGAGATGAAGTAAGATTTAGAAGAAGATGAATCTGGATTATGTCAAGACAGGCATTACTTATTTTTGCTCTTAAATAGAATACTTTCATCAATGCCTTAGCAAGGAGATTAGAATTCAATATATAATTTTATTTTGTTTTATTAAATTGTGTTTTATTCACTTCTCCCACAGAATCTGAGTGGCTACAGTAGTAAAATTTACATTAATTCTGCCATTCCAAGAGAAAGTCAAAGAAAATCATTGTAGACTCACAGAGGGTCAGTATTCATTGGAAGAGTAAGTGGTGACACCAAAGGATCCTTATCGATGACCTCTGTTAGAAAAGTGGAACCGGTCACCTTTGGGAAATGTTATTTGGGGGAAGATAGTCTTAGCTAGTGAAGGACTGTAGGGGTCTTCAGCGATTCTAACAATACTTTTCTTTAAGACGGTCACTCTGGAGAGAGTGAGTGTAATCAGATTCTCTTTCTGAGACATGTAAAATGAGAGCTGGTGATCGCTTTGATATTGTTTCCAGGAGGTAAAATGGAAGCTGCTTTTGTGGGCCCATGATGTGAATGCTAGAAGCCATCTGAACCCAGTGGCCCTGGGTCTGACAAGCAGACGAGCACAGAGTTCTGCAAACCTGGGCACTCAGGCAGGTGTTCAGTCACACCAGTGCTGCAGGAGTGGGGTCTCCTAAGACCATTGCTGCAGTGGTCCAGCATTCCCTCCTAGATCCGGACCTGGAGCTGTGGGGAGGCAGGAAGAGAGGTGAGGATGACTGCCTGGGGGCAGAAGTTGGATTCAGTGCTTTCAGAGTGGCCTGAATAAGAGTGGCTGTTTGAATAAGACAGGGATGGTGAGATGGAAAGCCTGGCGACAGAAAGTGTGTTTTCTGCACATTTGATAGCTAGTCCCTGTAATGATTAGCTGGAAAACTACAGAGACATGAGAGCATTTATACCCTGGGCTTGGAGAGGAAATAGATGCATCGCATTTGCATTCAAGGGTGTGAGTTCAGGACTTTCACTGTAACTTTTTATTTTCTTCTGAAGTCCTACAAGAAGAATCTCTCTACATACTGTGGCAAACAGATATCTAGATAGTATCTGACTACTGCAGTTCATTTTTTAGCAGGAAACTCTAGGCAAAGACTGTCATAGAATACCTTTTCAGAAAGCATTTATTCTTTTTTCTCCTCCTCCATTGGCAAATGCTCCCTGGTGCATCCACATATAAAACAAATAACGATTCCATATTTCATAGGAATCATTTGTGACAGTTGCACTAGATATAAATTGCTCTGTGATGGAAGACTAATGGATTTTGACTGTGAGGCAGTAAAGGATGAGACCTTGTATTTTCAGGAAGGATATGTTTAGGAACCCCTAACCCCTCACTCTCAAATCCATTTTCCTCTTAAGAAAATTTACACACTTAAGAAAATATAAGTTTTTTAAAATCATCTTTTTTTTTTCACGCCAGAAGATGGTGAGGCACTGTCAACAAAGCCTTGCCTTTGTGGTCCCTGCAGCAGGGGAGGCCCTGGAGTGCCTGCTACAGGTTAGGGTACAGACTGGTAGTGACAGGTGGATACTGTGGGTCTGCAGCACAGAAGTAGGTAGCTGAGCAGCTGTGCTTGGTGGCTGAGCAGCGGTGCTCTGGCTTTGGAGAGGAGCAAACCTCTTATCTGTCTATTCTCCTTCCCTTCTCCATTGGACGGCAACATGAACAGAGGTCCCAGATTTATCTCTGGAGCCTGTCCATATCAATACCAACCGTCTGCAAAGATGCTTACATAATGGCAGTCTTCTCTCTCCTGTCCGCTGCAGCCTGTGCAGACAGAGCAGTTCAACAGCAGGTGTTCTCTGATGACTCCTGCAATCCAGTTCCTCCTCTGAGAACCCACAGGAGCCTCACTGAGCTTGGTCTCTACCCCAGCACATAGCATGACCAGTTTGTTTGCCCCCGTGCCTCGATTTCCAGTTATCCTGCAACTCAGTCTAGCTGAAGCCCCAGAATCATGGCTAGCAGTGTCTTCAGTATTTTCTCTGTCCAATTCACTTAATGTTCATATTTAGGAGCCTTGAAAGCTGGCCAGGGCTCTCCAAATATAGTAGATTTTCCTTTCTCTGCAGAAACACAATTTCAACAGCTGTTCCACCCAATAATAACCACCTCATACTATTCACTCAGTTTCTCCCTTTCATTAAAAAAAAAAAAAAAAAAAAAAGGAGGGGGGCTGGAGTGGTGGTATGTAGATGGTTTGCACAAAAGTTGTGAATGGAAACAGTGCCCTCTTCAGGATATGTAGAAAGACAACTCAGAATGCAATTTCGTAGAATTGGTTGTACACAGATGGAATTTAATTGTTGTAGTAAGGTATTCTTAAAATTTTCTTAGCAAATCAATCCGTTAAAAACCTCATTTATTTGGTGAGGGTACTTTTCAAGGGACAGAAATGTATTTTAAATAAGCTTAGGCAAGAGAAGAAACACTTTAGCTTTTATAACCTTGGCAAGCACAGAAGAAATGTGTTTGGACTTCAGGCGTCCATGATGCTGGAAAGGAGTCTTGGAGATTCCTCTGTTCCTTCTACCTCACTTTTAGTTTCATTGCTTTGGGCCAGAGTCCATCACAAGCCCAGAGAAGTGACTGTAAGCATTTTCTGCTGGGTGCTCCTCTCATGGTATAACCACCAAAGAAGTACTAAGGTTCTCTCTTCCTCACTCCAAGTTAAACAAGTCCAGGTTGTGGCTTTGATGACCTCAATTTGGGTCAGGTTCCTCTCCAGGGGTTCAATTTATGACTCCAGAGGTGTGTATATAGAATTTCTCGTATACTGGAAGAGTTGCTGTTACGGGAGGACAGCACAGCAGATGCTCACCAGGTCCTGCTGGGTCAATTCTGTGAACTATGGAGGAGGGAATGGAGGTAAGAAGGTTTTCATTTCTAACAGACTCCTTTAAATCTGTGTAGCTGCTTCTGGAATTTATAAATCATCTTGCAATCCTACGTGCAGAATTCTGGGGGAGCAGCACTACTTTTCTCAGTTCCTCAAATAGCTCACACACAAAATAACATAATCATAAAAAAGTATGGAATGCTACTATTTGCCAAACAGTATACTTAATGAGTACATAATCTCATTTACTCCTCACAAGAGCCATATACTTATTTTATTTTATTTTTATTGGAAAGTCAGTTACATAGAGAGGAGGACAGACAGAGGAAGATCTTTCATCTGTTGATTTACTTCCCATGTGGCTGCAATGGCCAGAGTTGTGCTGATTCAAAGCCAGGAGCCTGGAGTCTCTTCCAGGGCTCCCACGCAGGTGTAGGGTCCCAAGGCCTTGGGCTGTCCTTGACTGCTTTCCCAGACCACAAGCAGGGAACTGTGTGGGAAACGGGGCTGCTGGGATTAGAACCAGTGCTCATATGGGATCCTAGCACCTGCAAGGCGAGGATTTAGCCGCTAGGCTACTGTGCCAGGTCCACAAGACCTTTATTTTATAGAAAAGGTAACAGGAGCTTGCGTAAGTTAAGAGATCAGCTTAACTCAAATAGCTACTAAGAGATGGAGTTGCTATTCAATCCACCTGGCTAACTACAGTGTACTTTCCTGTGTGTATGTAACAGATGTATAGGGTAAAGGAAGCAGTTTAAAATGATCTCTGTCATCCATCTATGCATTGATTTGTTTCTCACTTTATTCAAAAAAGAGGAGAGAGGGAGAAGGGAGAGCAAGAGCAAGAATGTGTGTGTGTGTGTGTGTGTGTGAGAGAGAGAGAGAGAGCGAGCTTTCATCACTGATTTACTCTCCAAATGCCTACAACAGTTGGGGTTAGGCCAGGCCAAAGCCAGGAGCCCCAAACACAATTCAGCTCTTCACATGGGTGGCATGGACACAAGAACTTGAGCCATCATCTGCTGCCTCCCAGGATGCACATTAGCTGGAAGGTGGATCAGAAACATAATCAGGACATGAACCAAACATGGGATGAATTGGGAGATATCCCAAGTGGCCACTTATCCACTGTGCCAAATACTTGCTCCCAGGTGGTAATTTTTCATTCATCCTAACCACTACAATAGCTAGGAGACTGCAGTCTGTATGTAATTATTTTATCTATTCAGTCATAAATTTAATTTTCAATTTCAGGTTAAGTTCCACTGAAATTCTCTTTCCATATGCATGAACTTTCCATAACTGAACCATCCAATGATGATTTTTCTCATTGATAACTTTGAGAAATGAAATAAATTCAAAGAAATAAATGGTATTTTAGTCAAAATTATGTACCACATGTCAGCTAATGTGTGAAGAGGTGGAGGTGGTGATATGAAATATTTTCACAAAATTTAGTCTTGGTTTTAATGAAGTTGTAAGTTAGGAAGACCAAAATACAGCAAAAAGACTAAAATAGTATAAAAAGAACAAAAGTTAATACTGCAAGGTGCTGGTTTACACTTTCTGGTATAAAGACGTCCTGTTGATATAGAAGAGAGGAGATTAGCAAAGCAGCGAGAACTTCCTACCAGTCTCCTTGGAGGATGGGGAACCAAAGAATAAGTAATATTAGATCAATACATAGAAAGACAAATGAGACAAAGGGAGATATTTAAAGCCCATTTCTGCTAACATAGAGAGGTAGGACTAAAGAATTTGTATTTATTACAAAGTTTTCAGAGAGGTCTTACTAACAGAGGAAAATATACTTTGGAGTATCTATGTAACTGTGTCACATAATACAATGTAATTAATGAAGTTAAATAATAAAAAAAAAAGACTATAAAAAAAATATACTTTGGGAAATTGTCTCTGGAAGTGAAAATGGACTGACAGATTATGGAAGTCTTCCAAGTCAGGCCCAGGGATTGGTTTACACTTAAAAGAAAACAGGGACTGTTGTGGGATATTGAATAGTACTAAGTGATATTAAGAGGTGGTAATCACAAATGCAGAATGTGGCAATGGTCTAGAGAGTGATTGGGAGGTTTGGGGATCAGAGAGGTGGACAAGAAAGCTCAGTTATGGATAGGAGAGAGGAGAGAAGAGCTCTCACACTGGAGGGAAGAATCATGGTCTTGGATAGATGGTAGTTGTGGTTAACACAAACATAGATAAACCCAAGAGCACTTCACAGGAAAAGCTGATAACTACTGTAGTTTGAATATAAGTCCAGAAGTTTCAAAACTGAACACAGAAAGGATGTATTGCTGTTTACAAAAACTGGGAAGTTGAGAACTTGGAAGGTTTTTGAAATGGGGAAGTGTTTTCATATTGAGATGAGAATGAAGGATTAAATACCATCATCCAGGTGAGAGTTAGAGGCAAAGGACAATATTTCAGAAAGTGCTTGATACATGACAGAAACTCAGTAAATGACAGCTGTTATCATTATGCATTGTTGTGTATACATAGAATTATAACCCGTGCATCTCTGTTTTTCTCTGTTTTTAGGTCCTCAGAAGTGGAAAATTTTTCCTCACCATTTTTTTAAAATTTTCTCAGTATCTAGTATAATAATTGATTCATGGTAGGGATGAGTTTTTGGAAAAGTAAGAATATTAAAGAGTTGAAATTATAATTGATATATGTAAATTGTTTATGTGCTGGGTATGTGGAGGACAGAGAGGCTTACAAATCAAGATTGGCTGTTCCTTAAAATTTGATGATGATTTAAGAACTATAAAATAATGAATTTTTAGAAAGTTGAGACGCTTAGGTAAAGTCCATTTCATCACTATCTTTTAGCACAAGCTGTTAGTGGATGATTCAAAAATTGTCTTCTTATATGGGATTACATCACATTTCTCATTTTTAAGGCTATTTGTGTTTTCTTTTGTGTTATTGTTGTTAGCAAATTTTCTAGAAATTTTAGCTTTATTTGCAAATTCCAACATTAATTTTGTTTTGAATCAATTCCTGGTTTTGTTAGGAATTTTTTTCCTCCTGTATTTTGGATTATTTTGGTTCTTTCTTCTTTTATCTCTTAAAGTATAAGATGTGGCTCCTCCTTTTTACTCTTTATAAATATATGCATATAAAACTATGTATTATGAGCATTGCTTTGGACAAATACATAGATTTCTAAATATGTAGTGCTATCATTAGTGTTACTTTTTTAAAAGATTTATTTACTTTTATTGCAAAGTCAGATATACAGAGAGGAGGAGAGACAGAGAGGAAGATTCACTCCTCAAGTGAGCGCAACGGCCGGTGCTGCGCCGATCCGAAGCTGGGAACCTGGAACCTCTTCCAGGTCTCCCACACGGGTGCAGGGTCCCAAATCTTTGGGCCGTCCTTGACTGCTTTCCCAGGCCACAAGCAGGGAGCTGGATGGGAAGTGGAGCTGCCGGGATTAGAACCGGTGCCCATATGGGATCCCAGGGCTTTCAAGGTGAGGACTTTAGCCGCTAGGCCATGCCACCAGGCCCATAGCTATATATTTAGTAGAAAATTATTTTCCAACTTCTGTATTTCTCTAAAAATAGAAAAGGACTTTAAAAAGTTATTTTTCAATATAAGCTCCATCAAATTAAAGATAGTTTTAGAAGTGAAACAATGAGGCATTTAGTCCAACTCTATAGAACTCAACGTTTTTGGAATTTAAGTAAGTCAACATAGTCTTTTTTAGATTATTAACTGAAGGAAAAAATGAGCTAACTTACACTCTTGTATCTACCAAATTTTGCATTATATCCTTTGGACACAGTGTAGTTCATGCACTGAAATGAGGTTCATTTGTTCATCTATTTATTCATCTATTTATGAAATCAACAAATAACTATTAAGAATCCATTATGTTCCAGCTCCCTATTTGAGTTTTTAGAAAATGACAATGATCCAAATAGATTCAGTCTCAGTTGTCATGGAGTGTGCAGCCTTTTGTTTAGTTTTAAAAAGCTTAAAAACAATGTTATCATTCATGGGCCACAGTGAGATATTTCAGGACATGTGCACAATGTTTCTGATGAAATCAACATTTCCTTTTCGGTGACATTACTTTATGATTAGAGGTTGGAGCATCTCTTCTATTTGTTCATACAAGATATAGTTTATTATAAACTACTGTCTCCACAAATCTGTGTAACACTAGGAAGCTAGTTCTCCAATGTGACTCTGATTTGGTATCCATTACCCAAACATGCACTAATACTCCCCCACCAAGCCCTCCCAGCATCTGCTAATCACTGTTCTGTATTCAGAATGAGATTTCATTTGTTTGTAGTTTGCTTTTGCTTTTGCTTTTGTTTCCCCATATGGAGGAGAACATGTGGGATTTGTCTTCATTTTCTAGTTTACTTCACTAACATAATGTCCTTCAGCTCCTTCTATTTTGCTGTAAATAACAGAATTTCATATTTTTATGGCTGAATTTTATTTTGTGTATTATGTATATTATAGTATAGTATAACATAAATCTCAGTCTGCTTATCCGCTCATCTGATGATAGGCACACTGGCTGATTCTATATCTAGGCTATTATGAATAGTGCTGCAATAAATATTATATAGCAGATACCCTTTGATAAAATGATTTCATGTCTTTTGGGTGCACATAACCAGTAGTGCATCAGATGGTGGTTCTCTCTCTAGCTTTTGTAGTGACTGCACTGACTGTAAATGTTCCCTTTTCTCCACATTCTTATCAGTATTTACTTCTGTCTTTTTGATGGTGGCCCCGAAGTGAGGTGACTTCCCATTGTGGTTTTGATTTGGGTTTCCATGTTGGCAAGCGATACTGAGTATTTTTTCATAGACTTTTTGTTGACCATTTGTATTTCATCTTTTGAGAGCTGTCTATTCAAGTTCTTTGCCCATTTCTTAATTGGATTTTGCTGTTGCTTTTGAGTATTTTGACTTCCTGATAAATTCTACATATTAATCCTTTGTGAGGTAAGTAGCTTGCAAGTATTTTCTCCCATTCTGGTAGACATCTCTTTGCTGAGTTGATTATTCTCTTTGGTGGGCAGAAACTTCTGGGTTTGATATAATCCTGTTTATCTAGTTTTGCTTTTGTTGTCTGCACCTTTTGAGTCCTCTCCAAAAAATCATTTCCTACACCATTTCTTAAAGTGTTTCCCCTGTGTTTACCTAACAAAGGGTTAATATTCAGTTTATATAAGGGACTAAAAAAAGCTGATCAATCCACTTAAGACATGGAAAAGAATCCTAGCAAACAAATAGCAAAAGAAGAAGTATAATTGGATGATATAAATGAGATATGCTTAGTATCACCAGTCATCAAGTACATGGAAATCATCATGACAATGAGATATTACCTTATTCCTGACAGAATACCAATAAAAATAAAAATAAAAACACCAAAATTTAAAAACGTCAGTGAAGATAGGGTGAAAAGGGTACTCTCACACACTGTTGCTAGTAGTGTAAATGAACACAACCACTATGGAAAACAGTATGGAATTTCCTTTAAAAACTAAAAATAGAATTGCTGTGTGGCTCAGCAACTCCAATACAGGATAAATGAGAAAGAAATGAAAATAATAAATGGAAACGGTATCTGCAGTCCCATGTTGTTTATAGTACTGTTCACAATAGCTCAGATATGGAACAACCAACGAGTCTAACATCAGATAAATGGGCTAGGAAACTGTGGTTCACATATATAATCAACTGTTACTTAATAATTTAAAAGAATTAATTTTTTTTCATTTGTGCAACTTGAAAACATCAAGTGAATGAAACTATACACAGAAAGATAACTATTGCATGTTTTTTCTATAGGGTGAAGGTTTAACATTTCAATGTGAACACAGACTAGTGATTACAGTTAATGCTGGAAGCAAGGAAGGTGAGAGATAAAAAGGAGACTGCTTAAGAGATTTGAAATCTGAGTCAGTATTAGCATAATAGGGTGACTATAGTTTACAATAGCTGACTGTGTATTTTTTGAGTGAATGGAAGAGCTCTAAGACTCCATTATATAATTAATGACCAAGAGGAAGAATCTTAATTACCTTGATTTGACCAGTATATAATATATTTAAATTTCACACTGTACCCCATATGTGTCTAATTATTATTGATCATTTTTAATGTTTTAAAAAGAAGATATAAGATAAAATAAAAGTGAGCTTTTAAAAAGGAAATCTTTACATTTCAAGATAATCAAGTTAAATATATATTGACCAGTTTAACCTATTGGCATAATCCAGTTGCATATACAACCAGGCTTTTATAGCTTAGGGTCTGGCACTCATTCAGTGCCGGAACAGACGTTGATGTAATTTTTAAAACACAATTCAAATACAAATAATGAGAGGGCTCACATTTCATTGAAATTATCAATGAGAGAATTACTAATAAAAGGGCTAATTTCTGGGGCGCTGGGGGGGAAAGAAGCATACTGACATCAAAATAAAAGATGGCTAAGGTTGACATTACAATCTGGGGTAAGTTTATCTTCCATTCTATGAACCCAAAAGATCTCTTCTATTTCTGTGGATCGGTCTGTAGCCCATAGCGGTGTCAACCAGCCAAACCTCTTCCCAGTAATGGATTGCCAGGTAGAATACACAGTGACAGCAAAGTTACATCCCCAAGAATGCCAGATGGGTACTAATGTGAAAATTCTCTTACATGATAGCATTTATTATTGTTCCAAAATTGAGATGACTACTTTCACAATGTTCTTAGTCAATGACCATGCATTAAAATGATCTCCCCCATGATAAACATGCATATTCAAATGACTTTGTGCCATGCAATAACTCAATCTCCCATACTTTTCTAACTCTGCAGCAGCTATTCTTCCTAGCCAGAAATGTCAAGCAGATTTTAGGAAATTGGTTGAAACTCAATTCTTTCCTTCAAATATCCTTCAATTTTTTTTTCCAAATCTCATTTAATGAAGACTTGCTGAGTGTATCGGTAATGTATAGAACAGTTTAATGCTGTGATCTTTAAGCTAGAGAACTGATATGTAATTTAAGAGAATCAATTCCCAGATCTTTAAGTTTCCTACGTAACCTTTTAAAGAAATGATTTGCTGAGTACTTGACTGTAATTCTCATATCTTAGCTCCCATTTCAAAGTTTCCAACTTTATACGAGAAGGAATTTTATCTTGCAGGATTTCCCCCTGGCTTAAAATTTTCTTAGGTATTGCTTCATGGAAGGATGGTTTTTTGGTGTTAAAGAAGTCACCATCAATAAGCACCATAAACATCACCTCAAGCATTTAATTTTATTTTTTTTTAAGTTTTATTTGTTTGAAAGGCAGAATGACAGAGAGACGGTGGGGGAAGGGAAGAGATCTTCCAATAAACAGTTAGAATGTGGTTTGATCTCCAACCTCCAACATAAGAGTGGAGATGAGAGAGGACTAGCATTTTCTTCTTGTTTTCTCACTATTTGCTGTTACTTCAAAGTGTAACCAAAGGCAGACTCAGGGCACATACTAGTGATTGTTTTAAGTAGAGTCATCTTTTGGGAAAATGCAGTAATTGGAATATATTGTGTGTGTTAGCCAGTTGATCTTTCAGTCCACAAATATTTATTTCCGAAGGTGATAATTTCTTAGACACTGTGCATAAGCATATTTTGTGATTGGAAGTGATGATGTTTATTTATGTTTTATGTGCATAAATCACAGTCTTTGTTCCAAGTGTAGACATATACAAGCTTTCACACATAATTTAATAAAAATAGAGATCAGTATTTTAAGATGCTCTCAAAATGGCAGAGCAAAGAATCCATATGTGAGGTACTGGTGAAGCAGATCATTAACAATAGTGATGTCTTAGTTATATTTGCTAAGGTTTTAGGAAAGTAAGTGTGAACTGGAAAGAGAGAAAAGACAGGCATGTTATTGTCTATGTTTTTGAATTTCCAGAAATTCATGTGTTGAAGTGTAATAAATTTGAGAGTAGCACAAGAATATTGAGTAGTGGAACACCTGCAAGCTATTTTGGGGGAGCATATGGTGTGGAAAGATAGCCCTGGAGAAACTGAAGTTTCATGAGCTACAGTCTACTGTCTAGAATCCCCATGCCAGAAATCCAGAAATCCTCATGACTCAATGAAGCAGATACAGGGTATTGAGAGAGCAAATGACCTGATAGATCCTGGGGTAAATGCAAAGATTTTTTCACAGTGAAGAACTTTGAGATGGAGTAAAATTCTGGGACAATTGCTTTCAGCAGAATTGCCAACACATAATCCTAAAGGCACAGGTGTGGATGGAGCCATAGCTGGCTTGTTATCTACCACGGGAATACATGAGACTGAAAACCCAGCTGCGTGGACCAATGTATTCAAAGATAATAGATCTACTAAAATGCTGCTGCTATTGTTGTTTAGCCTTATCTGACACTCAGCTGTGTCCTCTTACTATCCAAATGTGTTCACAGATAGTAAAGAAATGGAGCTTAAAATAAATCATCCAAAATATTAAGTGATCTACTAGAGATTTTAAATTAACTTTTAAGTGGAGCTGAAATTTAACTCAGAATTTAAAGTGAAGGGGACTCAGAAGAAACATAGATGCAGTCAATAGAAAGTTTTAGGATTTAAACTTTGTGACTGCTTAGTGGATGGGGTGGCAAATGAGAAGTATTGTATCTCTTAGACAATTTTTCCTTGTATATTTTTATAGACCTAAGTATAATATAAATTTGACACCGTACTGTATACTTTTACTTTTTTTCCTATTAGCTCATCCATTCATTTATTGCTACATTACGCTGAATTTATACATTTTTTTTTCAGGAATCTTTGAAAATGGCATATGACACAAGAACAACTAAGTAATGTAAAATCAGGAAGGTGTAGGGTGCCAAGGCTTTGGGCTGTCCTCTACCGCTTTCCCAGGCTACAAACAGCGAGCTGGATGGGAAGTGGAGCAGCCGGGACACAAACCAGTGCCCATATGGGATCCTGGTGCTTGCAAGATGAGGATTTAGACACTGAGGCGTTGTGCCAGGCTCTTTTTTCAGGTTTTTACCTCAGCTACATTGACCTGGGTTTTCTCTTGTTTGTATACAGATTTATATGCTAGTATTTCTTTAAGTTGCAGTTTTATTTATTAAAAAAATCAAGTTTGGAAACAATGTACTTAGCAGACTCACCTATAAAAGTTATCGACTGAGTAAAATTAAAGTATATTCCATAGATGTAAAATTTTAATAGTCATGGAAACTCACATTATAGGAAAATGGTTTATTCATGTGGGAAAGCATTTAGCATATATTAGCTTTTCACTGGAGGAAAACAAAATTTGGAAAATAGCTTTTACATCAGGCTTAACTAATTCAACAGCCTTCCAGAGTCTCCTGTGCCTATGAAGATGGGCAGAAGGGCTCAAAGACTGCACAAAGGCCTTGACAATAAACATGATGTACTTCGTGGGGGTGGGGCATCATGGACACAAAAATAGATGTTGACATTATTTATCCCCTTTTATTTGTCTTTCTTCCCTTGGTGTAAAGTGGATTCCTCTCAGGTTCCATGTATTGCTCATTTCTCAGGGGATATAAGGGTAGTACCCATGCCCATGGCAGCTATTTGACCCCACATTTAGATCTTATTTTTGCCTGGTCACTTCCTCCCAGGTTGCCTCATCAAAAGCAATTACAGCATTAGCAGAAGTTAGCTTGACCTTTGTTTTGTTTTTGTTTGTGTGTAATAGCACACGAAGCTCTACTTGACAATTGCTATGCTCCTTTCTCATCTTCCTATATGCCAGGCAACTGATGCATTAAATAACTTTTAAAAACACATGATGGATCCAGGTTAAAGTCAGGAAGAAGGATAGGAATACATCAGTCAGGAAACAATGAGATGGACATAAAACAGATTTTTGCATTGCTTTAGAACTGTATAGAAAAAAAGAGACATATAAATCAGATAGTCCAGGATGGAAAGCAGAAGGTAAGGAAATCCCCCTATCTGGAAACTGAGAAAAAATAGATTAAAATATTTATTTATTCAAAAGGCAGTTACAGAAATTAGAGGTAAAAATAGAGAGATAGAGATCTTCCATATGGTGCCCAAATGGGATACCAGCACATTGCAAGTGGAGACTTAACATGCTACAGCATAGCTCTGGCCCCAGAACAAGTTTCTGATTGTGTGACTATTAGGTGAGCCTGCAGTAAAAAGATTTTTTTAAGTTATTTTAAAAGATTTATTTATTTACTTGACAGTTGGAGCTAAGGATAGACTGAAGAAGAAGCAGAGAAATCTTCCATTCCTCAAATGTCTTCAATGACTGGAGCTGGGCCAGTCTGAAGCTAGGAGTCAGGAGCTTCATCCAGGCCTGTCATATGGGTACAGGGGCCCAAGCACTTGGGCTGTCCTCAACTGCTTTCATAGGCACTTTAACAGGGAACTGGATTGGAGGTAGAGCAGCCAGGACTCAAAAAAACTTGTAAAGAAGGCAAGAAATTCAATTTTGCTTTTCAAGTCCCAAGTTTCAAAGTTGAGTGTGAGGTGACCATAGTGCATACAGATATATAATATGGAGGATAAAAAAATGAAAGATTAATATATTTTTCTAGAAGCATATAGTATATAGGCCAGGTTGTGAGAGTTGCTGGCTGCAGTGACTCTCAGTCGTGTTCCAAAACACACTTGTGAGGGTTAAAGTATGGCTGCGGTTACCATCCTCTTACTAGTTTGAGACTTACAGCTTGTAGTTCTCTCTGTGTTCCCTATGATCAGAAAAAAAATTTTTTTTTCCTCTCCAGAAAACACAATGATTGGAGCCTGCGCTGTGGTGTAACAGATAAAACTACTACCTGTGACACTAGAATCCCATAAGGGCATCTGTTCCACTTATGATCCAGTTCCATGATAATGGCCTTGGGAAGATGGCTCAAGTGGCTTGGGCCCCTGCACCCATTCAGGAGACCTGAAAGAAGCTCCTGGCTGCAAATTGCCTCAGTCCTGGTCTTTAAAGCCATTGGGAGAGTGGACCAGTGGATGGAAGACTTCTCCCTTAGTCTCTCTCTCTCTCTCCTTGTAAATCTGCCTTTCAAATGAATAAATCAATGTTAAAACAAAAAGAGAAACACATTGATTTCCTCTGAATGTAGATGCTGCCCTGAGCCTGCCTTTCAGCCTCTGTGCAGACACTGGGGTCTGAGGTTTCTGTACAGCTCTCTCTGTTGCTCCTATCACTGTGAGCTCCTGAGAGCACAGAGATACGTCCCGGCATCCTCCAGCTGCAAGTCTGAGATCTTGAGACTAAAGGCTTTGGCTGCTTTCTGAAAGTTCACAGAGAAACGATTCTGCGTGGCATTCTCTGGCTTGTGAGCTTCTTGGCGAATAATGAGAATCAGCTCCCTGCCAGGAGGCTGTTTGCACCAAAACAAATAGTAATTGCTGTCCCGCGTGTCATACGTGCAGTCCAGGGTCACTGTCTCTGGCTCGTGCACAGACATTTCTGGTTGTGTCTGAGTGACTGTCTGGGCCATGCTGAAGCCTGTGGGGAAGAGAAGAGGGAAGCTTGCATTGGGAGATCATGTCACAAAGACACACAGACAAACCCACAAACTGGTTCTCCTACCTACCTTCTTCCTTCTTGTTGATCCTAAGGGGAAAAAATCCATGAGCATTCTCTGCAGCTGGGACCAATGAATTGAGATCCTTGCTATATTAATCTCCCCAACCCCACTTCCAGTCCTGTTGATGCTAGTGAGTGCTCATAAGTGTGCTCCACTTACCAAGACATGTGGAGACCAGGAGAGCCCACAGGGAGCTCCCATGTGCCATGCTCCTTCCCGCAGGGTGAGAAATCTTGCCATCTGACCTTCACCTTGGGTGTCAGCTGTCCCTGTGACATCACTGTTCTAACAGAAAATGACACATCAGGTGGGCTGCTGATCATATCTTACTTACACAAACACATCAAAATATGTTGTCATTTGTTTCAGAACACAAAACTGTGGTTATGCTGCTGAATACAAAAGATGTTAGGAGAGGGTGTTGGCATCATGGTTAAATTGCTGCTTGCGGTGCCTGCATCCTGTATCAGAGTACCTGTCTGGGTCCTGACTCCTCTGTTTCGAATCTTGCTACCTGCTCACGTGTGCCTTGCTGGATCAAGTGTTTGGGTCCCTGACACCTACATGTGTGACCCAAATTGAGTTCTGGGTTCCTGGCTTTAATCCAGTGCCAGATATTGCAGCCAATTGGGGGAAATAAAAGATATTTCTTCCTCTCTCTCATAAAACGAAAATGCATTAAATAAAAATTTTACAATAGGTACAATAATGATCATTCCCTGGTCACTCTCCAAATGCCAGAAAATGTTTGCAACAGCGTGGCCTGTGCCAGAATGAAGTCAGGAAGCTGGAACACAACCCAGTTCTCTCACATGTGTAGCAGGAACCCAAGTGCTTGAGCTGTCACCTGCTGCCTACCAAGGTATGTGCAGGAAACTTGAATCAGAAGCAGAGCCAGGACTTGAGCATCACACTCTTTGTGTGGGCCATCAAAGAAGCATCTTATGCCTGTCCTTGATTTTTATAGAAACATAGTTTGGAGAGGAAAATGAGAAGGTGGTAAAGATAATGTAGAGACTTTTTCTCTAGAAGTATTCTTCCCTACTTCTGTTCCTCTCCCCATCTCTTTTTCCCTATCCCTCTGTCAATATCATAAATTGGTCTCTAGGCTGTGATAACATAGATTTTGGTTATGTTATTCCTTGATAAATATTGCATGACTCTTTTAATCATTGCTAGAAATGATGAAAACTGGAGATGTCAATGACACTGCTCAGATGGTCTAGAGAAAATTGGCATCAGGATTGATGTGTCTGAATGAACTGTTATTTACTGAAGGGCCTTTTCTTGTAAAGAGTACCTGGTTTGGGCTGTGCCAGTGAGCATTGCAATATGTAGCAAGTGTTCCCGTCAAGGCTTTGTGCACGTCTACAATGACTCTGTGAAAGGAGAATCAGAACAATTAACATAAAAGAAATTCAGCTGAGAACATTCTGTGTCGTACGTCTGGCAGCTTTTCACTGGCATCTCATTTTCTTCTGTACACACATTCTTCTAAAAGATAGAGAGAAGGAAGGCCAGGAATTACAGTCCTCGGGTTACAGAAAATGAAAACTTGCAGTGAAGGAACCACTGGTCTCATTTGCATGATTTTCCTCTGCCATCTGAATTTGTGACAGCGAATCTTAGACAAGGCCATCTCTGTGGTCTCTAAAGTGTTTATCTGAACTTTTTATAAACTTCTTCCCTATCAAACAAGTAGGAGAATGAAAGATTAAATGAAAAAGCTGGTCCTCACACTCCTGTCCTACTTATTATTTCAGGTTGGAAGTCATGGTAAACAGAACATGTTTTGTCATGTCCTCAGCTCCAGGGGACTTCCTAAATGACATTCGGCTAAGTTGTTGCTGATGGCAGAGTGCGCTCTCTCTCATATAGTGAGTCCTTAAATTTTTGCCGTACCTATGGTTTTCTGGCTGAAGACATACGAAGTTGGTAAATGTGTCACTACTTACTTCTTCTCACCAATTCATAGGAACTTCTTGATGACTGGGCCATCTTCTTTCTCAATCTCAGCCCAGCTGAAGCTCTGGGTGCACTTGTGAGGGTCTTTTTTTTTGCCTCTTTTCTGGGCTCACTGGGCCTGTCAAGCCAAGTGGGGAGCCCATGCCAGAGGGTCCATTTTGCTGGTTAGATCTTTTCTGGGACTCTGGACCCAGACAAACTTTCATATCTTATACTCAGCATCCAATTAGTCTCCAGCTTCCAGAGATAGTTATCAAGTTATTGAACTCTGAAAAGCCAAAAAAATGAAAGTTTCAAGATGATAAATATGAGGGTGGAGGGGGCAGTCCTGGCAGATCTTTTCCTGGAAGCAGAACCACTTCTGGGGATTCTGAGAAATTCTAACCCATGTTGTTAGAGTAACAACCCTACCTGAGAGCTCCCATCACTGTTAGACTATAGAAAGCAGAAGATAGGAGGAAGTGCGTGAATTGTGCAGGCTTACTGCCATGTTTTCATGGGAAAATCTCTACTAAGAGACTGAGGCACAGCACCAATCAATGGCACAATTAGGAGGAGCTGCTCCAGACATCAGATATATCCCCTCTTTTTTGTAAAAAAAAAATACTGTTTATTTATTTGAAGGGGGGGAGAGGGAGGGAGAGAGGGAAAGAGAGAGAGAGAGAGAGCTCTTATCTAAAGGTTCACTCCTCAAACAGTTGTAATATCCAGAGCTGGACTAGGTCCCAGGAACCAGGAATTCCACCTGGGTCTTTCACGTGGGTGGCAAGGGACCAGCCAGGTAGACTATTCCCTGATACCTTCGCAGGTGCATTAGCAGGAAGCTGTATCAGAAGCAGAGTAGTCAGGACTCAATCCTTCACTATTGGATAGCGGCCTCGCAAGTGATGGCTTAACCTGATGCACCACCACACCAGTGCCCAGACACTCCCTCTTAGTGACACTGGGGGGCCCAAGCCTCGGGCACCTCATGTTTATGGTTCTCTTGAATCCTAGGTCCTTTTAACATCTTTGTTTTTTAAAGGTTTTCTTTAATTCATTATATTTGTTTTTAATTTTTTTTTTTTTGTTAGAGGGGCCATGGGGATTGCTAATAACTCCTCGTAGATATCCTAATGCAAGTTGTAGGTCTTGATGCATTTGGACACTTCCTGGGGAACATAGGCTCTCTGCCGTGTTGAGGCTGTTGGTTAAGTCTCTTGCCTGGGTGGCTGGCCTCAGAGAGGTCGCTAATCTTTCCTTGAATTACAAAGCCCTGGCAAGAACAAAGCACACACTTTGTTCTCCATCCTTTTCATCCGGTACCTGTGTCTCTGAAACACTGTTCAAATAATTATGGGTGATAACAAAATTCTTCCCTTCTTGGATGATGAGTTGGAAAGGACTTTCTTCTTTTTTCATTTGACAGGTAATTTGTTTCAAGAGCTAACATTAGAGGGTGGGTTAGAAATTCATTCCCTTTTTGAGTTCCTTATGTAGAAGCTAGAGACCAGTTTTCAGAACAACTTGAGTTCTCTGGGTTCCTGATGACATCAATTTTGTCTACTTATATTCAAACCATAAGGGTGTCACCCAGGTAGCTCTTCTGTGGTTTGACCTTTCCAAACTCATGTAATATTCGATTCTGGAAATGAACGTATGATCTAGCATCTACAGAGAATTTTGCTTTCACTCCGTAGTATGTAGAGCAGATTTTTCAGCCTGAGACAAGTTTTGGAAATAAATGTTTTTAATGAGAACAAGCAGTGCCCTCTTCAGGCCAAAAAGATCATTTTTGAAGCAGCTCTTAAGACTTACTCCTGAGCTTGGTGCAGTTGCCTAGTGACTAAAGTTCTCAACGTATACGTGCAGGATTCCATTTGGGCACCTGCTCATGTCCCAGCTGCTCCACTTGCTTTCCAGCTCCCTGCTTGTGGCCTGGGAAAGCAGTTGACTATGGCCCAAAGCCTTCAGACATTGCATCCACATGGGAGACCCTGAAAAAGCTCTGGGCTCTTGGTTTCAGATCAGCTCAGTACTGGCTGTTGTGGCTACTTGGGGTGTGAACCGGCAAATGGAGGATCTTTCTCTCTGTCTCTTCTTCTCTCTGTACATCTGTTTTCCCATATCATTTGGTGGTCTAACAAATGGCATCACTACCATGTCAAACATTAAAGACAGCATTAACACTGTAAAGAGTGTTACCCTTGGGTTGGCACCTTGAAAGGACAGCATTCCTTCATTCTTCTAGTCCTCTGCTACAGGTACTGTGGACATAGGTCACCTTTTAAGTTCTGTGGAATCCAGTAACAAAATGGAGTCACTTAGGTTCAGGCCTGTATAAGTTTGCTAACCTTCTCTTTATGCTTCTATACAAAACGAAATGCTTTGCCAACTTCCTTTTTTTTTTTTTTTTTGCCAAAGTACAAGATGCAACATGGCCTGCCAGTAACCCTCGGCTCCAGGAACTAATATTATTTATTTTGCTACATTCTGGTTTTCATGTCTGCCTAATTCACCCACCCATTCTATAAAACCCTTTTAACCCTCATTCTTGGGTCACTCTCTGAAGGAAAAGAGAGCTGATTCCAGCTGGTTGGTCTGTTTACCTGACTCCTCAACAAACCTTGCTACTTTGCAGAGTTGTCTGGGCTGTACTTCTTGGGGGACTCAGGTTGGATGCAACAGTTCCTGATAGACATAGTGCATGCCCTATCTGGTGATGCTCCCATTGTCACTCCTATCGTGTTCTTAGATGATACCCAGGAGAAGGTTTTGACAGGGTGATACAGACAAAGGTTGAGATGCCTACATCCCACATTGTAGTCTGTGGGTTTTGTATCTGCCTCTGGTTCCTGATTCCAGCTTCCTGGTGGTAACGATAATGGCCCGAGTAATTGGGTTCCTGACACTTTACGTGGGTTACCTGGGTTGTGATCCTGACTTTTTCCTAACTTCATCTTGTTTTAGCTCCAGCCACTGTTGGCATTTAGGGAATAAAACAGTGGATGGGCACTCTCTCTGTTTACCTCTGTCTCCACCTCTCAGATAAAAGTTAAGTGTGTATATATATGTGTATGTTTTTTATATATATATGCATATACACACTTGCATAGTATATATTATATATAAGTTAAGCATATATAAATGTGTATATGTGTGTGTAAATATATATACATATGTATCTACATATATATTTTAAAATAGTCACTTGTTTTGAGGAGATTCAACTTTGAACATGAGTGGAAAATTAAAAGAATAAACAACAGTTGACAAAATAAAAGAGTTTTGAGTCCTGAAAGTAAGAGCCCCCCCAAAAATCATGAAGATTGGCTAGACAGAGAAAATACTTAGGATGTCTGTTATATACCAAGTATTGTACAAAACTCTGATGTCAAATGCAGTGCTGCCAGTGATGGAACTTTGTAAAAGTGGAAAGCCCTTAGCATGTTCTTAGTTTTAATGTCACATCAAAGGTTTAAACCTTCAGACATTCATATCTTTGTGTTTCCTCTAGTCAGAGAGAATTCCACGGTTATGTTTTTCTCTTGCCTCAGACCCTCTCCGTCTCCCATCTGTGCATGTGTGCTGAGGACTGAGGTTTCTGTAAGGTTCTCCCTGTCATCTGTGTCACCGTGAGCTCCTGAGAGCACATAGATACGTCCCGGCATCCTCCAGCTGCAAGTCTGAGATCTTGAGACTAAAGGCTTTGGCTGCTTTCTGAAAGTTCACAGAGAAACGATTCTGCGTGGCATTCTCTGGCTTGTGAGCTTCTTGGCGAATAATGAGAACCAGCTCCCTGCTGGGAGGCTGTTTGTACCAAAATAAATAGTAATTGCTGTCCTGTGTGTCATACGTGCAGTCCAAGGTCACTGTCTCTGGCTCGTGCACAGACATTTCTGGTTGTGTCTGAGTGACTGTCTGGGCCATGCTGAAGCCTGTGGGGAAGAGAAGAGGGAAGCTTGCATTGGGAGATCATGTCACAAAGACACACAGACAAACCCACAAGCTGGTTCCCTCCTTCCTTTATTTTTCATCATCCAAGCTGGAGTATAGCACATGCTGTCTCATGATAGCTGTGATCTAAGGGGCTGTGTGGTCTCTGTACTATGTATTTTCTTTCTTGCTTTACAGCCCTAGCTAGAAATCATTATGCATAAAGTCCTACAACTGCCTTACCCAGACAGGTGGCGACAGTCACTGCCCACAGCAAGCTGGCAAGTTTCATACCAACAGCTCTCCCTGTAGGGTGCAAAGCTCCTGCTCTGCCTGAACTTCTCCTCTGGGCTAGGTGATGATTCTTCTTCAAAGCAGGAAGTGTTGTGGCAGGTGGGCGGGTGACTACAACTCACGGAAGAAAGTTTTCCCAACACTTTTGATGTCCTGTTCAGTAAACATGCTTTTGGTTATGCTCTTATATAAAAGCAAAAAATGTTTTCTGGGTTCTTAGTCTTGAATGAAAATAAAGAGGAATTGGAACGGACAAATTAATTTTTGATAAGTCCTAATCTTGCAGAAAGAATGGGACTTGGATTAGTACATGAAATGACAGAGTTTCATTTGCAGTAATGACAAGCCCTGCCATCGTTTCTTTACTTCATTATAAATAAACAAAATTATAGGGGCTGGCCTGGGGCACAGTGGGGTTAAACAACCACATGTGATGCTGACATCCTATGTGGGCACTGGTTTGTGTTCTGGCTGCTCCACTCCCATGCCAGTTCCCTGCTGATAGCCCTGGGAAAGCAACAGAATATGGTCCAAGTGCCTGGTCCATTGCACCATGTGGGAGATCTAGATTAAGCTCCTGGCTCTCAGCTTCAGTCTAACCCAGTCATGGCCATTTTATCCATTTGGGATGAGATCCAGCAGATGGATGGGGCCTTTGGAAAGTGATTACAATTCCATGATGCCATGAAGGTAATTAGGATGCCATCCATGCCGGTTAATTTATTAGTGGCTTTGTAAGAAGAGGTAGAGAGAGTAAGCTATTGATCTAGCTTTCTCTTCCCCCGTGTCATGCTATAACAAGAAAGCGCCCACCAGATATGGTGAGCAGATGCTTCTGCTATGCACTTTGACGTCTTAGCCCTTAGGACTGTACATCAAATAAACTTCCCTTGCTTACCAATTGACTAGTCCAACATGTTCTATTGTAGCAATAGAAAATGGACTGAGGCAGGGAGTGTGAATGGAACCTTGCAACATTGTGGGTACTATCTGAGAGGCATGAGTTCCATCTGACAAAGAGGTAATGACTGAGTATTCCTTCCTAGAGGGATAGCAAGACACCATGAGTGTGGTTACCAGTCCTGAACAAGGCTACTAAAACCCTTCATACTTCAAAGCCCAATTGGATGATAATACAGGAATAAACACTATATTCCTCCTAGGTTTTTTTCTCTCTCTCTTTGTCTCATGATTTGAATACCTATATATTCTTTTTGGATCTCTGAAAATCAGTTTCAATACAAGGATTTTGTGCAAATAATTTATTGCAGGCAATTCTAGGAAATTGATTGGAAATGAAGTAGTAAAGGCAAGGAAGGCAATAGAGGGTGTACCATCAAGTCAGCTACCATTAAAGGGAGTTGGAGTACAATCTTTCTGGGTAACTCTGGGAGACAAGATAGCGTTGCCTTTGGAGTTATCCTATTTGAGACATAAGAAAGATGGAGTAATCATCCAAGAACTTGTTATCTATCACAGATAGAGTCATTCTAACTGGCATTTCTTGCTTGCTCTGTATACTGTCCTTACTACCCTTCATTTAGCAGCCAGGAGCCTGAAGAAACCAAACTAGTAGGAGGAAAGATAAATTTATTTGTCCATGTAGATTTGACTGGACTCATGTCTCAAGAATCAAAACCTGACTCTTGCTCTTTTTTTTTTTCTGCATGACTATATGCAAGTCATGGTTACAAGGCAATTTCAGGAGCTATGTCCCTTTGTTAGGTAGGCAAGCTTACAAGGCAGCTGGGTCTTGGGTATAGCAGCAGGTGGGGATGGAGCCTCAGAGGTCAATGGGGGCCTATCTAGACCCATCTGGTCATCGTAGCCAAGAGGGTACATTTTTGAGTTTTGGGGTCTGCAACATCCAAAACTGCTGGAGTTTTCATGAAATAGAATTCAATGGAAGAAGTGACTGCCAAGGGGATGTAGTTGAGACATCAATCTCATAAGAATGATCTATCCTTCATCCTGCTCAAATTGCTGTGCGCAGTGCACTGTCATCCTTAGGTATGACTCACTCTCCCCCTCTCCACCATCCAGAGGTCTTGCTGATACTGCAAACTTTCAGTGTTTCCCTCTTCATAACCTTTGACCATATCCCTAAGTCTCTTCTGTTATCTGGTTGAACTTTAATCAACATTTAAGGAAGCACCAGCTCTTCCATCCCACTGTCTTCTCTTTACACCTTTCTATTATAAACTTTGAACCATTTTCCCTTAGGTCTGGAACCTGATCTTCCAAGTCAATCTTTTTGGAAGGCCAACATACATTTCCTTTCACAACTGAATTCAATGGTTATAGCTTTTAAGGCTTTTGTGTGTACTATATCTTTGTAAAAGTCTATAAAGGAACTCGAAGGCAAGACTTTTATTCTGTTCTCCCTTTGTTCGTTGGTGCCTTCTCCTTCAGATATTAATCCTCAAGTTTCTGGATTAGTTCTAACAGAAGTAAGTATGTGTGACTGAAAAACAAGACACATTGAATATATTTGAAGGCATCATCTATCTGCACATAATCTTCAGATGAAATGTTTGACATAATGAGTCCTTTACAATCAGAGTAAGTACGCCTGGAGCTCTTTTACCTTCTTTTTTCAAAGATTTATTTATTTTTATTGGAAAGGCAGATCTACAGAGAAGGAGCTACAGAAAAATTTTCTAACTGCTGGTTCACTCCCCAAGTGTCTGCAATGGCCAGAACTGAGCCAATCTGAAGCCAGGAGCAGGAACTTCTTCCAGGTCTCCTATGTGTATGCAGGATCCCAAGGCCTTGGGCCATCTTCTACTACTTTCCCAAGCCATAAACAGGTAGCTGGATGGGAAGTGGAACTACTGGGGCACAAATCGGTGTCTGTTTAGGATCCCAGCATGTGCAAGGGGAGGATTTAGCCACTGAGCCATCATGCCAGGTCTCCTGGAGCTCTTCTGAGAGGAGGTGTATCTGGGGCCCTCGGTGAGATTTTACAGGGTGCAGGTGCAGGCAGGGCGCTGTGTACTCACAGCACAGTAGGATATGGCTGAGTCTTGGAGCTGCATATCCCTTATGTGCAGAGGGAAGTGCTGATCCTCTTTGTTAAGCTTGACTGTGACTCTCCTGCTGGTCTTTTCTCCCATGTTGGACAGCTTTTGTATCAGGGAGATGGGTCCTGTCTCAGGATGCTGCTTAAACAACTGGAAGAAGTCTATGCCTGTCTCTGTAGCTGCAGTTCAGGGTAAAGCTCTTGCCTTCCCTGACTGTCAGGGAGGGAGGGCTCTGTGCCAGGGGTGGTTGTCCTTTCAACCCTGTTAAGCAGAACAGAAGATTTTCACTCATAAGAACTCAGGCTTACTGTTGAAGGTGGTTGTTTTTGGAATGTTTTTGGAATGTATTCCGCACCTTCCTTCCAGTAAATCTCACACTGTCTCTGGGGTCCTTCTCTAGACTTTATTGCCAGATCTGCCTACTTTTCCACCTCACATATCCCTTCCTTTCCTTCTTGCCCCCACTCACTCACAGGTCAGCCACACACATAGGAGCATCAGTGAAACCCTCAGGGTAGTCTCCATTCTTGCTTCTTGCTTATGAGCTCAATGCTCAGTTTGGAGGCCTGGGACGGATGAGTTCGATGGGCCTGCTTCACTATTGTCGCTTCGGCAGTTAAGACCTCCTTGTCTCTCTGCCCCAGGAAGTACACCATCAAAGGCCCTGTCAGAGGAAGCACTGCCCCCATGCGGTCTGGAAGTTTTTTTTTTTTTTTTTAGGAAAACTTTCCTCCCCTAGTCTCTGCCCGTTCCCAATTCCCATGAATACAAAGTAGCTCGTTATGTTGGGTGACAGGAGAGAAGGCACAGAGAGGTGAAAAGTGAGCACATAGGAAAGGAAACAAATGCAGTATTCACATGGTCTTTAGCGATGACTGTGGAGCGACTGGCACATCTGGAACGCCCCCTTTGCTCTCCTCACTCTTCAAGGAAACTCACGCAAGTTCTTTGCCTGTAGATCACAGAGCTACTTTCTCAAAGGGCATGAACAGGTGAGAGAAACCTTGGTTCTTTCCTTTCACTCATCCTTTCCTGTTGGGAGCACTGCACGAATGCCCTGCCCTAGGATGGTGGCTGGTTCAAGGCCAGGAGGCAGCAGGAAGACAGGAGGTCACAGGTGAGGCGGATCTGCCTCCTTTCCAGGGCCTGGCCAGTCAGGTAGCACCCAGTGGACCCACGGGAATGCAAGTGATGGGAGTGAGAGCTGAAATTGCTATGGCAATAAATATAGTTATTGCTATCTTATAGGCTAGCCTGTTTTCGCAATTTTTTAGAGCATAGAAAATGTAGCTGTTTTAGCCGCTTTTACAATTTTTAGCTAGAGGAATTAAGGATGCTTTTATTAAAGAAAAATGCTTTTGATTATTGTTTTACTGTTTATGGGGTTGTAGAGTCTATAATTGTAGAGGGATTTAATATTTGTAATTTTTGTTTTTAGAATTATATTTTTTCCCTTGTAAACTATTTTCCCATTGAATAATGGGCAAGTTGTAGAAATAGAAATGTGGTAGGAATGTACTACTGATTAGCAGGTAATCGCATGTGCCTTGGCCTTGGAGTCCTGGTTGCCGCTCCATGGCTACTGTTAAAGAATGAATAATGGCTTGCTTTGAAGAATATGAATACAGTGTTTTAAAGAATTATCTCTAGGGGCACCTGCTTAGCCCTGAATGGAATGACCGAATGTCTGTACATGCCCCCTTAGTCTTGAAGTAAAGATAGAACAATTAGTTGCTTTTGCAGAAGCTTGTGAGGTTTTGAGTAAATAAAAGGACAGCTTTTTCTTGGGCTGTTGTGAGAACGCACCAAGTGTCAGTGTCTGTGTCTTTCTTTATCGCTGACTCCACGCACCCTTCCCGAGCTCCGAACTCTTGGCTGGAGCTGGACTCCGGCACTTTCCTTTACTGTAGCTTTGGTTTACCTTTCAACCTGAACTGCTTTAGATTCTCTAAAGAGAAAACAGAGCTATAGAATATCCTTCCTTTTCATATGTTTTCAGGCATTGGAAAGTAGTCTGGTCTGGCTAACTGTGGAAGTGCCGGTGTGTTTGAAAACATCTGAGGGCTTTCTGATATTTAGTTTTGGGGCCAGTGCAGACTCTCCTTGTATTTTCTACATCAATTACCTGAAACCTTGTTTTATGTTCTTTCTGGTTTTTGTACAAAGAATTAAGGACTCAAGAAGAACAGAGGTAGCAACCTTCATGCAAAAAACAAGATCAATAGGTATATAGATAAAGATGTATATATGTATATTCATCTGGAGGAACTGTATAATGGAGAACAGCATATTGAGAAGTAAAGATGCAGTGCAGTATGCCTCTCTACTCCTGAATAAAAGATGGACTCCCAATGAAACTGCTAAATATATCCTGACAATAGGATGCCGAACTTTCTACCATTGTCTGTATCTACAATGTCAGGATACACTTAAATAGCAGAATGATGGACTATTGTTAAAGGATGATACTATTGTAATAATATGGAGAAAAACAGTGTGTGTGGGGGAGCAGAAATGAGAACGTGGAGATGAAAATGGGCAAGTGGAGGGGTGGAATTCTTGTGTCCAACGAACCATATCATTTTAAAAAAGAGAGAAAAAAAAGAGCAGAGGCTAAGGTTAAGGTTCTCTCCTGTTCTTTTTGAAACTTGTTTATTTGGGAAGAGAGAATGAGCAGGAGAAACAGACCTAGAAAAGAGATAGAGAGGGAGAGCTCTATCTACTGGTTCACACCACTGAGTGTGGGCTCAGTCAAAACTAGCAGCCAGAAGTTCAATCCACATTTCTCGTGTGAGTGGCAGGAGCCCAGTTACTGAAGACATCAGGAGACTGGAATTAGGAACTAGAGCTGAACTGGATCTTAATCTCTGTTGAATGACCACACCTGTGTTCTAGGCTTTGCACCCAGTTCTTACCCTGCTGATTCTGGGTGCTTACCGCTGAACCATATTTTCTCATCTACAATCCTGGTTAAATCTCTTGTCCTGGAAATTTTATTACTATCCTGCTGTCCCTTTCTTTCTTCTTTTCTTTTCTTTCTTTTTCTTTTCTTTCCTTTCCTTTTTTATTTTCTTTCTTTCTTTCTTTTTTCTTTTCTTTCACATTTATTTATTTTTATTGGAAAGTCACTTCTGCAGAGAGGACGGGAAACAGAGAGGAATATCTTCTGTCCGCTGATTCACTCCCCAAGTAGCCCCAACAGCTAGAGCCGATCTGATCCAAAGCCAGGAGCTTTTCCAGATCTCCCACATGGGTGCATGGTCCCAAGGCTTTGGCCTTTCCATGACCGCTTTCCCAGGTCACAGGCAAGGAGCTGGATGGGAAGCGGAGCAGCCAGGACATGAACCGGTGCCCATATTGGATCCCAACTCATGAAAGCAAGGACTTTAGCCACTAGGCTACTGCACCACGCCAGGCCTGCCTTTTGTTTCTTATGCTCATGAGGTGAGGGGTTGTGATGTGCAAAGAGCTGTGATCATCTGTGGTGTTAGCAGTGGACATTCATCTTCTATTCTTCATTTATGAAATCACACAGCATAGGGAGGTTCTGCATCTCCTTTTCCTCCAAAATACGGTGTTATTGTGCCTGGGATTGGAGTCAGCTTTCCCTTGCAGCTGCAGGGTCTGGACAAGACTGTGCTTCATTTCACTGTTTTGTCATTTTTGTTTGAGAAAAAATAACAGACACACAGGCAGTGAATCTGGCTATTTGCAACCTGGTATGTTTTCCTGGGAGCCTTATGGTCATGCTTTTTTCCTTATCGCAGTATCCTCAAATCACATCGCCTGGAGAAACAGAATGCTTGCAAAACGTCTGCCTATCTTAAGATCCTTGTATCCATGTGGATACTCATCAGGAAAGTTCTCAAAGTAGAGAAATTTAATCTGAGAATAATATACAGAGCTGTTCCAATTGCTTGGAAGATGTAACATATGAGCATTTCTCTTGGAATTCTCTTTCATGTCAGAAATGTCAATTTTGACCTCCCAGATAAGTACTAACAGGAAAATATCTACCTAAATATAATTAATGATTTTCCAGAGCAGTGATGGACAGGGGTTGTGGCAAGTCAATAATTGCTGAGTGTCTACTACCTAAAGTTCATTCAACTTAATCTTATGACTACTACCTAAAGTTCATTCAGCTTAATCTTATGACGATGCCTAATAAAAATACAGCATCTACAGTTGTGGAAACAGGAAAAAGATGCCTTTGCAAAATGAGCTACCTCCAGGGGGCAGTGCATGATAGGCAGCAGCATTTATTGTTGAAGAGACAAAGCGGAGTATTGGCAGCTAGGAAGTCAAGAACTTAACAGCTAGCACAAAAGTCAAGGAAAAAATCATGTGAGTTTTTCCTACTGATGCAGGAAAGGTATGTGACAAAGTACAGCACACATTAATATTAAAAATGCTTTTTAAAGGAATTAACAGTTAATTTCTTAATGTTATAATGCATACGGGATTTGTGTAAAACCAGTACCTATTAATGGGTATCACTAAGAGATTTCCCATTAAAGTGAAAAAAAGGGGAAAAAAATCCCACTGCCTTTTTACTTGGTGATAGAAGCTAATGCACTCAGTTCAGAAAAAAAAAAATACATAGAAACAGAATTGAAAAGAAATACCATCTGCGTGTTTGCAGGTGAAAGGATTATATGTTAAAACACCTGAGCAGAGCAATAACCACTACCAAAAGACTGGTTGTAACATTAACAACATTTGGAACAAATATTCACATCTTTCATATGTCAAAACATAAAGTTATGAGTGAGTGCTTTGTTTAGCATGAAGATACCCATGTCCCATTTCTGGGTGCCTGATTTCTATTTCTTACTTTGCTTCTGATTCAGTTTCTTGCTGTTATGCACCCAGAAAGGCATCAGGTGATAAATATCTGGGTCCCCGACACTGTTTGGGAGACCTGAATGGAGTTACTGGCTTTTGGCTTCAGTCTGGCCTACCCCCAGCCACTGTGGACATTTAAGGAGAGTAGAAGTGGATGATAGATTTATCTCTTGGTTTCTCTCTCCCATTTTTCTCTGTTTCTCTGACTTTAGAATAAAAACAAATTAAGTTTAAACATAATTAAAAAATGAAAAGTTAAAACTGGAGTAGGGGACTGACACAATGGCTCAACTGGCTAATCCTTCAGTTCCAAGAGCCAGCATCTCATTTAGGCTGCTCCACTTCCTGCTTGTGGCCTGGGAAAGCACTGGAGGATAACCCCAAGTCCTTGGAATTCTGTACCCATATGATAGACCTAGAAGAAGTTCCTGGCTTCAGATTGACTCAGCTCTGGCCATAGCAGCCATTTGGGAAGTGAACTAGCAGTGTAAATCTGTCTTTACAAAGGAAATAAATAAATCTTTTTGTTTAAAGTGGAAGAAAAAGAGAATAGAAGTAAAATGGAAGAAAAGTAATAAAATTCTAAAATAAAAATTAAGACTAAGCAGACAGATAAATTAAATGGAATAGAAAAATCAGCAATTAGGGCTCACATCAATGGAAATGTAGTTTTCTCTCTCTCTCTCTCTCTCTCTCTCTCTCTCTCTATATATATATATATATATATATATATATATATGTACACATATATATATATGCATCAAACTCTGTGTGGGATTGACTTCCATAAGTGTATTGCAGTAGGTTCTGTCTCTTGCAGAGGTGAGGTTACTGGTGACAGAGGGAGTTGTGATTGTGCCCATGTTAGAGGAATGGTTGTCACACTGAGGTTCCCATGCACTTGGGACATGGAGTTAGAAGGAGTTTTGCAAAACTGATCTGCTCGGGTATGTGCTTGAGGTCCAGATGTCATTCTGCTGCTTTATTCTTATTTCTTTCCACCATCACCCTCTTCTCCAATAGAAGCTGTAGACATCTGAATGGTGCCTTGCTTCAGGGTATGAGCCAGTCTCCAAGGTACCAAACAGAGAGGCAATTTATTATCTGCTGGCATCTGAAGGAGAGGTTTTAACAGCCAAACAAGAAATACTGCAAGACAGGAATGTATTTCAGCTGAACAACAACCTCAAGGCAAAGTCCCGTACCTTACCCATCTATCTGTCGGAGAATTAAAATTGTGAAATGAGTTGTCACTGGGGTCCACCATATAGCATCCTTATTTGAATTTAAAAATAAAGGCTGGCTTTTTATACAGAAAGTGAATTTTATGAGGCTGGTTTGTCTTACAATGTGAAGCATGAGAGATGAAAAGAGTTAGAGAAGATTCTCAGATTTCTAGTAACTAGATGAATTATATTGTCACTTTATGCAGATAGGCAAATGTGTGGGGTAGGTCTTGTGGAAGGGAATGAAACACTATGGTTTGGCAATATTAAATTTTGGACAACAGATCAACATTTATTAGAGATGTTATTTTGGTTACTGTACATGCAGACCTGTGTTATTTTCCATCAATGACAGTTAAAGCATATTCCTGGTGACCTCACCTTGCAGAAATGGGGAACTTTTTTTCTGCCGAGTGTCATTTGGATAGTCTTAACAGCAGACTATATAAAATTATCAACTTAAAATGTTGCCTACTATAGATTTATCAAATTTTGAGTCCTGCCCAAGGTTGCCTTGGCAGGTCAAGATCAAGTGATTTTTCATGATAAAGTAAAATGTAGAGAGAATACACTTACGGATTGAGCTCCAAAACAACAAATAGCTAGAGATCAACAAAAGGAACATGAGGTGGAAGAGCGGAGTGAAAGGTGTGACAAACCAGGGGTGAGAAGGGCTAGAACCCAAAGATAACAGTGTTTCAATGTCAAGTTTTTCTCAGAAATTCAATAAGGTAAGGAATGGCAATGGACCCATGGATGTGTAGATATAAATGTCATTGTTGACCTTAGCAAGAGTGATTTTAATGAAACGGTAGGGATGCAGATCTGATGGGAGCGGGTTCAGTTAGAGAGGAGCTTGGGAACAGAGAAAATTAGTTTAGCAAACTTTTAAAGGAGTTGTGTAAATTAGAGCCAAGAAAAGAAAGAGTGTTCTTATCCATTAAACCCTTAATTACAGTTCTGTGATGCTGTCCTAAAGAAATAGTGAGACTTTACACTAAAATTTATTTTGAAAGATTTAAAAACTGTATTAATTTGAATAAAAAGAGAAAGGGAAAGGAGAAGGCAGAAAAGGAGGAGTCTATAGAATTGCCTATTGTTCTTTTTGTTCTTTATTTTGTTTTTGTTTTTTGTTTTTCTCTTAATTAATTTTTTGATGATTTTTACATAGGTAATTAGGGTGATAAGGATCAAAGGCTGCAGGAAGGTGGGTGAGACCATTATTTCTACATTTTCCTTTTTTTTCTTCCTATGAAGGGAGAAGCTACACACAGCCTCCCATGGCTATCCTATGTAGACTCTAATGTACTGCCATATCCTCCATGTGCATCTGGATATGTTGTCTACTGCTCCATCTAAACCACTGAAGCGGTCCAACTCTGACACATACACTCGACGGTCAGACCATGGAACCTAAAATTCTCTCCATGGTTGGGGCTCTGAGTTCAGCAGTTCAGTGGAGGGGATCCCCAGAGAAACTGCATCTGAGGTGATCCCAGATTTGATTCTTGTGCATGCTTACCAATACAGAGTCCAGCACAGATCAGCTTACACACATGCTGGTGGTTGCAAGTGCTGGGTCAGGTCTGTCTCCAACCCTGTCTTCTACACAAACCAATGGATGTTGCAGCCCAGTTCATTCCTGCCCACCACACACTTGGCCTTCATGCAAACCAGTGGGAACTGCAACCTAGTTAGAGAGATCCGCAATAACACCCACCAGACCTGCCCCCTGTTCCTGTGCTTGCCAGTATGTATGGCAGACCAATACGGGATTCTGGTGCTACAAGCAGCTGCTTAATGTGCTGCACCAGAATGTCAGTCCCTACTAAACATTCTTCACCAAGAAAATAATTTCTTGTCAGGAACAACTGGCAACTTTTTTTGGGTTAACTCACCCTGGACAGATACTTGATGAAAATAAAAGGGGGGAAATTTGGACCAGAACTTTCCACATTTGTCTCTTCATTTTTCACTGAGCAATATCACAGATGGCCTTTTATTCAATAAAATAGATTTTTCTTCCTCCTGGTTCTCACCTTCCAGTTGTGTAGAATTTCTTTGTGTTTCTGAATGATGGGGGAATAAAATGAAATCACCAAAACACAGAACAATTATTTTACTTTTCTTATACTGTGGATGTCTACTTTGTGTGTGCCTAATTCTCAAAATCTGTACCAATTAATAGAAGAAAAAAATGGAGCCATACAATACCTAAAATCATAGCACATTGTTTACTAGTGAACCATTCTGTTTAATGTGCTCGAGGCCACGTTTATATTCTAATAGTAAGTCAAATTAGACACTAGACACATTTTTGATGTAGCGGACACAGGAGGCTTAATTAGAAATGAACCCTAATGTCTAAGGATGGTCCGCCTACTTTATCCACATGGCAACTCAATACCCTGAAGAATGTGGAAGAACATGGTAACACATCTAATCCAGACCTGCAAAAGTGCTGAGATAAGTCAAATTTCACATCAATTTGGGAGTTATTTTCCAGGAAATCATCTAAGAATTTTTGCAGCCAGATAAGATGGAAAACAAAGTATAAAGCAAGGTAAAACACATCTCTCCTCCAGTCTGTAGGATTTGGCTTTGCCTTTTAGGAGGTTAATGAATGCAGAGATGCTCTTAGCATTCCCCAACCTCAAACAAAATTCATGCGGGAAAGCGATCACAAAATTGTGATGCATTTGGGAAACTGTTTAGTTTTTTCTTTTTCAGCATTATGGGCTGTTATTAGTTGGTGGTAAAAATGTTCAGGGAAAAATAAATGCATCTGTTTATTGAATCATTATTATAGATATGTATTTTATCCATGTTTTTGGAAATATTGCAAAAGCAAGTCTTCAGTGTTATTTGGCAGTTTATGTTTGCATTAATGATTCTGAAAAAGGACTTCAGTATACTCCTTAATGTTGTCTGTGGTCAAGTCAAGTAATCTCATATTTTCTCTTCATTTGAAATCCACTCTGGGCGTTGTGCAGTTCTCCTGCACTAACTTTTGCCTCAAGCTAACGTTTCCTCCTCTCTCACAGTTTTCCCTAACACAAACTGTCCCTGTCAATCATACTTGGAAACTGTTAAGATTTCCTAAACCTTTCCTGCTTGTTTTCCTTGATTATCATCCTTAACAGGCTTATCTGGCCCTTTAGCAGCTTCCTCATTAAAAATCCTTCATGTGCTTCTAGTAAAAACCAAACTTGAAATTTCATAGTGCTAGAAGTGATTTTTTTTTTTTTTAAATTCATGGTAAATTCTATTTTGGTTGCTCAGTCCTTTTGTGGTACTTCCCCCCAGACAAAACTTAAAGCTTTGGTTTTCCACAGTATCAAATTATTTTGTAATCATTTCTGTATTATTACTGGACAGTGGAAATTATAGTTCTCTTCAACTGTTTCTTATACTAAAGAGTAATTATCTCAAAGCAAGAAAAAAAGTTGGGGGGGGACCCTCTAACTGCTACTTCCTCTTTATAATGATCACTGGTTCTAAATTTTCCTTTATACAGGGGTGTAATCAGTCATTTGTTCTTTAAAATGACTTGGTGTCTTCAAAAAACTTAGATCTAATTAGAGAGATTTTCTCACGCCCTTTAGATAGTAAGCTCTTGGTGAGTCAGCATCGTGCCTAAGACACTTTTTATGTTGCTTAGCTGAGTGTACACAAAGGGGGAAACAGAAAAGCCTTGTATGTGAATGATGAGAAACATTATTTTGTGGTTATTAGAAGGCGGAGTGAGGGAGTGGCCCCTCCCGAGGATTTAGGTTCAGTCTAAAGGTGCCAGAGGTTCTCATGAGCAGAGGTTAGTGGCTGAGTCTGTGACCTGCAGTAAACTATGTCATGCTCTTCTTACAGAAGGAGACTCTTGCCGTTGTTGCTGAATTACCTCTAAAATAATGAAGCTCAAAAGGCAAGGTCTTTCCCAGTATTGGGTCTGGAACATAAAACCAATATTCTGCCTAACTTCAGTTTAAAATAGAAGCCTCAGCGTTGTGGATAACTAGGGACCTGGCTCCCTCCTGTTGTGAAGACCAGATGTTAACTCTTTGCTTGTTAGGCGACTCATTTTATTTCACCAGATTTTCTGAAAACCCCAGTAATTTGTGCACTTACTGTTTCCACCTCTTTTTGGGAATGCTGTTTAGATGTTCCTCTTCCCCACAAAGAAACTTTCAGTGAAATTTCAGAGTATCTGAAGGTTGTTCATTCTTTCTCCCCTCCAGAGACAATCATATACTCACTCTTGATGCAAAGTCAGGAGTTGTTTACATTCTGAGCAATCAGTCAGTCATAGGTAAGCTTATTTCTTCTTCTAAGAGTTGTCTAGTCAGGTCCTTTGCCCATTTCTTATCCAGATTGGTTGGTTTTGAGTCCCTTATGTATTCTAGGTATTAATGCATGGTCGAATAAATGGCTTGCGAGTGTTGTCTCCTGTCTTCCAGTTCTTTCTTCATTCTGTTAATTCTTTTCTTGTGCAGAAACTTATTTTTGTCTAGCTTTTCTTTTGTTGATTAGGCTTTTGGAATCTTATCTTAAAAATTGCCTACAGCAATATTGTGAAGTGTTTTCCCTATATTCTAGCAATTTCATGACTTCAGGTCTTATATTTAGCTCTTTGATCCTTGCTAAGTTGAGCTTCTTAAACAGTGAGAGGTAAGGATCTAATTTCACTTTTCTGCAGATGTATATCCAATTTTCTCAACACAATTCATTGAAAGGAATATCCTTTCTCTGATGTATGCTTTTGACATCCTTGCTGAAAGTCAGTTGGCTGTACGTACACGGATTTATTTCTGTGTTCTCAGTTCTGTTCCATTGATTCACATGTCTGTTTTATGTTTTCATTATCATGTTTTAATTACCTTGTTTTAATTATAATGCCTTTGCAGTTTTCTTTGAAGTCAGGGATTTTGATGCCTCTAGCTTTACTTTCTTTGGTTAGTATCATTTTAGCTATCTTGAGTTGTTTGCATATCTAAACAAATTTTAAAATTGCATTTTCTTTCTGTTCAAAAAAGTTTTCATTTCCTTGTTTATTTAGAGCCTATTCACATTCAGGAATAATGTCACTAACATCACAACAGAAGTAAAGGTTATAACAATATTTTAATATGCAATTATACTATAATCCTTGAGTTAACTTCAGGCATGATGTATTTTCATGGTAATACTCTTCTTTAAATTGTTATATAGGTTATTATTTATTTAGCACAAAGGCCCACTTTGTAAGTGAAGTCTTCAACACAACAAAGCTAATAGTTTTATTGAAGTGGTCCAAATCCTGAACACTGACATCACATGCTGATGGGGACGCAGCAAGAAAGGAACTCTGTTGAGGGAACAAAATGGCACAGCTATGTCAGATAAACAGATTGGAAATTTCATGCAAAACTACCATGCTTTTAATATATGATTCAGCTATCATACTTTTTGGTATTTACTTGAATTAGTTGGAAAGATCTGTATATTTATGGCAGCTTTTTCAAATTACCAACATTTAGAACATCCAAGATACTCTTCAGTAAGCAAGTAAGCTTTGGCACAATGGACTGTTAAACTTTGACACAATGGACTATTATACTAGTGATATAATACACAGTGGACTATTGTTCAGTACCTAAAGGAAATGGATCGTCAAGTCATAGACAGACATGGAGAGATTTTTAATGCAGATTATTAAGTGAAAGAAACTAGTCTGTGATGGCTGCATGCTGAGCTATGTGACAGTCTAGAAAAGTGAACTATGGGGCCATAAAAAGGCCTGTGAATACCCCAGGCTAGGGAAGAGGACTGCCTGACCATTTTCAAGGCAGTGAGGCTACTCTGTGTGATGCAATAGTGGTGGATACGTGTTAGTCTACATTTGTCAAACCCATAGAATGTGCAGCATTAAATGATGTACTAATGCAAGTTGGCTAATTGTAACAGACTGACCACTCTGAGGATGTTCATAATATTGAAAGCTGTGGGTATGAGGGAGCAGGATATACATGGATACACTCTGTACTTGCTGCTAAATTCATCTGTGAAGCTAAAGGTGCCCCGTCTATTCAAACATCACAATAACCAAAAGCCAATATGTGGCATGTAAAATTCATAATGAAAGAAGTGATATTTAAAGCAAGCATTATTCACAAATGTGAAACTCACTATTAGAGATCTGAAAAGTAGATGTACTCTTTTGAACAAGGGTAAAAGATTGAGGAAGAATAGAAAGTTAGATTTGCAATGCAAACTTTTCTGTATGATTTGGGATATTTTTAAAAGTATGCATTTGTTATTTTGATCATAGTACTTTTAATAATCAATAAATAGCATAAACTGTTAGCTATCAAATAAATGTAAAAATCAATGTCTTTTCTCTATAGGCAATACATTTCACTAAACGGAGAAAAACTCTAGTCATAATATAAACATATACCATACAATGTTTAGCAAGTAATTTAATAAGTGGAGGACATATAAGAAACAAACCAAAATTACTTGTAAAAGACTAAGATAAGCCCTGAATAAATGGACAGAAATCTAATATTCCCATGTAAAGAAACACATCACCCTAAAATTGTAAACTTTCCAAAGTAATTTAAAGCAGAATTCTCTTTGTTTGAACTAGACAAAAAAATGTAAGAGAGAACAAATATGTAGGGATCATTGAATACATTTTGAAATTGAGTGGTAAGATTGGATAGACCTTAAAGGGAGAGGGAGGGAGGGAGGGAGAGGGAGAGAGAGAGAGAGGGAGAGAGAGAGAGAGAGAGAGAGAGCGAGAGAGAGCGAGAGAGAGAGAGAGAGAGAGAGAGAGTGTGTCGGGTACATTGAAAGAGAGTGTCTTTCATTTGCTGATTTTCTCCACAAATGGCCACAGCAGCCAGAGGGGCAGGCCAAAGCCAGGAGCCAGAAACCTCCTCCAGGTCTCCCACCTGGGTAGCAAGCCTTCAAACACTTGGGCTATCTGCCTTCATGGGTGTATTGACAGGAAACTGGATCAAAAGCTGAGTAACTGAGACTAGAAGAGCACTCTGATATGAAACGATACTCTGGGTTGCAAGTAACTGCTTAACTTGTATCTCAGAAACTAACCCCTGGGTTTTATTTTATTCTGTTTCAAAACTAACATTCCATTTTTCCAAGAACTTAATTTTATTAAAGCCTTTTAAAAACATTTGAAGGGAAAGTTACAGAGAGAGGAAGAGACAGAGCTATTCCATTCATTTCTTTATTTCCAATATGGTCACAACTGCCAGAGTGGGCCAGGTCAAAGACAATAGCCAGAAGAATCATCCAGGTCTCCCATGTGGGTGGCAGGGACCCAAATGCTTAGGGGTCATCTTCTGATGCTTTTCCAGGTTCATCAGCAGGGAGCTGGATCATAAGTGAAGTAGCTGGGTCTCAAACTGGTACTTGTGTGATTCTGGAGTTGCAGTTGGCATCTTAATCAGCTATACAACACTCTCTCTGTGGGTTTAGTGTTCATTGTTTATTGTGTGAAAACTCACAGTAAGCATCACCATATAATTAAGATAATAAGTGGCACACTATAAAATCCAGAAGAAATGCAAATATTATAGATTTGACAGGAGCATTTCAAGTCTTGGGGTATAAAGGGAAAACAGTTTTCATTTTTCTCATTGTCTTTTCATGCTCTGTTTTATCAATCATTTATTCCAGCTGGGAAACCGATGAACTTTTCTCTATTTGTTTAACCATTAAGGCAGTTTACTTCCAATCATCAGTGCATTTTTTTTGAACCTCCATTCCCGTGGTAAACCATAACTCTACCCTTTCACCCATGCCCAGCATGAGGGTTCCCTGGGTCTCCCCCAGGTGGACTGCTTCTCTGTTTTCAGACTCTATCCTTCCCCACCCTGCAAATGCTGTGCCAAGAGGTGGGAGAGGACAACGAATTGGCATCTGTCCTCTCAGGTTGCACAACCCTAGCTTACTGATTGTTCAACTTACCCTCCTCTTATGCAAACAGATCCAACGGGTGGTGGGAAGGTTCCTCCTCCTTTCTGCTAGCTGCTGGTTCTATCCAGCTGCAAATTCTCATTTAGGGACAGAAATGCTTTTCTCATATGGTTGTACTGGAGGTATTTTGTGGGGAGGCTACAGAACCCTCTGTTTGCACAGTTTTCTAGAATGAGTGATCAACCTTAGGCTCAAAACCCTCTTATTCTCCTGGCTTACACTGGGACCAATCAGTTGGCTCTTGTGCAGGCCACTTCCTAAGGACTATGGATCCAAAGCATTATTCAATGAATGCAGTTGGAGGCATTTTTTCCCCTGCAACAGTTAGTAGTTTCTTTTCCAGTCTTTAATTGTGCTGCCCACATTACCAGTCTTTTTTAAGTTTAGGGTTCATGGGTCTTTCTGGGTACCTACAGCAACTACAGAGTTGGAAATGGGGTTTCTGGGTTCCTTTGTCAGCATGTGGCTGTCTGTAAGTGTTTCAGGCTAAAGCCTGCTTGTTTCATACTAGAAAATCATTGTCAAGTTTGATTTCTAACTGTTAAGTATTTTTACTTTTGTAAAAAAGTATTTATCCATTTGTTTGAGATAGGAAGAGTTCCTACCTACTGGCTTATTTCTGACCTGCCTGCAATGGCTGGGGCTGGTTAAGGCCGAAGACCAGATCTCAGTCCAGATCTCCCATGTGGGTGGGAGGAACCCAGTTACTTAACGCATCATCATTGCTTCCCAAAGCCTGCATGAAAAGGAATTCAGAGCAAGGCTGGGACTTGAATTCAGGCACTCCTGATGTACATCTTGGGTGTCCTCATCGGTGTCTTAATAGCTAGGCTAAAAGCCTGCCCCTCTGGTATTTTAAATAGAGATCAAAAACCAAGTAGTAGATTTACAAATTGATAGCATTAGTCATAGTGTTGCGTTATTGGAACTCTTTGAAGTAAGGCTATTGTTTCCTTGTTTTATCCGATAGTCTTGAGGGAAGAGTGAATGACAGCAGAGCTAATTCGTCTAGGAATCCATATATTCAGATTTGTATGAGAGCAGGTTTATATAACAATAACCCATGCTTGGTCTTTTCCCAAGACCCACTAACAGAGCCTCCACCAAAACATGTTTTTTGTTTCCTCTTTGATGTGGGCGAACAAGAAAGAACTACCTCTAACTCTTTTCTTCGTAGTAGATTCAGTAAGTGGAAGACTGAACTGATCACACCAAAAACTCAGAAATAGACACTGATGTTTTATGGGAAACTGCCTTCAATTTCAGAAAAGGAAGATTGGGTAATGTGATAACCTTGCTTTGAGTTTTGTCTTAAGTTGATTAAAAATAGAGGTGGGCCTGGTGCGATGGCTCAATGGTTAAATCCTCACTTTGTATGCACCAGGATCCCATATGGGTGCTGGCTCATGTCCTGACTGTCTTACTTCCCATCCAGCTCCCTGTTATGGCCTGGGAAAGCAGTGGAAGATGGCCCAAAGCCTTGGGACCCTGCACCAGTGTGGACAAACTGGCTTTGGATCGACTAAGTATAGCTGTTGTAGCCATTTGGGGAATGAACCAGAGGCTGCAAGATCTTTTCCCATGTCTTTCCTTCTCTCTGCACATCTGCTTTTCCAATAAAAAATAAATCTTTTAAAAAATAAAATAAAATGGAATGAAAATATATGTTCATTTTTATTCAAAATGTTTTGAAATCAATGAATAGGATTTTTTTATTTTTTATTTATTTATTTATTTTTTACAATCTTCACATAGTTAATTAGGGCTACAGGAAAGTGAGCAAGAGTATTATTTCCACATTATTTTTTCCTGTATCTGGGGAAAAGCGGGAGGTGAATGGAGAAACCCCACCCAGTCTCCCATCCACCTCAGGTCTCTGATGTGGGGCATGCTCTGAGGGTCTTGCTCAAGTGGTTTTGATAGTTCAACAGTTCTGAATTGCTGCCTATTTCACCATTCCAAGCACGATGAGGTCGCTGAAGAATCCACTGATTGACATAGTCCATCTTACAGCCTCCGTTTGCCCAGTTCTTCACTACCAACATATGGCTGGGGTAGTTGATCGATTTGTTCTGTCCTCTGTCTTTTCATAGTTAGGGTTCTGAGTCTGGCAGTTCTAATGGGGAGATCCCCAAAGAAACTTTGTCTGAAGTGATCCCAGACCAGATTCTTGTGTGTACTTGGCAGGTACAGGGCCTGGTACAGTCCATTGCCCAAATCAGCTGGTGATTGCAATTGCTGGGTCAGTTCTGTTTCCAGTCCTGTCTTCCACTGGAACCAATGAGTGTTGCATTGCAGCCTGATTCTGCCCAGGACACACTTGGCACTCACATAAAGCAGTGGGAGCTGCAGCCTAGCTGGAGCGACCCACAACAACCCCCACCAGGCCCGCCCTCTGCCCTGGTTCCCGTGCTTGCAGACTATGTGCAGCAGACTAGTCCAGTCTGTCCCACATCCCATTCAGCTCTCATACATGTCAATGGGCAGTGAAGCCTAGTTAAACCCAACCAGCTCCACTATCCAGCCCACACACATGCTGTTTGGTGCCTTTCTGTCTAGCCACTCCTGTTTCTGTCCTGGTTTTCATGCTCTCCAGAAGGACTGGTAACCCAAGAGGGAGGAACCCACTATTTCCCTTCTAGGCCACTCCCACTCCCGGATTATGAACTTTCCAGGTGGTTCTGGAATTTAACTTGACAGATTTAACCTCCAGTGCCATCCCCTGCCAGCTGTTGCTGCGGCAAAGCCCAAGCAACCCTCACCGACTAATTTTTGCTTGCACCAGTCGGAACAGTCAGCCCAAGCTGATTTTTCCCTGATCTAGTTCACATGAGACCCGCAGATGTTGTAGCACTGTCTGGCCTGGTCTGTCCCCAACCTAAATGAGTGCAACATCCAGGGCTGGACTAGGCTAAAATGAAATCTCAGAGGGCTTCTTCCAGGTCTCCCAAGTGGGCACAGGGACCCAAGCACTTGGGCCACTTTCTGCTGCTTTCCCAGGCTCTTAGCAGGAAGCTGGACTGGAAGTGGAGCAACTAAGACTTAAATTAGTGCACACTTCAGATAGTAATGATGTAGAAGGCAGCCCTATCAGCTATACCACAATGCCAGCTCCAAATTTCAAATTTTTGCAGCTATTATTCAGCAGATCTTTGAAAATTTATTTACCAATAAAAGCATGTTTGACAATTTAAAAATTAAGTTTCTTTTCTTTTTTTTTTTTTTTTAGATTTATTTTATTTTTATTACAAAGTCCGATATACAGAGAGGAGGAGAGATAGAGAGGAAGTGGAGCTGCCGGGATTAGAACCAGCGACCATATGGGATCCTGGCGCATTCAAGGCGAGGACCTTAGCCACTAGGCCACGCCACCAGGCCCAAGTTTCTTTTCTTAAAAAAGATTTGTTTATGCATTTAAAAGTTAGAATTATACAGAGAGAAGGAGAGATAGAGATTCCATCTGTTGGTATACATCCCAAGTGTCCCCAGTGACCAGAACTGAGCGGATCTTAAGCTAGGAGCCAGAAATTTCTTCCAGGTTGCCCATGTAGGTGACAAGGGTTTTAGCACCCAGGTCACCTTCTGATGCTCTTTTCTAGGCCATTTGCAGGGAGTTGTATCTGAAGCAGAGTAGTCGGTTCAAATACTGATGCCCATGTAGGATTCTGGCATCACAGGCAGTGGCTTTATGTACTGTGCTACAATGCCAGGCACCCCAAGTTTGTTTTCATTAAAAAAAAGCAGGCGTGACTTTAGATGTGATTTGCTTTCTTATTTCCAAGCTCCAGTGAATGACTGGTGCAGCTTCTCTGTGAACAGCTGAGCTGTGATATTTCTGGTCTAAAAGTCAGAAGGTTAAAGCATGGCCACAGGTTTGTACAAATAAGGGCTTAGTCTTCCTCCCTTTTTGTTGCTTCATCTATCACTAGTGCCAACAATGATGCTAGGCTTTGTCCAGGTTGAACTTGAGTGGGAGAAGCCTATTAGAAACAGGGCTTGAATCCGTGCAGAAGGTGGCAGGTTTCCTTTGGCTCTTGGTTGAGGAGTCCACTGTTGACCTTGGCCTCTTATCTGTGTCATGGAAGATAAGAGCTGGCATAAGACTGTGGTAAGAGACATCCAGATGATTTCTCTCCTTATCCACCTAGAACTAAACCCCTTTTCTCTTCCCTTTCACTTGTGAGAAGCCATCCTCTGTTATTGTGCATATCATGAGAAATTCCCAATTGTCAGGAAATGCAAGCATGGGGAGGAGTACCCTAGTGTTGTTTTATTCTCTTAGCACTGTTGAACTTGCTGAGTATCTCCTTCCCAGCTTGCCATGGTGATCAGTCCAGAATGGGTGTTTTTAGAGTTTTAATATTTTTGGCTGATGGGATAAATAGGAGATTCTTAGATAATGATAGGATATTTTTTCTAGGTTAAATAATCAGTGAGAGACAAAGAAAACTTATCTAGCATTTGTTGAACATCAGGGAATTGCTAGGCACTTAACACATGTGTTAATGTGTCTTATAACCACTTACAAAATAGTTTTGTAATTTCAGAATATTGGAATCATATAAGCTTGGGTTATTTACTTAAGCGTTAGTTATATGGATTTCTGTTATTAGAGAACAATTTTGACCCAGTGTGCCTTGACTACTTTGAGGTCTCTTGCAAAACTAAAATCCTGTGTGGCTGCGTGGCCACATCCCTTTTCCTTTCCTGCAATGAGGTTTTTGTAGGGCTCTCCTATGAGATGGTATCTTTGTGCCTCTGACTCTGAGCGCACAGTAATACAAAGCAGTATCTGCAGGAACCAGAAGCCTGATGTACAAATTTGTAGAATTTGGTGTAGTTTTTGAATAAAACCTTTCTGTGGCAAAACTGGCATCTCCTTTTTCTGAGTGTCCCCACCCCCTGTAGAGAATGAATTCAGGTCCTTGGTTCGGATACTGTCGAAACCAGTAGAGATCCACAAATCTTGCAGATGAGGCATCATAATGACAAGACAGGTCTGCGGTCTTCCCTTCTGTGCCAGACACTTCTGTCTTCTTCGGTGCGATCCAGTTTGCTCTCCCACAGCCTGCAACATAAAACACAGCAAGCTCAGTGTTATTTGCTGTCTTCTCTGAGAGGGCAGTTTGGAATACCAAGTGCAATTGTTACCTGGACAGACCAGGGCTAGAAGCAAAGTGAAGATAAGCTTGCTAGTCGTCATTTCTTCTGGTTCCTGATTTAGGACCTTACACTATTCGGTGCATTTCAAATCAATGACATCTCATCATCAAGTTCCTGGAAGGTCTTTCAGGCAATTTTTTTTATTATTATAACTCACGAGTCGGAAATGGGAGGAGCTCAGCTTATCTACATAAAGATTTTTTTTCAAAGGAACCAAGTAACACCTGTTGGAGTGACATTGAGAGAAACTCATGTTTTGGAATAATTTACATGTCCAGCATCTCTCTAGACATTATTTTGTGTTTGTGCAAATAGGTAAAATGGAAAGGGAACTTTATTTATTTTTGACTATTCATAGGACATTAAAATGATATCTTATAACTTCAATACATTTCTGATTTAAGGGAGCATTAATTTGTAGCTATTTGAGAGGTTGATAAGAAATAATCATATTTTAATGCTACTTTGTTGGTCATGTATGTAGACAGTCACACATATTTCCTATCGTAAGTGTGAATGTCGGAGAACCATATAATGCAGTTTCACTTTACTTGAACTTGATATTTATAGTGTTTTTCCTATTTCATAAATAATTCTTAGTATTGAGCTCATAGTTGATAATTTGAAAAATGAGCATGATAAAGGAGAGAAACAACAAATAGCTTAAAGTCCTACTCAAAGAGAGCAGTATTGCAAATATTTTGATATTTTGTTAATGTGAATGTTGCCAACACAGTTCTGGTAACAGGGCTTACTTCCTAACACTGAGCATAATGGCATGGTTGCAGAGTTGGTGTCATATGACTGACCCTGAGTAACTATAAGTTATCTGTGCTAACTTTCATGAAAAAATCACAGAGAATGGTGAATGCAATTCTGTAACACAACCTGAGTTATGACTCTACTGTATGGCTACTTCTCTTAAAGCTTACTTTGGAAGGTGGCAGCAGACCCCTCATCTGACAGCTGTAGAGCCACCAGAAGCATTTGAATACAGGCTGCAGGTGTGGAGAGAACACTGTGCCTCTACCGCGCAGAAGTACATGGCTGAGTCTCCAGACTGGGTGGCTGCAATGTGCAGGGTGCTGACAAGTTCTGTCTTGTTTAATACTCCCGTTAGCCTCCCTGATTTCTTTTCTGCTCCACTTGAAATTAGGAGAAGCAGAAATGTGGGGACGTTCTTATCCTGCTTGTACCACTGTAGACTTTGAAAGTTCTTCACTTCGTAGCTGCAGGTGAGAGTTGCGCTGTGTCCCTCGTGGACAACTAGAGATGGGGGACTCTGTACCACCTTGTCGTCACTGCTCACCCCTGTTTTCAAAAAGTGAAAAATTAAGTCAGCCAATCAAGTCTCCATAGAGGTCAATATTCTCCATTGGAACTATAGGGCTCTCAGAAAAGTCACACCATCCCCCACCCACACGCACCACCTTTTAATCCTCTGAGATACAGTCCCCAGGGTTTCCTGGTAGTTCCTAACCCTTTGTAATAACCATACTCACAGCCTAGTTGAAGCCAAATGACCACAAGTTCAATCCATGGCCACTTCATCATCCTTCAATTCTTGGAGCTGTTTCCTTGAGAAATGTTGACTGTCAGCTCTAAGCATGAGCTTAGAAAAATGTCAACTTTCAGCACACCCTTCCCCCTCTCCCATCCCTTCCCCACCAAAGAGAGAGAGATGAAAAGAGACAGACAGAGAAGGAAATAACAACTTGGCTATTCAGCCAATCAGAAAAGAAAAAATCATTTTGTTCTAATTCAGATTCACATACCTTCCACTCAGTCACCCATCAAGTCATTCAAAACGGAACACTGCCATCTTGTGAGCTGGTATTGAATAAAAATTTGGATTCAAATGTTTACCAATAATGGCAGATTCTTCTAAAATTTGTCAGTCAGTTGAAAGACAGACTAACCCAAGCCAGCAAAAGCTCTGTGAGCTGGTGGCTCTTAGGCATTGCAGGGAATTTAGAAAATTAGTGGAAGTTCTAAGAAGAAAACACAGTCATCCACAGTTCTTACTCATCATGCTCTTTGTCTTGTTAGCTATGTATTAATAATAAAATACATCACGTTAACATTTGTTTAAAGATGCATGGATTCTTCAACATGTTCATGAAAACTAGAACTACAACAGAAGCTTATTTTGGCATACAAAAAATTCTGAAATCTGTGACTTTTTTTCGATAGTATGTAATTTCTATGAATAATAAAAATATTTATTTCAGAAAAGCAGAGACTGAGAGAGAAATATAAACACACACACACCACGTCCATCTGATATTCATTCCCCAGATGTCTCAAATGTCTGGACTGGGCTGAGGCTGAAGCTGAAAGCAGAGAATTTCATCCTGCTCATTCATGTGGATGGCAGGAGTTAAGTTACTCAGGCCTCTTAGACTCTGCAGTGGTAGGAAGTTGGGATCAGGAAGCTGGACACCAAATACAGGCACTCCAGTATGGGAAATGGCATCTTCATTGGGGTCTTTGCTATTCTATCAAACCTTTGCTCCTCTTCCATGAATTTTTGAAGATTCCTCATATGCAGAAACTTCAAAACTCTTTGCACCAAATAAACATTTTTAAGTACTTAGTTACTTAAAAGGCAGATTTACAGAGAGCAAGAGAGAGCAAGAGAGAGAGTCTTGCTTCTGTTGATTCATTCACCAAAAAATTGTGAACAACCTAGAAGTAGGAGCTTCTTCTGTGTCTCCCACGTGGATGTCAGGGGCCCAACTATTTAGGACATCTTCAGCTGATTTCCTAGGCCATTACCAGGGAACTGTTTCATAAACAGAGCATCCTCTAGACACCAATGGGAGCCCAAATGGGATATCGGCATTGTAGGCAGTGGCTTAATGCTGCAACACAACGCTGGCCCCACACTTTCTTCAGTTACAATGAAGGTGAGATATCTGCAATCCCTGTTTATTGAAGTGATATCTTCTTTTTCTTTTAAAAAATTATTTTATTTCAAAGCCAGAGTGGCAGAGAGAGGAATTGACAGGCGGAGAGACTAAAGAGAGAGAGAGAAAGAGGGAGAAATCTTCCACCCATTGATTTACTTCCCAAATGGCTGCAATGGCCAATAGCCAGGAACCTCTTCCAGGTCTCTCATGTGGTGTAGGGGCCCTACTAGTTGGGCTATTTTCCACTGCTTTCCTAGGCACATTAGCAGGGAGTTGAATCAGAAGTGGAGCAGCCAAGACTCAAACTGAGGCACCTATGGGATGCTGGCATTGCAGGTGGAGGTTTTATCTGGTCCCAGGGTGAACTGCTTTGGTGATAATCTCCCATCATGGGTAGAATAAGTACAAAATAAGACAAAACAGCTGTGTTTTTACATCAAGAGATACAACATGCTCATATTTGATTATACGTTGTAAAGAAATCTTTATTTTCAAATTTTATTGATTAAAACTTTATTCATGTATTTTAAATGAATATTATATGTCATTCTTCACCTTGTTTTTCCATTTTAGCAGGATATCTTAAATGCTGAACTTTTAGAATGGTTCAGCAGTAATCTGTAGCATAAGTGTACCATTATTTAACTAATTATTGTTCATTAAATATACAGGTTGTACCTAGTTTTTCTGTTCAGTGCAATGTTTGCAGTGCATATTTGAAATTTATGTTTAGTCTTATCATTTACATGTTTTTCATCAGCTTTTTTGAGGAGCCCATCTGCATGCATGGGTTTTAATTTTTTTGGACCAAAATAAATTTCTTTTTAAATGCATTTTATGTAGACCGTTTGAAATACTCTTACATTTCTTTTTGCAGTGTGTAGATCACAGTGTGTTTTTATCTTATCCTCAATGGAATTTCCAGGGGTTAGTTTCTACCTGTATCTTTATTAACTGATTTCAAAGCAATTTTGTTTTATAGCTTGCATCTTAACTTCTAAAACACATTATTAATTTTCACTGTTTTAATAGATGCTGTAACTTTTCCTTGGTGTTGGAGACTGCTATTTGTCTACCCAAATCTATCTTCCCCTTCTCCTGGTAATAGACATGTCCAGGGCTACTCAGATAATAATTTCAATTACAGTTAGATAATGATTATAGATTAAACTCTCTTGTAGGTGTGCCTTGTGTCACCTCTGGTCCAGGATCCTGCAGTGTGGACAAGCCTGCATCACACCTTCCTCTTAACTAGAATCTGTCATAGTCCTGACCAAAAAAGGACCTTGCACATGAAGGTAAGTTCCTGAGAAACAGCTCAACTTGAAATGAAAAACAGCTCAAGTCCCTCAAAAATGACACAGGGAAGAACGATTTACTGACCCAGAATATAGGACAACATTTTCAAAATATTTCATGAGTAATAGGAACCAAATTTGTTTTCTAATTGGTGGGTGTGATATTTGACCTATTCCTAACATGTATATCAACATGCATGTCATGTGATGAAATGATTCAGCTCATTTTGTTTATCCCCTCAGCAGCTGGTGAACTTTTGGATTGTTTTGACTATTAGGAATCACAGTGCTATGAATATTCATATATAAACATTTACATGAACATGGTATTAATTATTTTTAGTAACTACAAAGAAATAAAATAGTTGGCTATTTGAGGAACTGCCAAATGTTTTCCAAAGTAGCTGCCCCATTGTAGATTTATGCTAGTGATGAAGGAGGATTCTGATTCCCCCACATCCTCATTAAAAGTTACTGCTTCCTGTTTTGCTTGCCTGCCAGCCTCTTCCTTCTCCTGTTAGAAATTATGGACATCCTAGCAGGTGTGTAGTCATGTCTCGTTGTGGTTTTGATTTATATTTCCCTTATAAATATTGATGTTGGGCATCGTATGCTTCTTGGCCATCTGTTTATACTTTTTAGAACAAGGAGTATTCAAATTCTTTAGCCCCTCTTAAGTCAGTACTCACTTTATTATTGAATCAAAGACTTTCAAAAATACTCTTGATTCTTGGACATCTGCTTTGCAAATGTGACCTTTCACTCTTTTTTTTTGTTTTAAAGGTTTTTAGTTTAAAGACATTTTCACAGATATAAAATTAGTGGATATTTTTGGGGTACTATGGAATGGTTCTTTTTTAAAAAAAAGATTTAATTTATTTTTATTACAAAGTCAGATATACAGAGAAGAGGAGAGACAGAGATGAAGATCTTCTGTCTGATGATTCACTCCTCAAGTAAGCTCAATGGCTGGTGCTGGGCCGATCTGCAGCCAGGAACCAGGAGCTTCCTCCAGGTCTTCCACATAGGTGCAGGGTTCTTGACTGCTTTCCCAGGCCACAGGTATAAAGTTGGATGGGAAGTGCAGCAGCCAGGACACAGACCAGGCCCCATATGGGATGTTAATGCTTTCAGGCAAAGGATTAGCCATTGAGCCATCATGCTGTCCCCTGTAGAATGTTTCAATACCTGTGTGGTATCTTATCAGTGTAAATACATCTATCTCTGAGCAGCTAACGATTTTCTAAGCTGAAGCAGTTTTTCATTCCTGTGGGTCGTCCTTTCTGCTCTTTTGTGTGCTTTCAGGTATAAAGCTTTTGAAATTTAGATCCTATTTATCTGGATTTTTTTCCTTGTAATATTCATCTCTTCAGAATTTTGGGTGAACATGTAATTGTTGCACATTTTCACTAGTACATTGAAATATTTCAACACATGTTTATCCTATGTACTTAATGTTTGAATCAGATAATCAGCATTTCTATTCCCTATCATTCCTTTATTACTATTATTTATTTATTTATTTTGAAAGTCAAAGTTACAGAGAGAAGGACAGATATTCCATCCTCTGGTTCACTTCCCAGATGGCAGCAGTAGCCAGAGCTGGACCAGGGTGAAACCAGAAGCCGGACACTTCATTTGGGTCTGCCAAGTGGGTGGAAGGGGATCAAAGAAGTGGGCTTTGTTGTGCTGCATTTCCTAGGCCATTACAGGGAGATAGATCATAAGTGGAGCAGCTGGATGCAAACTGGCACCTACATGGGGTGTCAGTGTCACAGGCAATGGCTTTTCCTGCTGTGCCACAATACAGCCCCAATTTCCTTATCATTGCTAAATGGAGTCTTCTTCTCTATTTCATCACAAAACATACAAGCTATTGTTTTTTGCAAATCCATTGCATGATCCAAAGTTGCAAAGATTTACACATGATTTTTAAAGGTTTGTTATTATTTTTAAAGATTTATTTTTATTGGATAGGCAGATTTACAGAGAGGAAGAGAGACAGAGAGAAAGATCTTCCATCTGCTCATTCACTTTGCAGTTTTGTTCTTTTGCGTGCAGTTACCCAATTGTTGTTGTAGCACCGTAGCACCATTTGTTGAAATGACTATTCTTTCTGCTTGTCTTGGCCATTTATATAAGTCAGTTGATAATAGATGTATGTATGAATTTATTCCTGAGTTCACAATCATATCCTATCGACAGCTATACATTTTTAAAGCAAATATGTTAAAAATAGAAATCGGGTTCTAACCAAGTCTTGGCAAAGAGAAGTAAGTTAGTAAATATTTTACGCATATTAAAAATAAATAGCTATTATGATATTAACAAAACACATACTTGCAAAATAAATTCTTGAATACATGAGAGTTTGTAGTAATAGATTGGTAAAGATTGTGGGTAGCATACACGGCTATACTACATGCATGACCAAAGGATCAGGACCTGGAGGCACCCAGTGACTGCAGTCCCAGTCACTGGTTTAAGTATAGGCTGCAGGTGCTTGTAGAACACTGTGCAAACCCGCACAGAAGTAGGTGCCTGCATGTTCAAGCTGGGAGGCTGAGATGGTCAGATAACTCTGCTTCCTTGTTTCACTAAACTGTGCAGTTAGTTTTCCAATTCTGGTCAATTCACCCATCTTGTATAAAGCTATCAAGAGGTCAGGACCTTGGCCAAGATCCTGCTTGTACCACAGCAAGCTGTTCAATGTACTTGAGGAAGTGCAGTTCATGGAAATATCCTCTTCCTGGATGGACATGGACTGAGGACTCTGATCCAGCTGTTGAGCACGCACCCCTGGTAGGGGAGACAAAAGAAGGTAATGGAGACAGTCACCTTCCTCCAACCAGGAATGAACACTGCATTCCCACACTTCCCAATCCTGCCCTGTGCTTTTCTAGTCCCCCCTCTTTCACGGGCTCTCCTTCTGTCACCCTCTTTTCATAGACCAGGATAAAGCCTCACCTTCTGCTCTCACAGTTTGCTTACCCCCTTTAGAATTCTGTGTAGTGGAATCAGATAGCCCCCATACTCACATGTCAGTGGCACCCACAGGATTATTAGTAAATTTTCCAAGAGTATCTCCATCAGCAAATAAGTGATTACCAAATGATTTCTTTTTGCTTCAAGACACCTCTCTAAGCTTATGATAACACTGTGTCTTACTTTGTGGTGTTAAAGTATCTGTTCTGTTATCAGTCAATCTGATCTCTCACAGCATGTTTCCCCAGTGCTTTGAACTAACCTCGCAGGTTGGCTAAGGAGACACTGCCTCCCTATGGCCGGAAACTTTCCCAATTAACAAACCAGCCAAGAAGGGTTTATGAAGGATTGAGGATAGTTGTGGGGTGAAAACAATGAGTCTAACTGGTGGACAATCATGCAGATGTCCAGGCTCTGTTCTGATGAGGGTCCGTCAGGCATCAGCCATCTGGGGACCTCCTTGGTAGCTGGGTCAAAGTCACCATGCCATATCCTGTTCTTCAGAAGGTTCGGGAGACTCTAATGCCAACATCAGTAGTCACCCAACTAGGCACAGATAATTCATGATATCAGTAGCTATTTATATATGTAATAAGAAAAGAAGGGAAAGGAAGACACTCTTATTACAATTGCAGAAGACTTTTTCCTTATTTCCTTTCTGAGGACTCAGTGTAAAAATTCCAAGAAAAGTTTTTAACATCCAAGGACGTAAAGATCAGGCAAGGGGTGACAGCATGTGACATGTTTTGGGAAACGGGAGTAAGTTGGAAAGTGGAAACTGACTTAGCTGACCTTAGAAAGTTGAGTCTTAAGTCTTTCAGGGAAAAATGCTGAGAAAAACCAAGGTCCCCTTAACAAGGTCAATAAAGAGGATGTATTGATATCTCAGCTCAAAGTGAAGTGTAGAGATAAGAAATTCTAAACAAAATGTATAAAGTATCATTTTATGAAGTGCAGTAAGTTCTCTAACAGATCACTTAGCTTGATCTGGAAAAGTCAGTTCTTGCCACCACTTTCATGGAAGTCTATCTTTTTTCTCATTGAAAATGAAAAATTTCTAATTGAATAACAGACATGAGACCCCTGGGTATCAGGTTTAGTTGATAGTGATGTGAAACAAATATTTAAAAACAGAAAGTGAAGCTCATCTTCTATTCAAATCTCGGGGTTAATTTTTATCCTATCAATTAGGAACCTGCACCCCAGAATCACTAAGCATTTCAATAAAGCCATCCTTCATCAAGATGCCAGAAAACAAACAAACAAACAAACAAACAAACAAACAAATATCAGAGAAAAGAGCCCAGGAAGGTTACCGCTGCCTGTGAGCAATACAGTGTAACAAAAATTCTGGCTTCTCTTGGAGAAGCAAATAAAACTTGAAGTGATACCAAAGCTTAATTTTTACAGAATGGAATTTTAGAGGGACAATTTGGGTTTTAAAGAATTAATTTGAGGCCCCGTGTAATGGCTAAGTTAGCTAATCCTCTCCCTGAAAGCACCACGATCCCATATTCATGTCCCAGCTGCTCCACTTCCCATCTGGCTCCCTGCTTGTGGCCTGAGAAAGCAGTGGAGGATGGTCAAGAACCTTGGGACCCCGCACTCACATGAGAGACCCAGAAGAAGCTGCTGGCTCCTGCTTAGGATTGGTTCAGCTCTGGCTGTTACAGTCCTTTGGGGAGTGAACCAGTGGATGGGAGATTCTCTCTGTCTCTCCTTCTCTCTGTAAATCTTCTTTTCAATAAAAATTAATATAAATCTTTATTCTTAAAAAAGAATAAATTTGAGGCACAACACTGTGGCTTTGCGGCTAAAGTCCTCACCTTGCATGTGCCAGGCTCCCATAGCCCTGCTTGCTATTCAGCCCCCTGTTTGTGGCCTGACAAAGCAGACAAGGATGACCCAATGCCTTGGGACCCTGCACCCATGTGGGAGACCTAGAAGAGGCTCCAGGCTCCTGGCTTCGGATTGGCTAAGCTCTTGCTGTTGCGGCCACTTGTGGTGCGAATCAACAGATGGAAGATCTTGCTCTCTGTCTCTCCTCTCTGTATTTCTGACTTTCCAATAAAAATAAAATAAATCTTTAAAGAAAAAAAATAAATTTGATGTGGTAATTTGTGTTTCGAATGCCGGGGATCAGAGCTGAATGCCTGCGTCACACCTCATAATTCTAGTCTTGATCTAGGTGTATGAATTCCCACGGTCTGAGTTGGTTGGTTTGTTTTCCACTGTGCTCCTTACATTGTTTCTGTTAGCCTGAGTATCTTTTTCTCCTTCCAGTTGCATTACTATTATTTTATACGTTGTTTAGATTTTTCAACATTTCTATACATTTACTGGCCCTGGTTTTCTTTCTATTTCTGTTGTGTGGCTGTGTGGTAGACATATTTGTTCATGTGGACTGCTGTCCTCTGTTAAGTTAACATGTAATGCCCTTTCTTCTTCTTTTTTTTTTATGAATCTGTATTATTTTACTGGGGAAATGTATTATTTGAAAATAATCAGAATGATAAAACAGTGAAAATATTCAGATAAAGGAAATTTTAATTAGTTGGAAACTTTCTTGATGGAAGATGGGATGGTTAGAGGTGACTATATTGCAGGTACTCATCTGTTGCTAATGTGAAGGTGAGGAGCTAACCTGTATCATTGGATCTGAAGCCTCCCTGAGGTCGTGGGGGCTGCACCTGCAGCCTCAGCAGCGGTGACTGGCTTTCTGGTTCTTTGTGAGACCTGTTGTCTCAATTTTGAAAGTTTCCCTCTTTGGGCTGGTATTGTGAAATAGCAGGCCAAATTGCTGCCAGCCTATGGGCACTGGTTTGTGTCCTGTCTGCTGCAATTCCAGTCCAGCTCCTAATGGCCTGGGGAAAAGCAAAGAAAGATGGCCAAAATGCTTGGCCCCTGCTACCCATGTGGGAGATACGGAAGAAGCAGCTCTTGACTCTTGGCCTGGGCCTGGTCAAACCCTGGTTTTTGCAGCCATGTGAGGAGTGAACCAGTAGGTGGAAATCTCTTTCTCACTCTGTAACTCTTTCAAATAAGTAAATAATTTTTTTTTGAAAATCTGCTTTTCCTTGAGATTACTTGCGATGTGTTTCTGCCTCCTAAAGGCAGACAGACCAAGAAGCAGTGTGTCAATAATGACATCATTAAGCTCGGGGATAAACATGGCATATGTTTCTAGCTAGTCATTTTAAAGCATTTTTGTATATTGAAACAAATGAGAATACATTATAACATGAATTTTAAATAAAGAATGTGAGATTACAAAGAAATGTTATCTATACAGAGAACTGTATCTCCCATGCCTTCAAGGATACAACCTGGCAGTAATTTATATGGAAATTTTAAAAACAGGGCTGCTGGGAAAATTTATGTACGTTTTTGGTTTATAAAGTACAATAGCTTAAGAAATATCATTGCTGTGTATTCTAACTTCGTTGTCCAGATGGTCTATTCCAGAGGACTTAGGATAGGAAAGGAGTCTAGTGAGTTTGTTTAGAAAGAAAATTCAACTTTAAAAGATGTGCTAAATCTATTTAAAAGATACAAGAAAATATGGATACTTATCAAGAACCCCAGTAGAACATAGATGAGAAAAAAAATCAAGACACTACTTTTGAGAATTGGAAAACAACACAGCTCCAGGACTGCATATATTGCCCCAGGAGAGACACTCAGGAACCAAAGCCCTCACCCAGTAAGATGATTAGAAGCAGAACTACCACCTGGTACTGCTGAGATGATAGTAACAAAATACCACAGACTGCTCCACTTAAAACGCAGAAATAGGCCTCAGCACTACGACATGATGTGTTAAGCAGCTGCCTTCAATGCTGGCTGCACCAAAATGCACTGGTTTGTGTCCTGGTTGCTCTACTTCTAATCCAACGCCTTGCTAATGGCTTGGAAAAAGCAGCAGAATGAGGTCCAAGCGTTTGAACCCCCGTCATCCACTTGGGAGACCCAGATGAAGCTTTTAGTTCCAGCTTTGACCTGGTCGAGCTCCAGCCATTACAGTAATTTGTTGAGTGAACAAACAGATGGAAGATTCTCTATATCTCTTCCTCTCTATAACTGTTTCAAATGAATAAATATTTCGAATGGAAATGTCTTTTTTCCCAGTTCTGGAGGCTGCAAGCCCATCATCATGGCATCCCATGGCCTTCATATGTGGAGTGGTGGGTGGGGAAGTTCTTTGGTGCCTCTCCTTACAAGGAGCCCAAGCTGTCAGATCAGAACCTCATCTCTGGGCCCTCATCAGTGTTAACTACTTGTTCACAGACCCTAATGGGAGTTAGAGCTCCAACATATAGATGATTAGAGTGACACAAGCATTTAGTCCTAGATGCCTAGAAGCCGTCATTTTTAGATACGGTATTTTGCAGAAATGAGTGTAAACTGAGATTTGCTTCTTGGCTTCGGGTGAGTGGTCAAGGCCAGGAGAATATATGTTGAGTGATGCATACTGGCAGGAAGTGAGTGGAGGTGTGCCCCACCCACAACACAGGAGGTAGAGGCCTTCACATTTCAGGAGTGGCTGTGGCCTCCAACATGCCTCTTCTCTATGAACGTTCTTGAATGCATTCCTTGGGGACAGTTTATTTTCTGGTAAGTGTATGGAGCCACGCCCCCACCCCCCTGCCTCATATAGCTTCCTTAAATGGAAATTGTTAAATTGGACTTTGGCAGCATCTCATAAAATATCTAATTGGGCAGTGCCTGTTAAATAACTGCAATAGCTCCAGGTCAGGGACAGCCAGTGGAGGTGATGATGCTGCTTCTGACCCAAGAAGTGTGGCCTGCAGCCTTCCAGGACCAGGGTGCACCATGTGGTCTTTGTCCTAAGGTTGATGCCTGAATCTAAGACTAAGAAGTTATGAGGTCAGACAGCGAGAATACCTTTTCTTAATCATCCCACCAGGAAAATATTGGACTTTTTAAAAAAGATTTATTTTTTATTTATTTGAAAGGCAGAGTCACTGAGAGAGGAGGAGAGACAGAGAGAATCTCTCATCTACTAGTTCACTCTTCAAATGGCTACAACGGCTAGAGCTGGGTACTCTAAAACCAGGAACCTGGTGTTTCTTCTGTGTCTTCCCTGTGGGTGCAGGGGCCCAAGGCTTTGATCCATCTTCCCCTGCCTTCCCAAGTACATTGGCAGGGACCTGGATTGGAAGTAAAGCAGGCTGGGTTCAAACTTGAGCCCATGTATAATACCAAAATTGCATACAGTGGTTTAACAACACTAACTCTGATGGTGGGTTCCTACCTGAGAACTGACTTGATTGAAAGGGATTGAACTTCAAGGTTGACATATTTCTACTTCCAAGCAAGAGAGCTAGGAGATTTAAGTTTGGTGAGCATCTATTCAGGCTCGGACAAAGCATAGTTTCTTGCCTGCCAAATGCCCAGTCTGTTTTTTGTTGCATTCATGAAAATACACTTGCTTTTTCCTAAAAGAGACAACCTCAAGTAGCATTTTTTTTAAAAGATTTATTCGTTTTATTACAAAGTCAGATATACAGAGGAGGAGAGACAGAGAGGAAGATCTTCCGTCCGATGATTCACTCCCCAAGTGAGCTGCAACGGCCGATGCGCGCCGATCCGATGCCGGGAACCTGGAACCTCTTCCGGGTCTCCCACACGGGTGCAGGGTCCCAAAGCTTTGGGCCGTCCTCGACTGCTTTCCCAGGCCACAAGCAGGGAGCTGGATGGGAAGTGGAGCTGCCGGGATTAGAACCGGCGCCCATATGGGATCCCGGTGCGTTCAAGGCGAGGACTTTAGCCGCTAGGCCACGCCACCGGGCCCCCTCAAGTAGCATTTTAGTCACTAACTGGCAGATCAGTATCTCAGATAATACACAGTTTATTTCATTGGGTTGGGATGCAGTTTCTCTTCACATGTTTGAATGCATTTACAACACAGTTAATATGGGGTCAGAGTTACAGTTTGCTCTGACTATAGAAAAACATTTCTGCTTATTTTAATCCATCCCAGTTTTTCCTCACTGGTGTAAGATAGGAGTACAGAGATCTGGGAACAGCTTTTGGCTACCAGGATGAAGAAAAATGACTGATGGATTTAACAACTGAGAGTTCAGAAAACACTGGTCCGTGATTTCATAAATTATCACCCAGTTAAGAAGCCATTTTGCTGCATTAATAATGATACTATATCCCATAAAAACTGAGGTCTGCAATCTCTTTTCTTGCTGAGGTATTGCAGATTGGAATTAATTGAATTGCTAGAACATTCTAGACTTAATAAACAAATATAATAACTTGCCTGTCCCTCTAACTTATTTTTAAAATACATATTCATTTAATTTTTGATTATGTCTACACATAGTTGAGAGAGAAACATGCCTGTGTGGACCACTGATTAGGTTGGGGAGGGTCAAGGAGTGGAAACAAGTGAATGAGACAACTGCCTCCAATCTCCATTCTCCTTTCTGTATCTGAAGAAAGTGGGGAGAGGACCCCTATACACATCCCTATGCACACACATTGGTAGTTGCAGACACCTGGTCAGTTCTATTACCAGCCCCATCTCACAGGCAAACCAATGGATGCTGAGGCCCAGCAAAGCCTTGTCCACTACACCCACAGCCCTCACACACACCAGTGGGAACTGCAGCCTAGTTGGAATGAACCCCAGTATCCCCCAACTAGGCCCAGCCCCAACCCTGGTTCCCTCGCATGCAGATACGTGCAGCAGACTTGTCCAGCCTGTCTCACATCCCACTTGGCTCTTGCACACATCAGGGAGTATTGGAGCCTAGCTCAACCTGACCAACCCCACTATCCAGCCCATACTCATGCTTGTAGGTACCACTACCTGTCCAGTCAAGCCCAACCCCAGCCCTGGTTCTCATGCTCACCAGTGGGGGCTATAACACATCAGAGGCACACATACAATATCCCTGCTAGGCCCACTCCTAACCCCGGATCCCACTCCTTTCAGATGGCTCTGTGGCCCAACGCAACAGGACCTGACTCCAATCTCAGCACCCACCAGCTGATGCTATAGCAAAGTCCAACCAGCATGCCCGCAGCTTGGCTTTTCCCCTAAACCAGCTCACATGCAGGCTAATGGACTTTGTACCCCTACCCAGCCTGGTCAGTTCCCAGTCCAAGGTCCCCTACTGGGCTTGCCCTTGATCCCAGATCTCACATGTGCTGTTGGGAGCTACTGCCCAGACCAGTGTGGCCTGCCCCACCTCAGCATCCATCAGTGGGTATTGTAACCTGCCTCAGTATGGCCTGTCCCCAGCTCTAGCCCAATTCTGGCAGGTGCTGCAGCCCAGCCCAGCTAGCCCAGCCCAATCAGCCCCCAGTCTTGGCTCTAACGTGAACTGGCTGGGCTTGTGGCTCAGCGTGGCCTGTCTTGCACCCTGTCTTGGTTTTCATACCTGCAAGTGGGTGTTATGAACTGGCCTAACCTAGCCCAGTCCCAGATCTGACCTACACGTAAGCCGACAAGTACTATAACCTGGCTTGGTCTGGGCTGCTCCCAGCCTTAGTTCTTGTGTTAATCTGCAAGGACTGCATTCTGACAGAGGAGTTCCCCAAGGTCCTCTATCAAGTCAGCTCCCAGTGGCAGATCTCATGCACACTGATGGGTTCTTGGCCAAACTTGGTTTGGCATAGCAGACTTGTCCTACCAACCCACACCCATTCTGGTTCTTACCATTGGGTAATATAGCTCAGCCCCACCTGGTCCACCCTCAGGTCCAGCTCTTGTGTGGTTCAGCAGGTGCAGATACCTAGCCAGCCTGTCCTATACCCATTCTGGATCTTGTAAGCACCAGCAGGTGCTGGAGCCTAGCCCAGTCTGGCACACCCCAGATTCAGTCTACACCCATTCTAAGGTATACTGCAACAATGTCCAACCTAATTCATTGCCCCCACCCTGGCTTTCACACCCTCAGTGGGAATCTCAGCCCAGAAAGGGAATTCCTCTAGCTCCCCAACCTGGCATGCCTCCAGCCACGGATCTTACTCATGCTGGTAGTTACTCTGACCCAGTCCAGCATAACCCATTACCCAGCTTGGCCTTTGGTATCAGATGCTGCAGCCTATCCTGGCCTGGCCTGTCCCCAATCCCAACTGTTGCTGGTGGGTTCTTCAGCCTAGCTCTGCCCAGTCTACCCCTACCCCTGGCTTTCATGCAAACCATATGTGTAATAGGCTAGCCTAAGTTCAACAAGGCCCACACCCCATCCTGGTTCCCACACATGCCAGTGGACAATAGTTTGGTCTGGCCCTGCCTGGTCTGCTCCCCTCCCCCCACTCCGAGCCAACTCACATACCTGCCAACAAGTGAAGCAGCGCTGCCAAGCCTGACCAATAACCAAGCTCTGACTCATGTATTCACTAGTGGGAGCTACGACTCACCAGGGGAATTCCCCAAATTTCCCCCACCAGATCCACTCCCAGACCCAGATCTCATGTGTGCCAATGGGTGCTAGGCCTTTGCCTGGCACAGTCTGACCCCCAGTCTTGGCTTTTGTGTGTTCTGGTGGATGTTGTGGCCTGGCCCACCCCACACCCGATTCTTGAGTGTGCCTGTGGGTGCTACAGCCTGGACCAGTCCAGGCTGTTCTCAATCCCAGTGTCCATGAGTATAGATGAGTTGCATGGTCATGCCTAGCTCAGCTGGTCAGCACTCCCAGTTCTTGAGAAAACCACCCTGGTATGGCATACCCACAGTGGTGAGCTCACAATCTGCCACAGAATCTGCTCCCAGACCTGGCTCCCTTGTGTGCAGCCCAACACTCACTGGTGGGTACTGTGATCAAGCCCTGCCAAGCAGGCCCCCACTCATGGTGTTCATGTGTGCTGGTAGGCTGTGGTTGATACCAACAAACCCAGCTCAGGTCTCCCACATGGATAGGTATATTGGTTTGGCCCCAAAAGGTCCTCTGGTTTCCCTCCTCCAAACCACCGGGTCTCAGCTGCAAGTGCAGTAGACAGGTTGGTGGAAGTCCCCCAGAAGTCACTCCTCACCTGCCACATTCACCCTCAGCATTCCTCCCTCCCACTTATCTCCAGACCCACTTCCCTGAACAATCCTTAGCCCCCAATGCCTGTGAGAGTGAAGAATCTGCAGCCCGGTCCTCTGGCACTGTACCATGCTAGCCTGGGGTCGTGCCTCCCTACCCAAGGTCCATGTACATTTCCTACTCCTTTTCTTCCAATCATCATTCTTCCCATTTACCCACGACCAGCCTCTTCCTCTAGGGCTATTTCTAAGGAGATAAAACCAGTAACTTCTCTTTGCATGCTAAAAACAAGTGGAGCAGCTGGGACTCAAATCATTGCCCAGATGGTATGTGGGTATTGCAGTCAAAGACTTAGCTGACTATGCCACAACACTAACCTCAAGCTTTTCAAATATAAAAGAAACTTTCACGAAAATCAGCGTCATAGGACCAAATTTGCATATTGGAATTGAGTAAATATGAGAGGTGATTCTATATATGTTGAACTTAGGCTAGCCTATTACACATATGGTTTGCATGAAAGCCAGGGGTAGGGGTAGATTGGGCAGAGCTAGGCTGAAGAACCCACCAGCAACAGTTGGGATTGGGGACAGGCCAGGCCAGGATAGACTCCAAATCAGGCCTGTTTGGAGTCGTCTTGACCCCACGTGCCTGGTGGTGTGCTCTGTGAACTTGAATGTGTGGGCTTATAGGGGTCTGGGTTATGGCACAAATGATGGTGAGCAGGGACCTGAGGGTTCGTGTCTAGGTGAGGAGTAATTACCAAGGGATTGCCATAGACAAGGCCACTGTACTTGCATGTAGGCGAGGGTGCTGAAATTGATGGTTTGGTGGGGGGAATGGGAAAACCTTTAAGGGTCAGACTGAAGCACCAGCACATGTGGGAGACCTGAGCTGGCTAGTTAGCAGCGACTATCACTGAATACCACTCACTGGCACAAACTAAAGCTAGGGCTGGGACCTGCCTGGAAGGGCTAGATCACAATATTCACCAGTGAGAGTTGGAATAGGGAGCGGGTAATGTTAGGCTGGGCCATGGCAATAACCAACACATAAGAGAATCAGGTCTGGGGTCTATGTGACTCACCGCTGTGCAACTGCAATCTCCGCTGGCACATGCAGACTCTTGGGTTTCTATATTTTTGTGTAACAAGAATATTTCAAAACAGGTTTTGTTGTTGTTTTATAGATCTATTTATTTTTATTGCAAAGTCAACAACGGGGGCGGTAATGCGCCGATCTGAAGCCAGGAGCCAGGAGCTTCCTCCAGGTCTCCCACGTGGGTGCGGGGTCCCAAGGCTTTGGGCTGTCCTCCGCTTCTTTCCCAGGCCACAAGCAGGGAGCTGGATGGAATGCGGGGCTGCTGGGAATTAGAACCAGTGCCCATATGGAATCCCAGCGTGTGCAAGGCGAGGACTTTACCACTAAGCTATCATGCCAGGCCCCAAAATAGGTTTTAAAAAGGAAATTAATAACTACACATCTGTTCCTTTTTCTCTTTCCTTTCAAAGATAATCTATACCCCATGGACATGCTATCAGTAGCAACAAGGACATTTTCAAATGTCTCTGAGGATTAATTTCAATTAATTTCCCTTTTTGAGAGAGTTGGAAGGACTGATATGAGGCAGTATTTTGTGTCTGGGCCCTACCCTGGGGCAGGCAAGTGGTAGTACTCACTGTCTTAACTGAGACCCACACTGAAAGCAAGGTTTGCATGAAGAAAGAGCCAGGGTAAATTCCTATCTCCTTTCTTTGTTTTTTATGAGATTGTAATTGCGATTGTTTTTCTTTATCATTCCAAACTTAACTCTCTGCTAAATGAAGAATTCAACAGGTACTAAGTAGAAAAACCACAGTTGCTCAAGAGAACAGACAAGGGCTAGTAATAATGAATTTCTAAATGTCGGTTTTGCTCACACCTGTTATTCCTTTTTGTACTTTGTATGTTGGGAATTGTGCTTTGTAGTAACTTGTAAGACTAGCTCAGTCCTTTCAGCAATGTTAAGCTTTTTTTTTTTCTATATTCATTGCTTTAGCTTTATGCTCCTTGATTTTTTTCATGGTCTTCTTATTTGTTTTTTTTTTTTCTCCTTTACTTTTCCGGTTTCTCTGTTGAGCCTTTCCTTTTCTTATGAGGCAGCTCTTTCAAAGGCAGCTGCAGCTTTCCCTCCCCACTAGGGAGATATTGTACAAAGTGCAGTCCCACCTGCCACAGTGTGTGTCTCTCAGCATGCAGTAGTACACAGCAGCATCTCTCAGGGTGACATGGAGCAGGATCAAGGTACTGAACTTCCTATCTGCTGTGATGGTCAGAGAGGCCATGCTGTTGGTCACATTGTTTTTCAGGCCATGAATCACATATTCTGGACTCTGGAGAGGAATCTGTCGGTACCACCAGATGTACTCATTTCCACTGATCGTGGAGTGGTTGCAAGGCAAGTGGACAGGTGCTTCTTCAGTAACCTCCAGTGAACTTGGCTGAGTGGTCTTGGCATCACCCATAATACCTAAAGGGTTGAGAAAGAAAACATTAGTTCAGGATGATTAAATTCTGGTGCATCTAAAAATCAGGTTCACAAACACTCATGGGACCCTACTCCCTGGTCCTACCTCTTATTTGAGTAATTTTATGTGTGTAGCACAGGACAAGAGAAATGTAGCTGGCATTTATTCGTGAGGTATCCCTAACTCCCAGAGCCACTTTGCACAACCCCTGAACTGATACCTCTCTAAGTCCTTACAGCTGCATGCGTGGCCATGATCCAGCATCTCACCCCGGAGTTCTCAGGTTTCTCAGAGCACACAGATTCAGACCTTTTCAACAGCTTGATTCATTTCAGTGGGAGAAGTGGAGGCAGCAGTTATCTCTCCTTGGTCTTTTGCCTCCAAACTCATTTTTTCTTGTGCTCAGAACACTTACCCAAAGTTAATAGAACCAACACTTCTGTTGCCAAACTCATAGTTCAAGTGCAGGCAGAAATTCTCTCTGAACCTGGACTCCGTGTCTGATCTGTGCTTGGAGGAGAACCCAAGCCACAGAGCAGCAGCCACCTGCTCAGCTCCACCCCAGGCAGCTTTGCTTTTGGGAGTTCCCCAGCTGAGTGGCTCTTGTTAGATCTATCCTCACCTACAAGGTTAAATATGAGTTTGAGAGGATGGTAAGAATGTTTTCCCAGTGCACAGCCTGAATATAAGATTTATGTTGAGATGGAGTGCAACTTGGCTGTGCCTGAAGGAGCTAGTTCAAAGGAGGTTATATTACCCCCTCTTGTGTTTGATTAGAGCCAAATCTGCCATTACTACTATTTGATACTTTGGTGTTCCATCATGTTGGTAGAAACTCCCTGTATCCAAAGAATAAAAATCTATGTTGATCTCTGTGTTGTAAGGGGAAGAAGGGAATTTCTGTGCAAGTCTACAGGGCAAGGAAGTTTTTAACTTTAAAAATGAGAAACTTCTAGGCCTGCCGTGGTAGCCTAGTGGCTAAAGTCCTTGCCTTGCATGTGCCAGGATTCCTTGTGGGCGCCGGTTCATATCTGGGTTGCTCCACCTCCCTTCCAGCTCCTTGCTTGTGGCCTGGGAAAGCAGTTGAGGATGGCCCAAAGCCTTGGAACTCAGTACCCATGTAGGAGACCTGGAGAAGGGTTCTGGGTCCTGGCTTTGGATCAGCTTAACTCAGCTCTGGCCACTGGGGCCACTTGCAGAGTGAATCAACTGATGGAGGATTTTTCTGTCTGTGTCTCCTTTTCTATATAAATCTGACTTTCCTAAAAAAAAAAATAAATCATCATTTAAAAAATTAGGAACTTCTTTTTGGTCAAAAAATTACCATAAGCTAAGTTTAAAATCCAGGACATTGTGGAGGAGTTTGCAACAGAAGTCACAAAACTAATTTCATACTCAGGGAATATTTTTGTGCTCAGAATGACAGGGAAATATGGGGCTGAAACACAGGCTGGTACTCCACTCACCTACACTGGCTTCTGGAATGCTGTGAAAGCTTCTTCTAGTGTGACACTGTGGAGTATCTCCTGTGAAGCTACAATAATGTTGGCTCATTATAGCAGCACGTATCTGGTCATTTCCATTTATACTATGCATTATTAACCCTGCTTTCTTCTTCCATGTGGAGTCAGCTTTTGCATTTGGAAAGGTGCTTCTCCCTGCCTTCAAAGTTGTGCACACACTCAGGAAGAGATTTAAAACACAAGGTGGCAAAAGAGACAAGTCCAAGTTATTTGTACACTCAACAACAGCTTCGCCTCTACCCTCTGGAAGGCTCGTGGGTTTGCAACTCTAGCAGCCCCCTCTTGTGACTGCACGTGTGACCTCCTTCTAACTAGCAAATACATCTGTAATCTTTCAGGTCTGAAGATGGACACACTCACAGTTTAGATCTGCTACCTCCCTCTGGCGGCAAGGCTCAGTGAACAGCTTCCTGCCACAATGACATAAGACTGAATTATTTTCAGTCAGTTTGGAATTGCAGCATTGTTTTTGTGATGATTTATTTTTCTTTTTTGTTATGTTAAAAAAAACAAATTTATTTAAGTAACCAGTATGTTCTTCCCCATTTTCAAGTTAGCAATAGGATTTGATATGACACTCTGTGTTTTGGCTGGTAATTGTAAACACTTTGTTATATGGAATCTGCTCTTCTGGCCATCTCCCAATGGCCTTGTCCCGAAGTTTTAGGCCCATGTCCATCTGAACTGTGTGAAGAAGACATGGATTTGTTGGGTTACAGTTTGCCCAACAACCAAGTCCAGTTCTGGGATGGAACTGTTTCTTGGTTGCTGGATAATTGAAAACTTCTGAAGTGAAAGGGAGCTTGACTTCCCAGTTTCAAGGATCTACTACATGGCTGGAAGGGAGATTGGCTCAGAGAACAGAAGCCATTGTTTCCTACACTTGATCTTAGCCAAAAGGCTGAGAAGCATTAGAAGCTATTGCTTCCTGAGAAAAGGATGCTTCTTGGCCTGTTTGAGTTGCTCTTGAGCTGACTGGACAAAGGATGATGCTATCTGGCTGGCCGTGGAAGCACCAACATCCCAAGGCTCAGCACTTTAAATGCTGTGTGGTTGGCAAGTGTTGTGCACTAATCTGTGTTTTTACAACTATTATATTCTCTTGATGATTACTGGAATTTCCAACCCTAACAGGCATCTTTCTGTAGCTATATCCTGGTGCCAAAGTTCTGGGAGGTATAAAGAATGAAAGATCTACGAAACACTTAAAAATCTACTGGCGTCAGGCCGTCCTAAAAACAAGCTTAAGTTCCTACATTCCCTGAAGAAGATGTGACCCTCACTGCTTCTTATGGTTGGCAGCATGACTGAATGTCACCTGTACCACACCTGTCTATCAGGATGGTTCCCTTTCATCAGTGGCCTGAATCTGCTCCTGAAACACCAGCTCAGCCCATGCCCGAACTCACCAGTCCACCCCAGGGTAGCTAGCTGCTGCCAGGTTCTACCCTCATTCCAGTCTGGGGGCTCCTCTAATACCTCTAATGTTTTCTTTATTATTGAACTATTTTACTTTCTGTGATTTTTTTTTGTTTTTTTTCCCCCCTAGTTGAAGGCAGCTTCCAAAGCCCAAATTACTCATTACATGGCATAGTGTTTGGCACAGATGAAGCACTTAGTAATAATTTGTCAGAGGAATGTGCTAGCTAATATTTACTCATAACATTACTAAGATAAACTCTATGAAATTATTCCAAATGAAAGATTCTAATTTTCTGGAAGACAAATTGAACAAAAATATCTAAGAATAGATGTAAACACAAGATTAGATGTGTGGGCCAAGTTTAAATAGCCAGCACATTGTACTCCCTGTTTTCAGAAAGGAAAACAATCTACACATCCAGGATAAGGAAAGCTTGGCTATGAAAATATGACAGTCTGTTACACAATAGTCACATTAGTCATAATTTACTTAATAATTATTTCCCAAGTTCCTACTATGTGTCAGGCTACAAGATGACAATAGTTAATTAAAAGTCTACTTGTGTCATGCCATCTTCAAAAACAAATTAAAATTTTTCTTGCATTTCTGCACCAGTCATGACCCTCACTGTTTCTCAGAGGCTGCAGTGTGAATGTGAAGCGCTTGCACAGTGTACTGTAATGGTGGCAATGGGTCCCTTCCATTGGTGCTCTGGCTTCTGATGCACCAACTTGTCCTGCACCTGCCAGAAAATCAAATATTTACAATGTAGGAAATCCTATGTCATCTCATTTTATTATGCAGAAACATGATCTACATTTGAACTTTCTGTATAGTGTTCATTATTGCAATGTTCAAACAGCATGGAATATCTAGAATAAGTTCAGAGAACAATACATACTGTGGCAATTTCTGCTTCTATTTATTTTTATTTAACAGCTGCGCTGAGTTATGGTTCACATACCATTCAACGAAAGTGTGAAAGTCAATGGATTTTAGTATTATCACAGGGTTCTGCAGTCATCTCTACCATCAGTTTTAGAACCTGTTCATCACTCCTAAAAAAAGTCTCCCTATAACCATTAGCTGTTTCTTCCCTATAAAACACTCTCTAGGGAACTGGTAAATTATGTTTTGACCATAGATATTCTTATCATGGACTAGCTGCCTTCAGTTAGCACATTTTAAGGGTTCATGCATATTATTGCATGAATTTGTACTTCATTGCTTTAAGTTATTTTTAAAATCGAGTAGAGAAAGAAACTGTTATCTGCTCATGCGCTCTTTAATTTCCTCAGTGGCAAGGAGGTCCAAAGCCAGGCGCTGGGAATTCTGTCACGACTCCCACATAGGTGGCAGAAACCGTACTATCTGAGCCGCTGTTGCTGCCTCCCAGGGTTGTTCACAGTGCAGAAAGCTGGAACCAGGAGCTGGAGCTGGGAACTGAACACAGGTGCTCTGATGTTGGATGTGGTAATCCTAAACAGTGGCTTAAACGCTAAACAAACACTCACCCTTCATTGATTGTTCAAAACAGTACTGTATAAATATACCATATTCTATGTATCGATTGATAGAAATTTGAGGTGTCTCCACTTTTTGACTGTTACAAATAGTGCAGCTCTAAATATTGGCGTACACATTTTCACATGGTTATATTTTCATTGCTGGGTCATTTGGTAAGTCTGAGAAACTTCAAGACAATTTTCCAAAGTGGCTGCACCATTTCTACATATGTGTAAGTATGAAGGGTCCATTCCTCTGTCTTCTTCTGAATACATTTCTTTTTGATTAAGTTTCTGAATGAATGTGAAACATTATTTTCCTGTGGTTGTAATGAGCATTTCCTCTAGCTAATATTGTTGAGCACCCTTTTATGTTCTTGTGGATCATGGGTATATCTCCTCGTGCTTGAAGTATCTATTCAGATATTTAACCCCTTTTTAATTGGATTATTTGCTTTTATTACTGAGTTGCAAGGACTACTCATATATTCTAGATAGAAGTCTTCATCACTCATAAGATTTGCAAATATTTTCCCACATTTGTGAATTGTCTTTTCATTTCTTTGATTATGTTCTTTGAAGCACAAAAGCTTAAATTTTGATCAAGTCCAATGATTTATTTTGTCTTATCACTTGTGCTGTATGTATTGTATCTTCGGACCCATTCATTTCCATATCAATGTTAGGGTCAGTTTGTCAATACCTGGGACTCTCTCCTACCATCCTGTGGCAGATCTGGGTGAGGTTCTTGGCTCCTGGCTTCAGCCTGGCCTAGCCCTGGCCATGGAGGCCATTTGTGAACTAGAGTATACCAGAGGATGAAGATCCTCTCTCACTATCTCTTTGTAAATCTATATTTCAAGAAAATGTTTTAAAAACATGAAAATATAAAAGCAAATGTATGCATTTATAAAACTTATCATACATCAATAAGCTATAAATTGATGAAATAATTAAAATCATAAGAGCTGTTAAAACTCACATGTTGGAAGAAAAACTCAATGATTTTTAGTGATTTTTAGATCTAAAAATCCAGTAGTTCATAGTAAGAACCAATAGATTACTTTTTTTATTCATATATATATTTAATTTTATTTTGAATTTTGAATTTTATGGTATAATTCTGTAAAGTCTGGGTAGATTTCCTGAAATAGTCCAATCTAACTCTAGTAGTAATTTGAAAAACAATCCATGATTTTTTTTTTTTTTTTAAAGATTTTATTCATTTTATTACAGCCAGATATACACAGAGGAGGAGAGACAGAGAGGAAGATCTTCCGTCCGATGATTCACTCCCCAAGTGACCGCAACGGGCCGGTGCGCGCCGATCCGATGCCGGGAACCAGGAACCTCTTCCGGGTCTCCCACACGGGTGCAGTGTCCCAATGCATTGGGCCGTCCTCAACTGCTTTCCCAGGCCACAAGCAGGGAGCTGGATGGGAAGTGGAGCTGCCGGGATTAGAACCGGCGCCCATATGGGATCCCGGGGCTTTCAAGGCGAGGACTTTAGCCGCTAGGCCACGCCGCCGGGCCCCCATGATTTATTTTAACCTGATACTACCATAATGTCTTAGAATATGAGGAAATAACACTGTTTCCTACATTTAAAATTTTTATGTATTTGAAAGAAAGAAATAGACATAGAGAGGCATCTTTCATCTATGACTCACTCTCTGAATACACGAAACAGTTAGGGTTGTGCCTCTTGAAGCCAGGAACTTTGTCTAGGTTTCCTACTTAGGTAGTAGGGCCCCAAGTATTTGGGTCATCCCTTTTTCACAGGATGTATATTAGAGGAACCTGGTATTCAGAGCATAGCTGATCACAAACCCACGCACTTTGCTGTGCAGTTCAGGTGATGTCTTGAGAGCTTGTTTGGAGGTTCTAGCAGGGGAGCGCAGCTACTCGTATACCCTTGACCGAAGACCGGTCCTCCTCTAGCGGGGATGGTCGTCCTCTTCGACCGAGCGCGCAGCTTCGGGAGGGACGCACATGGAGCGGTGAGGGAGGAAGGGGACACCCGCCTAGCCAGCCAGATCAGCCGAATCAACCCTGGCGATCAATGGGGTGACAGATGTCGCAGCCAGATCGCCCTCACATCCTCAGGTGATGTCTTAACTGCTGCACCAAACACCCACCCAGGAATAGTATTTTAATGAAAGTAAAATTTACATTATAAGGTTTTCACAACACCACCTCTGTGACTGCTTTCCACCTGTTTGTGGGTTTTCCCAAAGCCCCTGGGCAGGTGACTGCTTTCACGTGGTTCTAAGGGTTTTGCTTATCTTCCGCCTTCATTTCTGTTTCTGAGGATTCCAGAGAACTTAGACGTGCTCCTTGGAGTCTTGCAGTTCTAAGGGAAAGCTGGTGACTCAATGGATTTTTTTCTTTTTCTCCCTTTGGTAACTTCAACAAATAGTTACTCTGCTTTGCAGAATAATATTCTTAGAATATTCCTGATGAATAAAGTAAACCATCCCTCCACTGGGAAGCTGTTTGTACCAGTGCCAAGTAGAAATGTCCCACCTGGTTTCCCACATGCTGTGCAAAGTCACATTTCCTTCTTCCTGTGTTGTTACTGTGCACTAAATCGGGGTACTCTCTCAGCTGGTCTGGATCCTGGGGGGGAAAGAAGAAAGTGGAGCTAGGCCTTTGAATGCTTCAGATGAGTCAAGTGGACCATGATAATTTACAAGTTTTATTTCTCTATTTTTATTCCCTTTGAATACACTGGTTACATCTTTCCTAGTCCCTTCCTTGAGCTCTAAGAGTAAGCTGAATCGGGTAATTGCGGGCTGCCATACAGAAAGCCAAACGAAGCCCATCACACAGCATGCCACAGGAGGCCTGGGTGGAGCTCAGTGGACACGTTCCTGCCACTGATACTCAGAAAGGACCCCTGCTCTTTAGGCCTGAGTGCAGAATTGCTGGGGATGTTAGATTGTTCTGCCCCAAACAGGAAGTAGAATTCCCAAGAAGTATGCTACATCGTTCTATTCCAAGAATGGGAGAAATCCACCCTATCCTATTTTGTTTTCATCTGGTATTTTTCTGTGGCAATACTTTTGTAAACAGCCATTAAGTTTATCAAGGCATACAGTTTAATGTTGCTTTTGTTATTGAATTATTGCTTTAGAAATGATATTCTAAATTATTTAAATCCTTTAAAAATGGTTGACTCAATTTCCCATAAATATAGTCAGTTTTCATGAATATTTTATGTATATTTGGAAAGGATATATATTCTGTTATGTTGGGATAAAGTGTTTATGTATATAAATTTGATAAAGCATGCTGTTAGATTGTATTAGCTATACATTTTAATGAGAGATGTGTGTAATGCCTGACATATGGTTGTACATTTATTCATCTTTTATCAATAAATTATACTAGTTTAATTTTTACTGATTCATGGTTGCTAGTTTTGCTCTTCTATTAAGTACATATAAAAGCAGAGTTACTGGGGCCAGCATTGTGGTGTTGCAGGTCAAGCCACCATTGTGTCTCAGCTAATCCACTTCTACCCAACTGTCTGCTAAGGGCCTGGGAAAAGCAGTGAAAAATGATCCAAGTGCTTGGACCCCTACCACCCCCCACTGGGAGACCTGGTAGAGACTCCTTGCTCTTTTTTCCTACTTTGTATGTGCTTAAAATTTGAGTTAAAAATTGAGGTAGTTCTCTCTATATACTAATAATGATTATTTTCTGTATTTTCTAAATGAGAAAAGAATAATGACAGAGCAGTGTGAATAACACGCTGTCATTTAAACAGAAACACACAAGCACCACATATGGGATGGCATTTCAAAAACTATATGAAAACTGTAACTAAAAGTGACGTTTGAGTGCAAAATATTTTAAGTCCTTGCATATGAATGGCTTTCTAAAAGTTATGAAAAACTTCACATATTTTAAAAATATCTTTCACCAAAATAATCTTATCTTTCAATCACATATTCCATTAGCTTTATAAAGTGTTGTATTAAGGAACATTCTTATTTTAACAGTGTTTTGCCAGGCTGCTGGGGATAATGAGGTTAGAATTGAAATAAAAAGCTGAATTTTACCAAATATTCTTTTGTATAATTTTAATTTTGTATCTTATACAGTAATTATCTATTCAGATACCCAGGAATAGTTTGTACTGAAAATGATATCATTGCTGTTAGCATTCCTTTATAATTTATCTTTATATTTTACAACTTTCACAAGGATTTTGTATATCTTTGTATAATAATATACATAAAACAGTTGTATATGGGGTCTGATGTGACATTTATACAGTATATGACAAAGTACTATATTAGTCACGGTAACTGACAGTTCCATCTTGTCATTTCTTTATATTGGATCCTACCAGTTTCTCTCTTCTAGGTCTTCATAAAATATACAAAGCTTAATGTGAACTGTAATCACTTGCATGTGTTGTGGAACAACAGAACATATTCTTTTTATCTGTGTTTTGGTACTTCTTCTCCAACCTCCTCCCTACCCTGCCTAACCTCTAGGATCACCATTCTCTATGAGTTCAACTGTTTTGTTGAGTTCTCTTTTTTAGCTTCTACACAAGAGAGAGAACATAATAGTTGCCTTTCTGTGTCCAACTTACTTCAATTAATCTAATGTCTTCCAGTTCTATCCATGTAGCTGCAAGTGACTGAGTTTTGTTCTTTGTGTGGCTGAACAATAGTGCATGGTGTTTATAAGCCACATTTTCATTATCCGTTAATGAACACTTAGGTTGATTCCATATCTTGGCTATTGTGTGTCGTGCAGCAATGGGAGTGCAGTCATCTCGTTCATGTGCTGAGTCTCTCTCCTTCAGATTTATTCCCAGAAGTGGGATAGCTCCTGGGCCATATGAAAGATTTATTTGTAAGGTTTTTTCAAATACCCTCTGTTCTCTAACACGTACTAACTCACGTTCCCATCAACAATGTGCACGCACTCCTTTTTGTCTGTTGCCTCTCCAGGATTTGTTACTTTTTGTCTTGTTGATAGTAGGTCTTCCTATTGAGATGAGATGACATCCCATTGTGATTTCTATTTGCATGTCTCTGATGGCTAGTGATGTTGAGCATTTTTCATATATTTATTGGCTGTTTGTGGTTTTCGTTTTGGAAACTATTTAGATCATTTGTCCATTTAAACTCAATTATTTGATTTTTCAGTAAGTGCTTTTAGTTTCTTATATATTCTGGATACCAATTCTTTGTCATATTTATTGTCTGCAAAATTTTTCTCCCAATAGCTTTGAGATTGCTTTTCTTCTTATGCACAAACTTCTTAGTTTGATATAACCCATTTGTTTATTTTCCTTTCCATATTTTAATTGCTTTTTTGGCCTCATGAAAGACTTGGTGAACATCTATCAACACCCCCTCCCAAATTTTGAACAGTTTGACTGAAATAATTATCTTCTTCCTTTCCCTTTGGAATATTGGGGAGAACTGATGAAGTTCACGCTGTGTTTTCAGAACAATAAGAGAGAAGAGCTGGGTTCACTTTGGGCAGAATTTCCAAATTCTTGAGCAACAATGTCATTTATCTCTGTTAAAGACACTGTCATCGGAGCATCTCCCCAGTTACTTCTGGTGAGCTGACATGCATGGAACGGGTGTAGAGAGACAGGGAGGGGAAGATTTTATGTTTATTTATTAACTTCCCAAATGTCTGCAACAACAAGAACTGAAAGAAGCCAAAGTCAAGAAACAGGAACTCTATCTGGATCTTCTGCATAGGGTGGCAAGGCCCAAGCACTTGGGCCATCACCCACTACCTTCCAGTATGCGTTAGCAAGGAGCTGGACTACAAATGGAATAGTGAGGCTTGAATTCGCACTTGGATGCTGCCACTGCAAGCAGCAACTTAACTCACTGTGCCACAACACCAGCCTCCTCGAATTTAGATTTTATAGCTAGGCAGCCCTATTCTACATATGGACTCTGTGAGGAAGAATGGACATAAATATTACATGAGAAATAGATCTTATATGATACTTTGATATACATTAGAGTATAGAAAGATAAAAGCACATTGAAAATATACTAAATGTTTATTTTTGCATAGAATTTTCACCAATTTTAATTTTTCTGTTGTATTTCCAAAAGTATCCATAACAAGTACATGTTGATCTTATAACAGTTATTCCAGTTTATATGAAGTTATATAGTAAACTCATTTTTTACAATTGTAAATATCAGATCTCTGCATTCACTTCAACCTGGAAAAATATAATATAGCAAATCATTATAACTCAAAACCTGGTTGAAGACCAAGAATGCAACTAGAGCCCCAGCAGCAGGTTTGGGCACAGGCTGCAGGTGTCTGTAGAGCACTGTGTGTTCTCTGCACAGAAGTAGGTAGCTGAGTCTTCTTGTCGGGTGGCTGAGATGTTCAGGGAGACGTGTTTAGCGTTTTTGTTCAGCATGACTGAGAATCTTCCATCCTGTTTGTTGTTCACATTTGAACGAATATCTACTAGAAGAGTAGGGCCTTTCTGTTCTTCCTTCTTGTACCATGGGAAATAATTTGATGCTCCATCTGTGTAGCTGCAGTTGATAACAGCTGTTTCTCCCTCCCAGACATTCAGGATTGAAGGGCTCTGCACTGGATGCTTTCCTTGGCCACTTGCCACTGTTGAGACAATGGAGATGGCTTAATCTCAGAATTTATGAGTTATCTCTACAGTGTCCACGGGAAAGCTGGGCAGAACCCAAGTGACCCTCATCTCTTTCCCAGGGCTTGTAATGGTCCCTTCTAGAAGCCCTTAGACTTACAGTTCAGCTGAAGGCATAGGAGCGTGAATGAAAGTCCCCAGGGCTTCTCCATCCTTCTTGCCGTTAGAATCACCAGTGTTTATTTCTTGAAGGGAGAACTTAACTCTGTTCTCAGTGAGATGCTGTTCTTTCTTAACCTGGCTGTGGGCCAATAGCAGACAGGGTCAGCTCTGCCTACCAACACTGAATGCAGCAGTGAGCACACCGCTACTTGTGAAGTGAAGTGCTGCCATCTAGTGTGTGGATTTCTAATAGCCAAGATCACTTGTACAGCCTTCACTGTGTTTAGGAGAGCTGGCTTGCCTGTCTGCTAGAAACACGTTTTATCTCACAAATAGGAAATTAGTAGTAAGTCATATACTTATTTTTTTTTATTTTTTATTACAGAGTCAGATATACAGAGAGGAGGAGAGACAGAGAGGAAGATCTTCCGTCCGATGATTCACTCCTCAAGTGAGCCACAACGGGCCGATGCGCGCCGATCCGAAGCCGGGAACCAGGAACTTCTTCCAGGTCTCCCACACGGGTGCAGGGTCCCAATGCATTGGGCCGTCCTCGACTGCTTTCCCAGGCCACAAGCAGGGAGCTGGATGGGAAATGGAGCTGCCGGAACTAGAACCGGTGCTCCTATGGGATCCCGGTGCGTTCAAGGCGAGGACTTTCGCCGCTAGGCCACGCCGCCGGGCCCAAGTCATATACTTATATTGCCAAAAATTATGTAACAGGCCTTGAGTCTAAAGTTTCTGTTCTATAATAGTCCCTTAAAGATTTGCAAATCTAAATATAAGGAAAAATATCTGGCCATACAAAGTGGGAAGCTAAGATTACCAGATTCAAAGAAAACACAGATGATGCTAACCATGGATGCCTCCTGCACCCAATTTATAACAAAATCAAGTATTTGTTAATTACAGGACCTGTCTTCTTTGGTGTCCTGGTAATGTAAACTCTAGTTTATGACAGTGTCGTAGCTAAGATTCATAATTATTAAAAAAGTTTTTGTTGGTGGTGTGTTCCAAGTCTTAGGATAAAACACACTGAATGGAAATACCTGAGCAACTGATAAAACAGAAAAGAGAGGCCTTGTGCTAAAGCAGTGGCCCTAAATGTTGGCCTGTTGCTATGAAGTGGTCGCTCCATATGCACTCCCAGGAAGGTCTTTGGCAGAAAGATGAACATTCCATTGAGACCCAGATCCTTATCTGAATAATAAGATTTGGAAAAGGGACAATGCAGAACCTCCAGAAGAACCATTACATGCACTCATTTACATTTCTGAGATGTTTGCTGGTCCCCAAAACTACACCGATTGTGTTTGTATTTTTGTCAGACATTTTGGATTCAGCAGGAAAAAAAAAAACTTCACAGCCAGGATGATGTACAACGTTCAATTTCCCTTTTCTCACTGAACTCCAGCAGCTAGACACCGATCAATGAGACAGGTACAGAGATCATGACTTGGATGGATTGGGCAACCCTGGATTATGTTTCTTTTGGTCAACTCTATCTTACAGATGGTGTCTCTAACCAACCATTATCAAGATTGCTGCTTCAAAATTCTGTCACTAGTTACAGATCTCCCTTTTGAAATTTAGAGCTGCTTGTATTGAATTTTCTAGACCATGTTCCCAACAAGCATACTTCCTTTGACTGGAATAAAAGGAAATAAAATTAGAGTAAAGGGACGAAAGAAGTCTCATGCACACACTATACGAGAAAGGAATGGAAAAGCAGGTGCATAATGACATTCAATGAGAAAGTTTACCTACAGTAAGTAAATGTAAGAATTGCCATGTAAACCTCTTATTACAGTTTTATGCCCATTTGTTCAATGTTATCAATAGATGGTTTACAGAAATGATGGGATGTAATTTATGGTTCTTGGAGAGAAAAAACTAGAGCACCATAGCAGGTATATTTGTGCAAAATGTATCAAGCATGTAGTAACGCCAGAAATAATTTAGAATGACATACAAAGATGACAATTTAATGAAGACTTTGGAGCAGCATTCCTACCTTAGTCCCAGAGAGTTCATTACTAACTACTTTCTGAAGTAGAAGCACTGTTTAAAACAGGGAATTCATATCAGGCAATCGTCTGCCGACTGGTATTCCTTCTGCTTAACAATCCTCAAAAGGGTGAGATACAATCCTTCATGTTTCCCTTACACCAAATACTCAGTGGACTCTGAAGAAAGAGTAAACAGATCTTTTTTAACTGACAGTTTCAATATATTTTGTGAACAGCAGCAACTTAAAGAGTGTCCTGGGTGTAGTAAGGCTTCAATTTGGTAAACCAATAGAAAATGTCACACCTCCCAAATTTTGTTTTTCTGTCTTCCCAGTCTTTCCCCTGAATTGATTTTTTTTGACTTTTTTTTTATTAATTATTATGCATTATGTGACAGTTTCATAGGCTCTGGGAATCTCCCCACCCCTCCCCACACCCCTCCCCCCTGGAGGATTCCTCCACCTTGGTGCAGTATTACAGTTCAAATTCAATCAAGATTCTTTTCTTGCAAACATATACCATCCCCTGAATTGATTTTTAAGTCCACGACCAGTAGTAGACCAGATCCCTAGTACTTCAAATATATCACTCCTTTTTTTAGGATGCTAAAACTTCAGGCTTAAGTTTTTTTTTTTTTAATGTCTTACAATGTTTAGATGTCAGTGGGATCTTTGAACTGTGAACTCTGGTGTCATGAGACGACAGAGAGGTGGACATTGTCAGCACCTCCACCTCGCTTTGTTTACTCTACACCCAAAGAGCTACAGACAGGACCAGTGCAGGTGTACATGGAAGCACTCGACTTGGGCCTGGCATGATGGCTCAATTGGCTAATCCTCACCTTGCAAGGGCCAGAATCCCATGTGAGTGCTGGTTTGTGTCCTAACTACCCCACTTCCCATCCGGCTCCCTGATTATGGCTTGGGAAAGCAGCAGGGGATGGCCCAAAGCCCTGGGAGTCTGTGCCCACTTGGGAGACCTGGAGGAAGCTGTTGGTTCCTGGCTTTGGATCAGCTTTGGTTGTTGCGGTCACTGGGGGAGTGAACCAGAAGATGGAAGATCTTTTTCTCTATATCTCCTTCTCTCTGTGAATCTTTCAACAAAAATAAATTAATCTTAAAAAAGGAAGCACTCAACTCACCACCTGAAAAAAATCCAATTTTCCTTTGATCATCCATTTACTCTAGTCTACCTGAGGAATAGTAAGTGTATACCCCTTAGTAAAATTGGCTTTGGCTTTCCAGTATGCCTCTGCCTGAACCAAAAACTAATTCCTAGTCTCCCAGTTTCTCCTTTTATGTCAAGAAGAGGATATATTTACTTCTTCATAACTGGATCTTCAGCTCAGGAGTTCATGTCTTTTCTCTTGAGGAAGTGGGTTTTCCCCTTGACTTCCCTCGGCTGTAGTGCATCTTAACCTGTTCCCTGAGGCTGACAGTGTTTGCTGTTAGTGTCTCGCCCCCAAACCCCAATCAGGTAAGGTTTTTTCTTCAGGTAAGAGACTGGTTCACACAGGGTGCTGAGGTTTGTGCTTTGTTCATTGTGGCTGATCACGTCTTGCAGGCCTGCAGGCCTGGTGTACTCATGCTGTCTCCCACCCTGCCTGCTGTCATTAAAAAAAAAAAAAATTAGATGATGTTTATATAGTTGGTCAGGGTGAGAACGATAGAGAATTAGGAGAATGTGGGTGTGATAATTGTTCCCTAATTTTCTATTTCTTCTTCCTGTTTTGTGAGAAGACAGGGAAGACAAGGGGAGAAGTCTCACCCAGCCTCCCAACCACCCCAGTACCTGGGGTTAGGGAACAACCACCCAATATCAACCTAGGGTCCCAATGTGGCACACACTCTGAGGGTTTTGCCTAGGTGGTTTTGATAGTTCTGAAATGTTGTTGATCTTGCCAATCTAAGGATGGGGGAACCCTTTTAATGTCCATTAGCTGACATTGTCCACCTTAGAGTCTCCATTTGCCCAGATATTTGCTGTCATCTTTTGGCTGGGGTAGTTGTCCAATTTGCTCTGTTCTCTTTCCTCTGCAGGCCCCAATGGGCTGCCATATCCTCTGTGTGTCTGGGCCAGCCATCCACTACTCCATCTTTTCCACTGCGGAGGAACAGTTCTTATAGGTGGACCCAAAGACCCAGGCAGGAGACCTGGCCCCACCGGATCTCCTCCCCTTTGGCACACAGACCCAGCACCTACCATGAAGGCAGACTCAAGGACCCAGACCAGGCAACCTGGGCCCACCGGACCCATGTCTTGGGGCTCAAAGACCCAGCAACCACTGCCCCCAGACTGGCATGGCTTGCTTCACCTCAGCATCCACCAGCAGACGCTGCAGTCTGGCTAAGTCCAACCTGCCACCAGTTCCAGCTCATGCTGGTGAGTGTTGCCTGCTGTCAGTTCTATGAATAGTAAAAATGGCCCTACCAGTGAATGCAGCCCCTCTTGATATCTCTGACTTCCAGCTGTTCTGTATTCTCAATGTTTACCTTGATTACTTTTTCTTGCTTGTAGGGCAGCCAGTGCCCCTTTTCCCTGTGTTTGGCTGAAGCTTCCCTGTTATATAGGTCTCACTCTTCTCAAAGGAACCTCTTCCTTATTAGAACCCAGCCTATTTGACTGCCTGATGGCTTCAGCTCTTTGCCAAGTTAAAGCAGAGGTATACATTTGCTATTTATATAGTTTTAGCTTTAGTTGTTTTAAAGCTATTATAAAGAGAACAGTGTTATACATTCTATAGGTACAATTTCAAGAAGACCGTCCCACTTCCCTTGCTTCCCTTCCTCCTCCCCTAATAGCCCTTCCTCCCTTCCCTCTCTTCAACAGTATTTGCAGAGACATAATTTTAATCTAATTTATATTCACAGGCTGAATTTGGGACTAGCCATAACAGTCAATGAGTAATAAGTAAAAAGGCCAAAACCATATTTTTACTGAAATATAAATATGGGTTAAAAATAACACTCATATCCCAAAGTGACCATTTCATTGCTACACTGTTTTGGAAGCAACACCTTTCATGCTTTATATACCCCAGGAAGAAGCGGGACTTTATCTGTCTTATGGTGCATCCAACATTGAAATACTGACATCAGAATTCTCTCTAAATCGTGGGAACATTGCAAGACATGTTAACATTGTAAATCATAGATCGTGATTTAAGTAACTCTGTCCTACTCATTCAGACAAGGAAGGTACTGGTTTACCTTCTTCTAGTAGGATTTTGCTTCTATTGGTTACTAAGTCAATTTTTTCAAAAAAAAGTTCATCCCATTTTACAACTTATTTTTCAAAATCAATGTCTCAGTGAAGCTGTAGTCTACCCTGAATCCTCATTAATAAAGGAATTTGTAAGCTCCTGAGGAAATTCTTACTGATACTGTGGCTTCAGCAAGGTTGTAAGAAATGGGCATAAATGTGGACTCAATAAAGAGAAATTTTAGGGCTGAAGAATTATTTAGCTGTTCAGATGGGTTTGTTTTTGGAATGTAGACTTGAAGGTGGGATTACGGATATTGCAGATACCCCAGGATTATCCTCTGCATTTTGATTCACTCTGGACTTGATCCAAACATTTCAAGCAGAGACATTTTATAATGTTTCTAATATTTATAATGTTTATAAAGTTTCTCTGAAAACAATTTGAAGTAATTAGAAGATTGTGTATTTAGGGCATTTCCCTCTGAATGCGCAAATGATGAAATCATACAATGAGAGTAAGTATCCAACACATATGGAAATCTTACTTTGAGTTCAGATAGATAAAATTTCAGGGCAGGAACATCCAGGTTTTCCAGAAATATTTAAGAACCAGGAAAATCCATGCAGGCCAGTTTTATTTGAGGGGACAAGATTGAGAGGAGAGAGATGTTAAGGGTTCAGTGCAATGTCAATCCTGTCAACACCATGTGTGATGGAAGCTAATCAAAATGCTTGGCAGAGGATCCCTGGAGGGAATTTCTAGGAAATTTCTAAGGCAAGGAAAGTGACCCATTAGGATCAAAGATGAAGCCTATACCTACCCCAAATACCTAGGAAATATATGACTAGACAAAGCAATAGTTGGTCTAGAAGCTTCACTGCTATCTATGATGCTTCTATAAACTGGTCCAGTGGCCACAAGATGAATTTCAGATCTGAGTACCTATAGCAGTGTCCACTCTATATGTATATATACATATATATATCACTCTATATGTATATATGTATCTTTCCTCATTTGCAATTAACAAAAAGTATGTGATGGGACTGAGCTGGATGAGGGCTCTGATCAACAGACCCAACTGTAGGGAACATACAAATTGGAGGACAAGAATAAACTAGGTAGGAACTGACGAGAGTCATAGTAAGGCACAGGCAAGAAGATAGGAAAACGTATCCCACCCAGGGTGCAATATATACACTGATCCATAATCTCAATCAAAGTTGTGTTTCCCTGTCCAGTCTTTAGGTCTCCCTGTATATAAATCTTTGCTTTGTGTGCTGCTTCTCCCCCCCCCCCCACAGTATCTCTTGTCCTTTATTCCTGAAAGATTGGATTTAGTGGATATAAAATTTAAGACAATCAAGAGCAATTTTAAAATGTCTTGCATAGTATATTGCTTTTTCATGGGAAGAAAGAGAACTGTGATGCTGCCTGAGGAGTATGACTTTTACATCTGGCCCCTTGTAGTCTGTGATCATTTGCTTCCTAGAGTGAATTCAGTGACTTTCTAGATCCTACGTTACGCATTTTAACCACCAATTGCTAACAAATGTCTTGGTAGACTATCCTTAAAACGTGGTAGTGGACAATTGCCTCAGGTGGGTTCTGGTGTTTTGATGATCTTTTATCCTTTTCCCTCAGAGGTGCAGAGTTTTCTGGCTGGAATGATGATGTGATAGTTTTACTTGCTTTCTGGAGGTTCACAGGCTGCTGGCTGTGCTGCATTGGTTTCTGCATTTGCTTGTTGAAAAACAGGGTAAATAACATCTCTATGGGGAGGCCTTTGATTGCGATAGAATGACCTTCTGATGGTTCCTGCAGACAAGAAGATGTGAAAAAGCAGCTCCTTGGGTTGACCTGGGAGGGAGTTGCCAAAAATTTCTGAGGTGGGAGTGAAATCTTAAGTCAAGAGTCAAAGTCTTACACCGTTTGCCTTCCTCTTGGTTTCCAAGTGCTGTATTTGGCCAGTTTCATCCACTCTGCTTTCCCTATGAATTTCCTGCATTCCTACATTGTTCTCTTCCTCACTATCTGCCAATGTTCCTACAAGAGAGACAGAGGCCATCAATGCCCATAATTTGCTGAGAACAGCCACGCTAGTATCTCTATATTTAGAAAATACCTCTGATCTGAGTCTGAGGTTCACATACTTAGTTGTATGTAAATCTCAAGCTAGAGTTAGTAAATAGACGTAGCACATAAATCTCAGAGCAGAAATATGCCTGGTGAGGAAGAAAGATCTAGTCATATTGTGCTCATTCTTGCACAGGCTAAAATGAGACAGTCAATGTGTCATAAAGATCATTCACTTACCCCATTGAGATTTTCAGGCAGTGAAACTTTATTCCCAGATTTAGAGTGACATTTAAAATATAATACTATGCATTATTTCCCAAATGAGGAAAAGGTGTTTTAAATTAAGTGTAGATTCACTCTATCATAGTAGGAGGTAGATATATATTCTGTCATACAAAATGTCAGGTAATACTGGAACCTATATAAGTCTTTCCCATCACAATTCATGTATTTAACACTCTCCTTTAGAAACTACTTCCTTTAGAACACGGGGAATTGGAGTGCCTTCAGAGGCTGAGAACTCTGAGGTCACCCAGCCCCAACTGAATCTACCACATGGGATGGAAGAGGACCAAATCCTTCCTTGCAGGACCCAAGGTCATCGGAACAACAGCCAGGAGCCCTGAGGGATCTGCACAAATAGAAGAACAGCAAACTTCTTTCGGGACTAGGGAGAGGAGCTTCTTCTGGTCCTTACTCAGTTCCAACTTTGGATCCCCACCCTCGCTTGCAATGATCATCAGGATCGCTCTGGAGGGCCCCCCCAGCCCCCCACAAAAAATAGAATAGATAGAGAAATACAAGGAAAGCTTAGAACCAAACAGCAAACGATCAGCGTGGATACACATATACCTTGCTAGCTAGGACACAAAGATTAGTTACCCCTCACTAGGGGATGGAGGATTTCTCTGCACACCCCTCCTAAAACTGTTCTGCACCTCAACTGCTGACAAAGGCTTGTTAGATTTATAAGCCAGTTTAGACTATCCTAAAATCTACCAGGTTCAGCAAAATTATGCGTCAACACAATAAACTGCTAAATACTAAAAGGAAAACAGACATGAGACAGCTGAATAGTACCCTATAGCCACTTTAAGATGTGTAGCAGCTGGTTCTGTGTGCAAACAAAAATTGAAGGGTTAATGAAGTAGTCACAGGATCTGGTTAAGAACTTGCACTGTAATAACATATTGATTACTCAATACCATGTCAATTAATTCCATAATGTTGTAAATTGTTGTTGATGTTGTGCTGGTGCTTCTAATTGATTGGGATGATAGTCTGTCAGTTCTGTTTTCAGACCAGAGATGGTCTCCCCAAGAAACTGTTGAATTTATCTGGACAATAAGATGCTAGACTCTATGCTTGGTATATGTTTGCAATGAAAAGAATCTTGACTTAATTTGAACTGTAATACTGCAACAAGGTGGAGGAATCCACCATGGGGGGAGGGCACGGGGAGGGGATGGGAGAATCCCAGAGCCTATGAAACTGTGTCACATAATGCAATGTAATATTAATAAAAAAAACTACTCCCTTTACTGATTATCTTAGATTTCTTGGTGTTCTGTTAAGGTGTGACCTAGGCAACTATATTCTACTTCATAAAGACAAAAGAAAATCTCCATTGTATTCAATTTTATTTGCCCCAAGCTCAGTCATAATAGGAGATCACTTTATTATGGGATAACATTCCACATGATTCTAGGTCACCAGAGACTCTCTGAGAAGGTAACTACCTTTTACTTTCCTTTCATGCTCAGTGTTGCACACTGAGCAAATAGAAAGCGATGCTAGAATTGTCAACAGTGATGATCACTACCCATAACTTTATTTACAGAACCTGTGCTTGTTTGAAATGCTGGTTTTAGTTAATAGGAAAATAGTGGCTGGACTTCCTTGAGTGGAAACCATGTTTCTAGGAACTTCATGTATATAATCTTACTTAATTCTTGCCCATGGCAAGAATCTTGAGACAGATGATTCCTCCCTGTTCTGCATTTTACAGAAAAGAGAGACTCAAAATTTTGCTCAAAATCACAGGGGACTTGGAATAAAAAGATCTTCAAATTTAAGAGATAAAATTTTAATAACCACCTTTTATTATTCCCTAAACCACCCCATGCCAAATCCCTGATCTCTTTCTCTGAGTGTTTTGAATTCTGAATTATTATAGAAGAATGTTTTCTCTTGGATACAGTATGTGTTATGGATTTCATAAGATCTAGAACCAAACATCACTTTTTTTTTAAAAAAAGAAAGACCTATTAGTTATTTATTTAAGAGGGAGGATCTTATCCAAAGGGCCACTTGATAAATATCCATGGCAGCCCTGGCTAGGGCTAAGCCTGGGTGCTGAAAGCTGAATCTAGTTCTACCACAAGGGTAGCAGGGACCCGATCACTTGAGCCATCACTGTTGCCTCCCACAGGCTGCTTTAGAAGGATGCTGGAGTCAGGAGTGGGGCTATGTATTAAAACCAGGTCCTCCTATGTGTGATGCATGTGTCTTGGCTAGCATCTTCCCTGCTAGGCCAAAAGTCTGCCCTATAAACGCTTTTAATTTTTATATCAATTATATTGAATATATCATATGGAACAGTATTTCACATTTCAAGTGTGGCATTTAACTTATTTTGGCAAATGTATACACAGGTGTGTCCACTATTTTAATCCATCTAAAGAGTGCATTTATGGGACTGATGCAGTGGCTCAATTGGCTAATCCTCCACCTATACAGGAACTGGTTCCTGTCCTGATAGCTCCATTTCCAATTCAGTTCTCTGTTTGTGGTCTGGGAAAGCAGCAGAGGAGTGCCTGGGCCCTTGGGTTCCTGCACCCACTTGGGAGCTTTGATGGATGCTCCTGGCTCCTCACTTTGAATCAGCTCAGCTCTGGTCACTGTGGCCATTTACGAAGTGAACCAGTGAATGGAAGGTCTTTCTCTCTGTGCCTCTTTTTGTAAATCTGCCTTTCCAACAAAAAATAAGTAAATCTTTTTTTAAGTGTTTTTTATCATTTTGTAAGTTCCTTTGTGATCCACTGTGGTCAATGCCCATTTTCCATCCCCAGTCTGACTTTGCTATCACAGGGCTTATTGTCTTTTTTCTACAATTTTATATTTATAAAATGAAATGGTTGATACTTTTGTACCTAACTTATTTATTTCAGAATTTTTAAAAGATTTACTTATTTTTATTTGAAAGGCAGAATTACAGAGAGACGGAAGGAGAGACAAAGAGATCTTCCATCTGATGGTTTATTATCCAAATGACTACACCAACAGGAGCTGAATTAATCTTAAGTCAGGAGCCAGGAGCTTCATTTGGATCTCTCACGTGGGTGCGGGTGCCAAGCACCTAGGCTAGCCTCTGCTACTTTCTCACGCACATTAGTAGCAAGCTAGATCAGAAATGGAGAACCAATGCCCATTTGGAATGCTGGTGTCACAGGTGGAAACTTAACCTACTATGCCAGAGTGCCAACCCCAAAAATAATATTTTGAAATTCATTTTATTGATTGATGAATCAGAAGTATATTTATTTTTGTGATTGAGTACTTAAATTTTACCTTTATTTATCTATAACAAGTTGTCTTCTTTAAATGTAATATTCAATATTTTGTACTTATTTATTATAGTTACTTTGAATTATTTCTCTCCTAGGGCTAGCGTTTGAGATAGGGGTATAGACAACAAGTAACAGAGAATCTTGATCACTAAATATTCTGGCAGATTTACCAGAGAAGGTGTCACAGGCCATAAAATCTTCGATGAATTGTAGCTTATGGTAATCTCTTCTCCCTCTGGGATGACAAGCACACCATATCATTGTCCACACTTCTTTATTCTGTTTCTCAACAAGATGCCTGCTTTCCACGGTGGAAAGGAGATCAAGTTCCTGCCCTCACAGTTTTGTCACAGTGTTATTGTTGTCCTAACTTGTCTGCCACAGAACTGTCTGCTCAGAGGTTGACTACTGCAGCAAAGTGTGCCAAAGTACTTTCAGGAGTCTCCAGGCCTTGCCTTTCCATCAAATCCAGAGCTGTTGAATGAGCCTCGTCAGCAACAATTATTTTAAGCTCAGAATAAGGCCTTTCCAGGTGCTTCCAGGACTCTACACTTGGAGACAACCAAGGAAAAAGACCTTCCAACACCTTCATGTCCATCCTGAACACTTTTGATACAGTGCTCCCTGCTGGCCAGATTGAGACATGTTAATTATTATATAGATTTTGCCTTTTTGTGAATAAGTTTACACACAAGGAAAGTCTCTTTTCTTGCTATGTGAGAAAGAGCCTGTCAGTACACTGTTAGAGAATTACTTCAGGATTAACTAAGAGAAAAATCGACGACAAATTTATATTCATTTTGTACACAAATATGCAGTAAAAATTCTATGTAGATAGATATTCATGTGTATGCATATGAAGTGAGAGAACTCTTTTGAGTAATAACATTTCATTTTACCATTTGCTTGTTCAGATCCTTTTTAGTGCTCACCATGACTATCACAGTAATGTACAAGCATCTTACAGTGGCTTATAATTATTTTTCATAAACTGGTCTCTGCTTATTGCTTTAGCTAGTTTTATATTAACACATTTTGAGTTGTATGGTTCAAGTTTTATGATTCAACTGAACATTATTTTCCCAAACTTAATCTTAACTATACATCTTTAAATAGTCTATTTCTCTTTTTCCAAAACACTTGTTTTTCTTTCATTTTTAAATGACTCTATCACAGATTAAACATTACCTCCTCCCTAGGTAACCTTTCTCATGTTTAATTTAAATGACTCTGTGAGGTGGTTGTGTTCTGTTCTTTTCCTCTGATAGGATTTATTATGCTACCTTTGAACATACTCTGTAACATTACATACAACCTGAATGTGGAAGCAATGTTACTTTCTTTCCAATTGTATCTCCTATATTTGAGTTCAAGACACACATTAAGCATTAAGTGAATAAACATATCAGTGGAATTTCCATGAAATAAAGAACACATTTGGTAATTTCATAAATATTACAGTTGCTCACTTGTAAAATTAAGATTATGGTTACATAAAAGTAGTGATTTGGGAAATTTTATGGCAATCACATTATATATCCATGATATATGTAGTCATCTCCCTCTCTATAGATGTGATTGAACTATATGCTCAACTAGAGCTGTATGATAAATAATTCAGGGCATCACTCTGGATATCAGTACTCAAATTCCCTATGCTCTTTGTTGCTTTGTAATGCCATTCCTGTTTTTGAAGTATTTTCCATCACATCTTCTGTCTTTCAACTTGATTGATTCCTATTACCTCTTCAGCTTAGGACACATACTACAATCTGTCCCCAACTTACCATTAAGAATGAGGTGGGGCCGAGGCTCCCCATAACCTTCCATGTTGCCCTTTACTCCCCCAATTTCAGCCCTTTCTCACTATATTCTGTCTAATCAGCTACCCACCCAATTAGTCTATAAATTCTGTGAGAGAAGGTATTCATTTAGTTCTTCTCTACTATGTAATATATATGTAGTAATTAAAAGTATCCAGTTGTTGACTGATAGAATGAATTAAAATGTTGGCTGGAAATTACTGCCTTTGAACTGTGGATGAAAGTCCTTCCTGAGAATTCAGCCGAACAGTCAGTACCTGGACTTAATACCCAGCTTCAGCTCTTGACTGTGTTTTCTTTTAATGCAGGCTTGGAAGAAGCCTCTGTGATGACACAAAGCAATTGGGTTCCTGTCATCCATATGGGAAACTTGGATTGAATTCCCAATCCCTGATTCTAGCCCCAGTCCAGCTGTTGTGGGCATTTTGTGGAGTGAACCAGCAGAATGGAAGTGTGTTTTTTTCCCTCTCTCTGTCTCTCCTTCTCAATTAAGTAAATTCAAAGTACCTGAAAAAAACAAGTGCTAAAAAGTGAATTCACTTGCTCAAGGCGAGAGTATACTCACAACTGGTTCAATGCTAGAAAGCAGTTGTTTACCACTGTTTCTCAAATGCATCAGCTAACAGGACCTGATAGATGACTCCAGAATGAATGAAGTGTGAAGGCTGAGCATCTCTGAAGAACTTTAACAAAAGTAACAGTAATGAAATTGCATATAGCGTTTCTTTTTCTGGTCTACCTGTCAAGCCTTAAAATATAGAGAAGAAAGTAGCATATTCCTGTATTACAGTCTCTCATCAAATGCAGACATGAAATAGGATAAGGAAAACAGCAATCAGTGTGAGAAACAGCACCAGAACTCCGTAACTGGGCTTGAAACATTTATAAATCACGTTAAATAATCTGAAAATAAGAAAAGTTAATGTACTCACAGGTGTTTTATAAATCATGTTAAATAGTCTGAAAGTAAGAAAAGTTGATATACCTGGGGTAGCAGGAATAGTTTTTCTAAAAGCAGCCAGATATGTATACGTATGTAGCATATGTAGTATCTGTTTATTGTAACCAGGCTGATTATTCTTACACATTTTCATATTTTCCGTGTCTAGAGGAAGTGATTCATCAAAGCTGTATCTCTACACTCTAGTACAAGACAGCAGCATTGGTCATAGGTCTCTGCGTTTTTACCTGGTTCTCGACCACAGAATTGCGTTTGGAAATAGGTTCCGATTAGCTGTGTATTGAGTACCGTAACAGAATTAAGTAGCTGGATTAATAACCTGAGCTCCACATGGAACTAAACCCATCTTAAATAGAAAGATTTATGCCTATACTTATATATAAATATAGATAAATAAGTGTAGATAAATAAATAAATATGTATTTATTTATCTATATTTATATATACTTAACAGATATGTATCATTCACATGCATTCAGAAAACGATCTTGGAATTCTTCCTGATTCTTCCTGCCTACCTCAATGTAACCTAACACCACCACCAGCAGCAGCACACGCCACTCCACCAAAAGTGGGGAGGATAGTGTATGTAATATTGTTCATTTCTTACTCCAGAATATGGAATTGTTAAACAATCTAATCCACATTAACTTCACAGTTTCACATACATTTTCAGGAAAATAGAATAAAACGTGAGAGAAATGATAAATCTGTAAGCTTTGTAATTCCAAAAGCAGTTCCTACAACATTCTCTACACAAGTCAAGCTAAACAAGGCTGGATAGCATCCCTCTTCTGTTCAGAAATGTCTGGCACTTGCTGAACGAAGTCACTCTCCAGATAAGGCCCATCTGACATAGCCACAGGTTTCCATTGATTTCCAAAACTTTCATGAGTTTCTACATCTTGTAACTGTAAAGCTCTTAGCTTCAGAAAAGATCAGCCCAATAGGGACAAGCTCCCCTTGCTTCTCTGAAAGTGTGGTGCACACTAATCAAACCATAGTTTCAGGGTGCATGGCCTATGGGGTCTTTCTCTGAGTCAGTGATGAATAACTGTGTGTTAAAGATCATGGAAGTTGGCAAAGTGTATGTGTCACATTGGTAGTTTCCATTGGCAGTGGATGAGTCAGCAGTTATACTGTTTTTGAACTTTTTTTTTATTAATTACATTGCGTTATGTGACACATGTTTATATGCACTGGGATTCCCCCCACCCCTCCCCAAATCCTCCCCCCACAGTGGATTGCTCCACCTTGTTGCATTACCATAGTTCAGCTTCAGTTGAGATTTTTTCATTGGAGGTGTTTACCAAACATAAAGTCCAGCATCTTATTGTCCTGATAAGTTCAATGGTTTCTTGGTGAGACCAGCCTGTTTTCTTCCATAACATACGAAGTGTTCTATTAGTTCTGTGAATGAGGCACTGGGGAATTGGACAATGTGATGCATGCAAGATGGATGGTATTATAAATGTTATGTAAAATTTAGACATTTTTGCTGTTATTGTTAATTTTTCTTTCTCCTCCACCTCCTCTTCTCTTCTTCTTCTGAAGACAGTTTACCAGGACCTGGAAGTGTAATATGATGAACTGAATGAGACCCTAGAATAGAAGGAGGACATTAGGTGAAATCTAAGAAAATTTGAACAATGTACAGACCTTACTGTGCTGTGTAGCATGGAAATTATGTCAACACATGGGAGTAGAGTAAATGGGAACTCTTGTACTCTCTGCTCAGTTTTTCTGTAAATATAAAACTTCTCTGCAAAAAAAAAAAACCTATTAATTTTTTAAAAGCTGTCTCACAGGTAATCCAGGAGTTATAATTAACTCACAGGATTTCGAAATTCCTTCTTGGCTTCTATAAATATTTCAAAATTTCATGAGGAAAAAATAGTGTGATTGAATAATATAGAAATTGCTGCAGAGACATGGAAACTTTGTCTCAGTCTTACATGTGAGTACCTCTATCTGTCCCTAATACCAGCTTCTTTTTATTTTTCAAAATTTATTATTATTTATTTTTTTTTGGAAAGTCAGATATACAGAGAGGAGGAGAGACAGAGAGGAAGATCTTCCATGTAATGATTCACTCCCCAAGTGAGCGCAACGGCCGGTGCTGAGCCAATCTGAAGCCAGGAGCCAGGAACCTCTTCCAGGTCTCCCATGCAGGTGCAGAAACCCAAGGCTTTGGTCCGTCCTCGACTGCTTTCCCAGGCCACAAGCAGGGAGCTGGATGGGAAGTGGAGCTGCCGGAATTAGAACCAGCGCCCATATGGGATTCCCGATGCATTCAGGGCGAGGACTTTAGCTGCTAGACCATGCCGCCGGGCCCGTGGTTCTTGACACTCTTGAGAGACCTGGATTTTATTCCTTCCTCCTGGCTTTGGGCTGGTTCAATTCTATTCATAGCAGTCATTTGGGAACTAAACCAGTGGATAAGAGGGTTTTTCTCTCCCCAAACAAATTAAATGAAAATTTAAAACAATTAAATTTTTGTAGTTTTTAGTGTAAACGGAAAAAAGGCATAATATATATTTCTTATTTTTATTTACTTGTATATTTGAGAAACAGACTCAAAGAAGTGTGCTTCCATCCAATTGATTCATTCCCAAGATGTCCCCAAAGGCTGCAAGCCAGAAACTCATCCACGGCAAACACACATTGGCAGGAACTCAACTCCCTGAACCATTACCACTATCTTCCAGGGTCTGCTTTGGTAAGAAGCTGGAACTGGACCCAGGTATGGGCAACTACCAAGGTTGCCTTGTACCTAGACAAATGCTATGCTGCTGGGAGAAAAGTAGCTAATAACTGGCAGGCATCCTAGGCTTGGTTAATGCCAACTGTGTGCTAACTATACTAGCACACCAGCATGGTTAGTTGCCTATTCGGTTTTTCGTTTTGTTTTGTTTTACATGTATGTCATCCACTTCCTGCCTCTTTCCCAACCCTCTCCATTCTGATCAGAATTGGAGGCCTACATAGGTCTGTAACTCCCTCATCTTTGTAATGAATATTAAAATATTTTTGACAGGAGTAATGAAATCTGTAGACAATGAAGCACTATCTTCAAAGTATTTTTTAGACATTATTGAGAACTTTGAAATCTTGTTAAACTCTCATGTCAGAATGTGAAAGAATTTAGAACATTTCCATAAGAGATTGAAGAGATTGCTTAAAAAAAAACCCTACTAAATAATTTACTGCAGGGAAAAAGACATTAAATACAAAAGAAAAAATTATGAGGGTCAGTGTGTTGACATATTAGGCTAATCCTCTGCTTGCAGAGATGGCGTCCCATATGGGATGTACAAAACCAGGAATTAGCGGGTCCAGCACTCTGGGGTAGCACCCTAAGCCTCCACCTGCAGATTTGGCATGCTGTCTGAGAACCAGTTCCAGTCCTGACCGCTCCACTTCCAATCCAGCTCCCAGCTAATTGCCGAAGAAAGTAGCAAAGGATGACCCAGCTGCTTGTGCCCCTGCACCCATGTGGGAGATCCAGAAGAAGTTCCTGGTTCCTGGCTTTGGATCAGCCCAGTTCCAGCCATTGTGGCCGTTTAAGGAGTAAACCATCATGTGGAAGATCTTTCTCTCTGTCTCTCAAATCTCTCTGTCTCTCTGTAACTCTGCCTTTCAAACAGTAATAATTTTAGAAAAACCCAGAAATCAGTAAATGTTTGAGAAGAGTGGAGGCATATAGCCACTGAGCTGAAAGTAGGTTACATCTTGTTTTAACTTGTAGTTTTCAAAAAAAAGCACTGAGTAATTAGTAGAATTGCCAATGGTCTTGAAAATTGATCATAGAAGTTAGAAACTAAAATGTCAAGGTATCTTTTATTAATTAATCCCATAATTTTGCACACCACTCAGTTGTAGGAAAGGGGGAAATCTCCTGTAGGCAAATTTGACCATTTAAATCACTTCAGTGTAAATAGAAGCTGCTTGTATTTTTATTATTATTACTATTAAATGAAAATCTCCTGGAGAGTTCTGAGTCCATGGAATTTCTCTCATTTTCTAAGTTCTTGTGATCCTTGCATGATCTTGGCTTTCACTCCTAAATATGAGCCACATCCTGAAGGCTCAACCCTAGATGCCCATCTCAGCTGCGAATCCTGAGAGTTCCCAACTAGGATTTTTGTAATAAACAAGCCACAAGGCATGCCTGTGTTTACTATCTTGACCCACAGGACACAACCTTTCCCTGATGGACAGTGTGTCAAAAAAGTTTAATATCTGCCCAGGGAAAGGGATGCATAATAAATCATCTACTGAAACACTGCCTTAGAAGTGAAGACACAAATCAATGAGTGTGACTTACAGCAGGAACAACCTCAGATACAATTAATGTGAAGTCAGGGCCATCTATAAACAATAAACAGGAGTTATTCTGTGCATTTTACATAAAACTGAGGGAGACTGCTGGCAACACTCTCAACCTTCACTGGAATAACTTGTAGTAGAACCCATATTTTCCCATTCTACGTACAAATTCCTTTACCTTCAAACTATAAGGGAGACAAGATATTCTCACTCCATGAGTTAGTAAAAATAAAGGATTGGCAGTTACGCTTTGGCTAAACAAACACTAGCTTGCTGTGAAAGGAGAGTGTTCAGAGTCTGACTCTGAAGCTCACAGAAATGATCTAGCTTATTCTAAAGCTTCTCATACATCAGGCTTCCTTTTAAAATTTATTTTTATTGGAAAATCAGAGTTACAGAGAGAGAGAGAGAGACAGGGGGGGGGGGGGGGGGAGAGAGAGAGAGAGAGAGAGAGAGAGAGAGAGAGAGAGAGAGAGAGAGAGAGAGAGAGAGAGATCTACCATCTTCTGGTTCACCTCCCAAACTGCTATACCTCCCAAATGGATGCCACATTCAAAGCTGGAGCAGCCAAAGCCAGAAGGTTCTTCTGGCTCTCCCATGTGAGTGCAGCAACCCAAAGACTTAGAGCATCCTCCACTGCTTTCCCAGGCCATTAGTAGGGAGATGGATCAAGACATGAGTTGGTGTCCATATGGGATGCTGGTGCTACACATGGAGGCTAAGGGTACTGGACCATGGCACTGGCCCCCTAGACTGCTTTTAAATTTGCCTCACATGCTTTAAAGCACATTCTCTCATGCTGCTGTGTTTAATGAAACTGCATTCATACACCTCCTTGTCTGAACCTCCCTCTCTGCTGCCGAGCAGGGGTTGGCTGTGGTTTGAGTACAGGCTGCAGGTGCATGCGGAGTACTGTGCACTTGCTGCGCAGAGGTACAAGGCTGAGTCTTCAGGCTGGGAAGCCGTGATCTGAAGAGCGATATGTTGGGCGCTTTTGTTGAGGAAGACTGTGAATCTTCCATCTTCCTTTTTGTTCTTAACTGAACGTATAGATGTCAGAAATGTGGGCGCTCTAGCTGGGTATTTTTTGTACCATAAGAAATAGTCAAACAAATTATTAGTATAGTCACAGTTCAGAACAGAAATGTCTCCTTCTTGCACACTCAGGAATGGCGAATTTTGCTTAACCTGCTGGACATTGTTCTGTTGAGTTTCTACCCCTGTTTGGAAAGAAAATAACAGATTTAAGTTTTTTATTCCTAGCGTGATCACAGAAACCTATTAGGAGCCAGAAAACAGAGCAAAACTCCTCAATAATCTTATCCCCCAGCCTTGTAGTGTTCCCTGGAGTTTTCCTAATATGTCCAAGCCTCCCATCCACAACTCACAGTCTGTTAGAAGCAACAGAACCAGTGTTGACGCCCCCAGGAGCTTGTCCATTCCTCCCAGGGATGTTGACGCTGTCTCTGCTCCTGCAATATAGGCGACTCTAAGTCTGGCTTCCCCTTTTTGCACATGACTAACTTTCTTCCCCAGGTTGTTATGTTTTGCCTTTGCACAGCCTGCTTTCCAGTTGAAGTGGTTTGTCTCAATGAGAGGAAACACTGCCCCCTTTGGTCCAAATGAAGAAAATTTTTGAAAACGCATTTCTGCGTTTGCTGAAGTTCAATTTGGAATGCCTTTCCCATAAAAAAAAAATTAATAAAGCATTGGGAGAGAGGAAAGGTATGCAAAGACAATATAATTCAAACATATATGAGTATATATGTGTTGTAGTATTTACAATGATCATAAATTTAGAGCACATAGAAAATTTAGTAGCCTCTCAGATGTGATGAAATTCCACTGTGGTCTCCAGATCTGTTCATATTTTCTCTGGGTCATTAAGTGGTGTGAGTATGGATATTGTTAGCATACACTGTTTATTTCTCTACTTAAAGTAGAAGATAGCATTTTGAGTATTTTCACCTCAAAGAAATACTAAATGAAGACATATATTAGCCCTTACGAGACATTTTACAATGTAATCATATATCAAAATATTACATGAATACACACACATTTTATGTGTGTTAATTTTTTAAAAAAATTTTAAAATGACACAATAATCAAATTAGATTTAAATTATAGAAGACAGTTCTTAAAAACAAAAGTCAAAAAATTTATCTTCTATATTAGATTACTTGGTTATGGATGATCTTATTTGGAACTTATTTAGATAAGATCAGTTAATTTGTTCTGTACTTTCAAATGAGAAAATGAAACAATCTTATGAAGTCAATAGACACTTAAGGCTGTAATCTTTAAAACTACCTGCAGATGTGAAAAAGGAACGTGTTTGGTTTCCCTCATTTTTAATCCATAGGCACTATGTTTCTCTAGAGTTTGACATGATAGAAGAAGCAAAAATTAATCCATGATACTTTTAATAATAAGTCAACAGGACAATAAGCATTAAAGCTAAGGGTAAAGTTCAAGATATGTTTTCAGAATTACTTATAGCAAAGATAGATAACATGAAATAATATCTGGTGAGTGTTTTACTGTAGTAATATGTAATTAGAAGTTTCACTTAAATAATAATAATGAAACAAGTATTCTGGGAAGTCACCTGCAAGTAACAAAAATATATCAAGTCCATACTGTCAGTTTCACAGGATCTGATAAGGAGTCCATGTTCTATATTACATAGATTAAACTCAGGTTATTCAGACCTTCTAGTGAATAAATTTTCCTGATTTATTCATGTATTTACATATTTAATTGAAATTTATTTGGCTTCCCTGGAGCACTTGGCTTGGAGTTTCACACATGATGATGAAGCCATCCTCATTCACACAAACCCGAGAGTCTATAGACAAAGATGCATGTGTAACTGCCTATCTACAACTTGGCTCTTACAAAGGACATGTTATGGGGCTCAAGCAGTCCTGCTGAAGAGGTTCACAGTGTGAAGTTAAGTACGACTCATAGTGGAGCTCTTTAGCTTGCTCGTAAGATGTGAAGGAAGTATTGTAGGTGGAAGAAGTTGGAAAATAGTATTCAAGGCAAAAGTATCTGCAATTTCAAAATCATACAGACAGATTATATATCGTCAGGTGGGCTCAGGAAGCTCAAACCCTTAGAGTTTGATGTCAAAAATAGCAGTGACGTGCAAATCACAAGGAACTATGTAGGAGAAACTAACAAGGCTGATTTTTCAAGGTCTTTTTCTGTCTCTCCTTCTCCTTCTTTTCCTCTCTCTGTTTCTAGGACCAAGTTACCAAAGTAAGGTACTCTTTTATTTTCTTTTATCTCTCTTATTATTCATGTAAATATCAATTTACAATACATAATGTGCAAATTTAAGAGTAAACCACAGCTCTATGTAGAATCCTTGGATATCAGTGACACCTTGTGCAGATTGGGAGAGGAGCTGAATTATTTTTTTCCAGTAAACTTTATGAGTGACAGGTAATAGCTCATATCTATGGTGAATTTTAACTTTGTAACACCATGAAGAAATCAGTGATTCTGTTTTGTGGACAGATATAGATGATTTCACGGAGCCAGGGCCCCCTGCAGTCCTTGTCATGTGGTGACAACTCCTTGCTCATCAGCAGGCCACCTCTTCACATGGAAGAATGTATCTCCAGGTCCAACTCAGCTGTGAAGTCTCTAATGCTCTCTGCTCAGGAGTTTCTCAGGAAGAAATGAAGACCTTGGGTGTGATCCTGCATGGGTAAGAACAGGGACCGCGTTACAGGAGAAAACTGATAAGTTCCATGCCACTCACCTTGAGTCAGTGCTGAGGCCTAGTGCATTGGTCCTTCTTGCGTCACTATAGTGAAATACTCAAGACAGGCTAATTTTATAAAGAAAAGAGGTTTATGTATCCCATGGTGTAGGTTCTTTTATTTATTTATTTATTTTCATGGTGTAGGTTCTTACAAAGGCCCTTGTAGGTTGTGCCCTCTTGGCACATGATCTTGTTGCTAGCAGAATTCTGAGACAGCATGAAGCTTTCTATGGAGCACACATGTAGATGTTTGAGAGTCTGATTTCTGACATTTTTCTAATAAAACTGTCATGTTTGAATCATGAGAGCTCTAGCTCAACAATCATGTCCAAACACAATCACTTCCTTAAGGCCCCACCTCTAGATACCAACCTCTTTACAGCATGAGCAAATGCCTTTGGTGATCTCTGCCCACAAAACCACAGCACCTTGTTTTGTAGACTGACTGATAGGGAGACTCTGCTCCAGGTCAAGACAGGAACTCATTCTGCAGATTTTGTGTAGTTTTAAATCATATAACAAAATAATTGGGATGGATAGAACTTTTTTTCTGAGAGTGATAAATAAATGTTTTAAAATTGAGGTAATTGTAGCTGACTCTGTAAAAACAAAAGGGAAACTCATGTTCAGGATTCCTTTTTCTCCTTGGTTTTTAATACTTGTATTACTATGATGCATACAGGTATGCTTTTATTTTACTCTCTCTGAGCTTACTTTATTGGACAAATGCTCTATACAGGTTTTAGGGCTCTGTTATGTGTGGTCCATTTTTCTCCAGGACTCTTGGTGAAGGTTCACAGTCCTTATTCTGATGTCTGTTTTCCCCACCTGGTAGGGCTGTCTCAATTAGGAATTTGAGTCCTTGTATGTAGGTTTAGAAAGCACCTCCAAAGGAGAGCTTGCGAACGTGGGGACCTCTTCACAGAATTTCCTGCTGTCTGAAGGATTATTACCTGCTATTGCCTACTCTCCTCAACCCCAACTATTTTGTATTTTTTTCTAGTATTATGTTTTATAGTTAGAAGACAACTCAACTACAGCACAAGTGCTAGAAAAACATTTTTTCTGCAAAGATAGCATTCCTTGTATCTTTCTACTTTTCTAAAGGCAATTGTGGATTTTATTCAGCAGTGAAAGCTGTCTCATCTGGGTGTCCCATATTTATGATACCTTGTACAGCATTTTTAGCAATGCTTTCCATATTTAAAAGGGGACTGTAGTCCCTAGAGAACTAATATTTTACTACAATTAATTAGTTTCATGATTCCTTCCATTGATTCACGGTTTCATTTTCATTTCTCAGGGCAGTTATTCCTATCTGTGCTCTGCAAAAATATTGATGTGCTCTGTGGCTTTTGTTCCTCATATCCTTCACCATGTCATACTGTAATAGAGACAATTCATTTCAAAATCTTATTTATTTTAAGACTCCCATAAAATGAGAGCCATCCATGCACAGTATTTCATCACTTGCAAATTACATTTTAGGTCCAAAAGTTTCTATGACAAGCTTTGCTTCCAATCTGTATATACATGTACTATCTCCCAAATTGGAACATATCCCTCCTTTCTTTTGCTATTCATTCACATTAACACCTGTTAAATTTTTAGTTGTTGAGCAGAGGCATCACATATTCCTGAAAGCCACTTCTGAATGGCATCTAGTTTTCTTTCCATAATACTTTTTGTTCTACTGACTTCATCCTTCTCTTAAGAGAAACTGCCTGATAATAAAACATGCTCCCTGCTAGAATATATATTCTATGAGGGATAGAGAACTTCCCCTATTCAAAGCTCCCTAATAAGTATTTGATAAATATTTGTTGTTGAATGATTGACTATCATGAAACTTATGAGTAATGGTGGGTGGGAATCATTATCCTCACACTGGAAGATTTTGAGATTAGGAACAGAGAAAGTGACTTCTGCTGAAAATGACACACTATACGCATGACCAGAAATTGATTTTGTCTCCTAACGGCCTTTCCAAAACACAAAAAAGAAGGAAATGGTACAAGTAGATACTTCTGAATAAGAACACTAAAGTGTACTGTAAGAAAGTGGAGTATAAAGTTAATAATTATAGAGCAAATCATGTTCTTTCTCTTGAGTCTTAAACTTTGGTTTTTGATGATTTGCCTTTGCATGTGAGCATCATGAAAGGTAAGAATAAATGGCATTCAAGGTGACAATATGAATTCTAACACCAAGACTTATAACTCTAAATAAAATTGTTGGTTCAATGAGCCTTTGATTTAGGGATTAGGGTGTTAAAATTGATTCTGACTGAACACTCATCTGCCATTTCAGCTTTTTTGAAAGTGCCATCACTTTTATTTATTAAGAATGAGCTCTCCAAAATCATATGAAATGAGTGAAAATTTATAGACAATACTATCCTATTGTGGAGCTTTGGGCCTCTAGCCATATACGTAGGCTTGGCTATCAGGTGCCTAGGAACAACTGTGCCTCCACAATGCAGAGTTCAGGGGCTGAGTCTGTGCTTACACTGTAGAGTTAAGGTGTAGTTCATTTATAAATGCTTTTCACATGAATCAAGAAAGGGTAAATAGGCTGCAGTAATCTAATTGTAACTACATTGGGTCCACTCCAAGGGCTGGATTTAAGTCTCCAGCTTTCATTTCCTCTATAAGCTACAGGTGCCTGAAACACACTGTGTCTTGATGACACAGAAATAAGTGGCTGAATCCCCAGGCTGGAAGTCTCTGATATATACTTGTCTATGACCTTCAGTATTGACTGTGGATTTTAAGTTGTCTTTTTCCCTACATTCCTGAAAGTATTTAAACAAAGATACTAAGGTTCCTCCATGATTCTGTAGGAATCATTGCACAGTTGTCATAAAGACAGAAGAATTGCCTAGGAGGGAAGAATGTCTCATCTCAGGAGATCAGAACCTGCCAAGTCTGCTTCACCTTTATCTTTCCGGGTACCCTGTTGAAAAAGAGAAATACAGACACGTGTGAGGGTCATTGTGAAGTCACTACAGCTATTCCCAAGCTGGGGAGACATGCAGGGCATGTCTCCATTATTTCCTTTCTCGTGGTAGAAGACACAGCAGGAGATGTGTGTTTTATCTCCCTTCTCTTACTTTCCTCTCCTGCCTCCTTAATTTGTTTGTAATATTGCTCCAGCTTCTCTCCAGGGTAATTTTAGCTCAACAAAGCTATATCCATAGGAGACCCAGCTATATTCCTCTTTGTGCCTTCATTGTTCTTTGGATAGAGAGACACAGTTTAAATGCACGTACCTTAAAATACTATTATGTGTCATAACTTAAATTTGGAGTTCACTGTGTATGAGTAACCAGTCTTGTGAACCCACCAATTTCAGGAGTTAGATTCATTAGCAACCACTCCTAATTTTTGCTACTCAGTTTTATAAAATGAAGCTCCACCTACCCATGGTTTAGTGCTCTGCCTGCACACTTAGGTGTAGATGTATGTCTGTGTACATTTGAGGTACAGAAGAGCTTATTTTGTTAAAGTTTAAGAATCTTTCATGGGGTGAACTTCGGTTGTATGCAGAATAATTTGTGTAAAAGATGGGGATATGATAGATTAGAAGGAGGGTAGCGAAGCAGCTTGTATATCTCATGGAGAGTCACATATAAGAGATAACCAAGCTAAAAATCTGTAACATAAATAAATTGAATGACTTTCCTGGTTGTTGATAATTTATATAAAAATTATAACCATCTTACTTATTGAACTTTTAAAATCAAATGACAAAATAGCAGCCCAGAACATGTGATTTATAATGTATACAGTGGTCCTAGCTGTTGTTTCTACTGGGGTTGGTACTGTGACACAGGAGGTTCAGTCACCATTTGCCAGTATCCCATACAGAAGCACAGGTTGGAATCTTGGCTACCCTGCGCCTGATTCACCTCCATATTAATGTGTCTGGGAAAACAACAGAAGATGGCCCGAGTACTTGGGCCTCTAGCTACCTATCTGGGAAACAGAATAGAATTTCTGATTGCTAGCTTTGGTGTGACCAACACCAACCATTTGGGGAGTGAGCCAGTGGGTGGAAGATCTCTTTTTTATCTTTCTCTCTTTCCCTCTCTGCCACTGTGCCTTTCAAATAAATAAATAAATAAATAACTTTAAAAAGTTTGTCTCTACTATCAATTCAATAGTCAACATAGATCAACAGTTTCTACCTAGAGGCTATCATTTCCCTTGGCAGAGCCTGGGGCATCTGCATTTGTCACTGTAGAGGGAGCGCTACTATGGCCTAGTGAGTAGAGAACAGAGCTGCTGCTAAGTACCTTGCATCTCCTCCTTCCAAAAGATTCATATGGCGCCAGATGTTACAATGATGCTACTGGTGAGAAATTTCTGTAGACCAGGCTTTACTGCAAAAAAGTCTCTGCCATTTTCTTTTCATCTTTTTCCCTCCATCCTCTTCTTCCTAGATCTGCCCTACCTTGTCTGATCTTGCCTCATTCTGCCCTCATGTTTTTCTTTTCCTTAAATTTCTGATTTTACATGTGGTAGATGTGGGTCTCATTTAAAGAAGACAGTAAATTCTGATCAAATAGATAAAAGCGCATATGAATCCCTAGTACTAACAAATACAGATTCATGAAACCAAAATCTGATACATGTTTTGTTCTCAAGCTCTATTTTGGATCTTGAGCATGGGAAACCAGAATTTTTATAGAGAAAGCCTGGTCCTGTTCATTTTTTCAAAATTTTCTGGTCCACATTTTCTCTTGATGTCCTCTTCCTGTTTTCATTTTCATTTCATCTTCCACTACTAATCCTCCTCAAAACCTAAAGAAGCTTTTCTCAGGTTGGGGTGCCCCCTGGTTGAACCAAACTCAGAGTTAACATTCCTTTTCATGCAAACCTCAAGTGAAGTTACGAATAATGGAAGCTGTGAACCCCACTTGTAATTTCAAAAACTTCCAAACCCTTGTCTGAAGCAATTTACAAAATGTCTGATCCTCAGAGGAACACTGTGAATTGATCTCTTAAACTGACTTCTATAGAAGGAGGTTGATACTAATAAAGTTAATATAAAATATCCAAAACTACACAGTCAGTAAGCACCAGTGCCATTAGAAATCCCGGCTGTTTTCATAGCATCTGTGTCACTCTTCTAGAAAAGAGTTGTGTGACAGAAGAACAATAAATGTCCTTCGGGACCAGGGAGGAGAGCTTTCTCTGGTCCGAGCCTGGCTCCACCTCTGGACCCCCACTCTCCCTCGCAATGACCATCAGGATCGCTTCGAAAACCCCTCACAGCAAACAAACAATCATACAAACTAAAAAAAAAAAAAACCACCTAAAATAAATAGACAAACAACAGAAAGTAGAGCTTGAAATCTGATAGGAAAGAGCTGGCGTGGATTGGCTCATGCCTTGCTGGGTGGGACACAAAGATTAGTCACTCCTCACCATGGTGTTGAGGATTTTCCTGCACACCACCACCCCCCCAAAAAAGTGTTCTGCACCTTAAATGTCGATAAATATCTTGTTAGAGTTACAAGCCAGTCTAGATTATCCCAAAATCTGCCAAGATCAACAAAATTATACTTCAACACAACAAATGGCTAAATACTAAAATGAAATAGACACGAGACAGCTGAATGGTACCCTATAGCCACTTTAAGGTATATAGCAGCCGGTCCGGTCCTGTATATAAACTAAAATTGAGATGTCAATGAGCTAATCACTGGTTGTGGTTAGGACTTTTTACTCAAAACCATGTCAATTCCATAATATTGCAAATTGCTGTTGATGTTATATTGGGACTCTTTTTTTTTTTTTTTAAAGATTTATTCATTTTATTACAGCCAGATATACAGAGAGGAGGAGAGACAGAGAGGAAGATCTTCCGTCCGATGATTCACTCCCCAAGTGAGCCGCAACGGGCCGATGCGCGCCGATCCGATGCCGGGAACCTGGAACCTCTTCCGGGTCTCCGATGTGGGTGCAGTGTCCCAAAGCATTGGGCCATCCTCAACTGCTTTCCCAGGCCACAAGCAGGGAGCTGGATGGGAAGTGGAGCTGCCGGGATTAGAACCGGCGCCCATATGGGATCCCGGGGCTTTCAAGGCGAGGACTTTAGCCGCTAGACCACGCCGCCGGGCCCTATTGGGACTCTTAATTGACTGGGATGATATTCTACCAGCTCTAACTTCGGACCAGAAATGGTCTCCCCAAGAAACTCTTCAACCCATCTGGACAATAAGTAGCTGGACTCCATGCTTGGTATATGTTTGCAAGGAAAGAATCTTGATTGATTCTTTCAGGGGGGAGGGGAGGGGGAGGGGTGGGGGGATGGGAGGGGTGGGGGGATTCCCAGAGCCTATGAAACTGTCACATAATGCAAAATATTAATAAAAATATATAAAAAAAGAAAAGAGTTGTGTGAGCACATTGACAAGAGAAACATTTAGAAATCTTGTTGGGGCAAGTAACAGCAATAGACTCTGTACCCCAGAATACCTCTCCACAAAGGTGGAAAAGAATCAAGGCAGGCTTCTTATTGAATAAACATTCAACCAGAACATCTCACATATCACAATCCCCTAGAGATATGACAGAGCCAGGCAGAAATCATCGTTTACTATAGCTAAGCAGATGCACCTAATTGTACAGATGAACAAGATAGATTGCAATATAAACAATAACTAGTCCTCAAGTATGGAAACTTGACAGCATCGTTTGTCACATGTAGTTCACCCCCATTTTACCTTACGACTGAAGTAGCCACCTGTGTTTTTTAATGGTCTTTGTCCAAATACAGGAAAAAATGGTGACAGGAGGTTGGTTTGCAATTTTTTAGTGGGTGCCAGCTGCAGGTGAGCTCCTAAGGGCACCATCTCATTTGATGATTACATTTAGGAGCTGTGACTCTCAGGCCCTTAAGGAAGAAAACCCTAGGCTGTAAATGTGGCAACAGACTTATTGGGTTTTAAAAGAGTTACATATATCTTAAAGGGACAGAGGAAGAATTCAAAATGACAAGTTTTCTAAATTAAGTACTCTAAGAAAAGCAAATAAGGACGTGCCTTTCTCCTACAGCAGCAGGGAGAATTTTAAAAATGCTTAAATTGCTCTTAATTTGTTGTTGCCCCTCAAATCTTCATTCAGAATTAAGAATTTTCATATAATAAAACTTTAAGTGGATACTATTGGAGGGGGTTACGAGGGTGGTGTAAGGTTAAAGGAATATATATATATCTGAAAGTGAGAAAAATGAGCCACTACAGTTAAATTTTCCTTTGGAATGCAGTGTTGTATATGTTTAAATGATTTAAAATAAGAAATTTAATTATATAGCTTTCTATGAGAGTAAGAATTTTATAGAAAATCCACTGATGAGGTTTCTCTGAATGGTGGGGTTTCTTCCCCATCACAAATGATTTTAGAAGCATTAATAGTTTGAGGAACATATGTTATTGAAATGAATGAATGAAGGTGTCATTTTGTAAAAACACAGCAATGGTTTATTGAAAATATTCATGTAAAAATAAACGCAAGGGTGAAACTAAATATCTAATGGTCTGTGAAGGGGGTTACGCTTGTGATTCCTTTATTGTGAAGTTATCATTTTCATATTTCAGGAAGGGAAAAAGGGCTGGGATGGAAGAAGATGTGATGCTTGCACCAAGAAAGCAGAATATAATAGCAAATCCCTAACAAATTTTTAAATGCATAAACTTATACAATGGCAACTTAATGGATGCTTGTTTGTCAGTGTTGTCATAATTTTCTTAATTACTTAAGTTATTTAAGAGACCAAGAATCCCAGAGAGAAAAAGAGACCTCTCATTTGCAGGCACACTACCCCAAGAACTGTAGGACTGAGGCAGGTTGATGTCCAGGTCTGCACCTGAATGATAGGAACCCCTGTACATTAACTGCTGCCTCTTAGCAAGAGCATTGTCAGAAAGCTGGGATCAGGAGGGGGCTGCGACTCCAACCCAAACACTCTGCTCTGAGTTCTTCAGTTACTAAGCCAAACCCTCTTAATCTTTATTACATTTTTATTACTTTTTATTACATCTTTTAATTGCATTCTTTTTATTACCGTGGGCCAAAACTTTAACACATGGCAATTCCCATTTACATGTTAGGGCTTGAAATTTTTTTTTTAAAGTTCATGCTGAACATGTTGCTCCTCAAATTAAAAATTAAAACTCTGTTAATAAGAGATAGAAGAGAATGATGATGAGATGGGGAACTGACAGTGTTTATTTTTCCAGCCACTGTGGTGGGATTCAAAATGTTAGGCAAAGAACAAATGCCTAAGGAGTCACTTTAGGGATGGCGCAGTTGGGATAGCTTGTGTTTAGCAGTAGCAATGTTTTAGGGGCATTTGTGGAGTATATATGCTGTACTTAGACCTTCAGATACCTCTGTATATATTACCCCATTAAGTTATTGGCACCTCATCAAGACATATGTTCTTGTTAGAATTAATTTTTAAGATAAAATAGGTAAAAATAACAACCTATGGACATAAAGCTAGAAAACATTTTTTTTCTCAACAAAAGATTTATTTATTTGAAAGGTGGATGAGTGACAGAGAGGCAGAAACAGTGAGAGACAGAGATATATATAGAGAGAAAGTGAGAAAGAGAGAGAGAGAGAGAGAGAGAGAGAGAGAGAGAGATTCTCCAAATGCCAATTCACTCCCCAAATAACCACAAAGGCCAGAGATGGGCCAGGCCAAAGCCTGGAGTATGGAATTCCATCCCGGTCTCTCACATGGGTAGCAGAGGCCCAAGTACAAGGGCCATCTTCTGCTACTTTCCCAGATGCATTGATGAGGAATAGGATCAGAACTGAGGCAGCTGTACTTTAACTGGCACTTCAAATATGGGATTCAGTTTAATCCAATGCACCACAGTGCCCCAAAGTAAGAAAGTTTTAAAGATGGGATTTGAACTCGGGTTTTGTGCTTTGGGCTGTATTATCTCAACTCATAGAATAGGAATTCTTCCAGTACAAAATGGATTAGTGGAGAAAACTGATAACTTCTCTCTTCTTCAGCCTTGGAAATTTGAGGTCATTGGTAGGCCCTTTTCAGCTTTGACACAATGTAATGCATGTTTTAGGTGTTCCCAAAGCCAGCAACCAGGGGCCCTGCTTTAGAACCACAGTTGGATGCTATTGAAATACATTTTGGGAATCTATCTGTTAGGAAGGATAACTTCCTTTTAATTATTTCTTCATTTACCTCTGTTTTTTTTCTTGTTTGCTATTGTTGTTACTACAGTTCAACACATGAAAGTTTCATTTTTTCCAGAATACTAGAATCAAATTCTCAAATGATCTATTTCCAACTACCTATGTGAACCCGTCTGGGTTTGGTCTTCAAGAAACTGCAATGACCAAGAACTGTGTTATACTCCATCTGATGCCTTTCATTTGTCCCTCCAATTCTGACTCCTTTCTCCAACCCACTACCTACCCTGGGAAGCTATCTGCCCAGGTATTTACTGATTTTAATAGAGGGCCATGTTGCCAGAGATTTCTTGTTCTCCAGTGAATGTGGGAAATATTGTCCAGAAAGGTAGTCTCTATGAAGGGCTGAACTTGCTATTGTTTTTCATGCTACAGGTGTGTGAGGAGAAGCTGAAAACAGGTGGCAGTGGGGTGACTGGGTTTGAGTACAGGCAGCAGGTGTCCTGAGAGCACCGTGGTCCTGCGCAGAAGTAGTTACCCACATCCTCCGGCTGGGTTGCAGTGATGTGCAAGGAGCTGTCCTTTCTGGCTTCACCAAACTGAACAGTCAATCTCTTCTCTTTCTTCACTTCACCACCCTTGACCACTGTCAGCAAGAGGGTAAGCCCTGTCCCAGGCTCCTGTTTATACCACTGCAAGGAAGGAAACACACTTGAAGAGTTGCAGTAGACTATGGCAGTTTCTCCCTCTTGGATTCTTAGAAGTTGAGGACTCTGCTCTAGCTGCTGGGCACTCAACCCTGTTTAAAAACAAAGCAGAAGGTACAAGCGTAGAGAATTAGGAATTCCTTATTAACCTGAAATGATTTTTCTTCTTTCTTCCTCTCTTCCACAGTGACTCTCTCACTTTCCTTTTTCCCATCTTTAATTTCTCCTCTGAGATTCAATGTAATGAAAAATTTCTTAAACTCACAGGCCAGTTGACTCCAAAGAATCCACACAAAAATTTCCAGGAGCATCTTTTCTTCTTACCACGTGGCAGCCACGATCACTCACTTTAGATGCCCTCCTGGGAGGTTTTCTGGCTAGAACAGTGCTTGTGGTTACACACACTGATCTCAGTACAAAGGCAGAGGTTTCTGTGTGTCAGCCAATTGGATCCCTTGCTCCCCACCCTCCTCTTCTTCTAACCCCAAGCTCTGCTTAGACTTTGGAGGACTTTTGAAATACCACCCTCCTGTGGAAAGAGGGACAACTGGTTCACTTTGATCAGTGTTTCTATTCCTCCCAGCTTCATTTGATATGCTCAAGGCTTAAGCAGAAAGAGGTGAATTATCTTCTTCAGACACGGAAGATAGCTCTTTTTAAACACTGATCATTTCTAAGATAAAAACAAGAGAGAATGGAAATATCATCTTATTATAACTGGCATCCTTTACAAAATGATTTACTAATTTATTTTTATTGGAAAGACACAGTTACAGAGGGATACACACACACACACACTCAGGGAGAGAGAGAGAGAGAGAGAGAGAGAGAGAGAGAGAGAGAGAGAGAGAAAGAGAGAGAGAGAGAGATCTTCCATTGCTGGTTCACTTCCACAAATGGCCACAATGGCCATAGTTGAACTATTCTTAAGCCAGGTGGAGGCTTAGCTTACTATACCAGCATGTCAGTCCCTATCAAACAAGCATTTATTCTGTTGTGTGCGAGTTGTAATGAAACTATATTATTATTCAGAGTCATATGATATGGGTAAATATTCTATCATACACATTTTTAACCAAGCTAGTGATGAATAATCCTACTGCATATTATTTCATTGACAGTTCTAGTCTGACATTATACTGCCTCTGTCATCAAATTTTCAGCTCACTCTGATTAAAGCACACATCGCACTTTATGTTGCTGAACTTGTTGGCTTCACCTACAAATTTTTGAGAGAAACATACTTATTAAAATTACTTAACAATTGATCCCTGCAATATTTACTCCCATTTGTCAGAACTGTGTTGGAATCACGCACTTCCACACCACAAGCCTCAGAGGCAAACACTGGTGAGAGCCCTTGGTCCAGATAAACCTTTCTCCTCTTACTCAGTTTTTCCCTGGATAATTGCCAGTACTGGTCAAAGGTAACAGAAAGATACTTCATTAAAGGTGCCAATTACGTGTAAGTCCTGATTGCTGCAAGACTGCTCAAGGGACCTTGGGACTTCTCAGAATAGATATAATAGTGAATGCAAACAGTGTCTGATGCTTAAAATACATATTTTTAAAACTTGACACTTTTGATGGGAAAGTGATAAATTCTGCCTACATTTTTTCTTATTGTCATTGGGTCAGACCCTCTCAAATCAAAATTTCATCACTGGTACTTACTGGCTACATCATTTCAAATAATTCACTTAACTCACCCACGTGATAACTTCTGTTCAGCAGAATGCAGTTTATGTTTCTCATGCCCCATATGTATTGAGTATAAACTAGTACTATGTTTGTAAAGCATTTTGTATTTTAATCAACATGTTCCTTTAAAGAAACTGATATGCCAAGTATTAAGGCAGGTCAGAACACATGGGCATGTTCCATCTCCAAAGTTAATGAACGTCTTCTAGAACTAAAAGTGTTACCAACTCTTCTAAACATTTCATATAAATCAACTAGTTTATACAATGACAACACTGGCAAGTAATCTACATCCCAATTTTCTAATGAGGACTGAGACCAAAAAAAAAAAAAAGAAAGCTAACGAATGTTCCCAAGATGATATAGCTAGTAAGTGGTAGAGTTGGGTTTCTAATCTAGGTAGTTTGATAAAGAATGCTTACAATCAGCCACCTTTGAATAACACTGCTGCTTGGTAGGAAAGTAGGTTTGAGAGCTTAGCAGACTAGTAGCAGCATCATCACTTAGGAGCTTGCTAGAAATTAACCATAATCTATACTGCAGTAAAATCACTAGGTGATCCACATTAAAGATTGGGATGTAAAGGTAGTTTGATAGGTCCTGGCATGATGGCTGGCTCAATGGCTAAATCCTCACCTTGCAAGCGCCAGGATACCATAGAGGTGCCTATTCATGTCCCAACTGCTCCATTTCCAGTCCTGCTCCCTGGGAATGCAGTAGAGGATCGACTAAAGCCTTGGGACAATGCACCCACTTGGGAGACCTGGAAAAATATCTTCTGGCTTCAAATCAGCTCAGCTCAGGCCATTGTGGCCATTTGGGGAGTAAATCAGCAGATGGAAGATCTTTCTTTCTGTCTCTCCTCTCTCTGTATGTCTGCCTTCCCAATAAAAAAATTTTTAAGTAGTGTGGTAAGTTTGCTAGGTCATTGTGTTAATTGTTGAGAATAATTAAGTAAGTCTGAACTGAGGGGATGCAAGAGAGATTTTTCACATTTACTTATATTAAAATATTGTGAATACTTCTTATTCTCTTACTTTAAGTCTGAATGTTGGTTATAGCTTATGTTTTTATTTTCTCAGCCACTGTCCAGGAAAAATACCTACTCACTTTTATCCAAGGCTTAGATTATATTTCATCATTCCAAAAATACCCAACTCAATTTCAGTTGATATATACAAGTCAATTAGTAACTTTGCATAATCTAAAATTCATTAGATGACTACCCTGCAAAGAGCTTAATTCTGACATCAAAGCCTTAACATTCTTGGATGTTAGCAGGTCCTACAAATTAATTAACTGGTGTATGTTCCTGGTTAATTCATCAAAGTGACTTTCTTACTGAGACTGATTTGTGTAAATAACTTACCTTTTCACTGATTCAATCCTTGGCTATATTGTAATTTAGTAAATAACCCATTTCAAATATAGCTTGCATTTTACTTCACGCAACCAATAAGCCTCATCCCATTAGGTATGCAATGCTTGGCTAATTTCATATTATTTGATAGAAAAGATATATTTGCTTTATATATCTAACAAGATAACTTAGAAAAAAATGTTTGAGTGGTATACTAAGCAAATCCACCCACACATTGTAGAAAAGAAAGCCTTCCTGAGATTCCAGAGTACATACGGATAGATCAAAGTCAGACGTCAGTTTAGTTTTCCTGGGGACCCACAGAGAGGCGGGGAAGGGAAATGGTAAAATCTGGCAAAGGATGAAACGCTTGTGTAGATGTTATGGAAGAAACCGAAAGAGAAGTAACCATAAATGAAGAATTGGGGCTTTGATTTCTCTCCTCTCTTTGGCATGGGGAGATCAAGGACTCCACCCTCTGTTATTAGACAAGACAGTAGACAGGTATGTTTGGGATGGCTGAAGAACTTATAAACTTTTGTGCCTTTCTCACAGGGAACCCTGGATAAGCCAAAATAAGTGTGACTGTAGGCCATGACCCAGACCCTGTTGGTAAAAGTCTTTAACTTCAGTGCATAAAAATCCGAGCTGAGAACTCCAACATCTTCTACGTTTATTCTGTCCAACTATCTAGATGAAAATTCTCTAAAGTTCAGAATGGTTGAGGGACTTACACTTCAGGAGCAGAATCATTTATGTGATTGTGAAAATAATCCAAGACAAACTCCGTTCTTTGCTCACCAACTGCTCACCCACATCAGTTTGACCATAGATGGCAACAATAAGTCTTGTGTATGTTTTGTGTGTGTGTGTGTGTGTGTGTGTGTGTGTGTGTGAGGGAATACATGAAGATATTATCCAGTGTGTAATAAATTACTTCTGTTAGGTTTGTATTCCAAATAAAAGAATTCTTTCCTTTTTTTTTTTTTTCCCAGCTTGTGGAACTCCAAGAATATTTTGCAAGCCCAGGAAATCTTCCTACTCAACACATAGCCATCCCATTACTGGGTCTGATGAATTCTCAGTGTATTGTCAAGAAACAATATAGTGACCCCTGCTCCTCTTACAGGCAGAAAAGCATCTCTTCTTTCTGCCAAAGCCACTCTGTCCTGTTTCTTACTACAAAACATCTTCCACCTCCACTACTTCCACAAGTCCTATTCATTTCTGAATAAAACTTGATTTTCCCAAACTAATCAGATGACATAGCTTTTGCTACCACATTGAGGCACATCCACCACCTTCTTGAACCACAAGGAGTAATACAATGTAAAATAATGTAGCAAAATAGATCTATATATACTAGCATATGCTAGTATTCATGTGGACACAATGAAAGAGATGATAATGACAGATTTTAATATCATCATCATCATCATCATCATCATCATTGCTTGGTCACTAGATCAAGGAAGCACTTCCAACTTGTGCTTCCTGGTCAATAAAGGCATCCCAGCCTTGGGGAAGGGTTTTGTGTGCATTTCCTGCCACTGCACTCCCAGGCTGCCATCCTTGCCTCATCATGCTTACATAGGAACAGTGACATCTGTCACACTCATGTCTCTCAGAGCATAGCCACACAAAGCAGCAGCATCTCCCAGGGAAGGCTCAAGCTGTTGGGCTTTCCGTCTGGAACAGTTGACAGACTGTGTCATTTGTTATGAAAATTCTGTATCTGAATCTTTTGGAAATGATGCTCTCAGTCCGAGATCAGCCTTTTGTGAGTTGCTGACCTGTGGCTGTAAGATTCTGAGTGGCTGCTGTGAGAGACTGTAGGATCTGAATAATGACTCCCAAGGCCAGAGAGGGTTGTGATAGTGCCACAATGAATCTCGTACCTGGAAGAGGAGCAGAGTTGGGTCCTGGCTTCCCATTCACACCAGAATGGAAGCCAATGAGACCCACGGAACTTGTTCCCAGGGCAGTCTATGATCTAGAACGACTCATATCCTAAAATCTGTCACTTGATTAGGGAAAAGAAAGGACAGCCCTTTGGGGGAAATGAGATGTTTCATGGAGTCACCTACTGGGGAAGGAATATTCCAGTGTCAGTGGTATCCTCCAGTGTGCAATGCTATGCTCTGTTTTTCTGAAGGCCTCAAATGTTCTTTGTTGCACCTGCAGTACAGAACCTCCACACCAACCTTGGGGTATTCTTGAGCATCCAGTCTCATTTGTTTCCCTGTCTGTTATTTTTTAGCTCAGAAGGCATCGTTTTTCCTCCTGATTTTTGCTTCTATCAATGGCTTTTTCTGAAGATTTTTTTTTCCTGACCTACCCCGTCAATGTGTTAAGGGTAATATATTGTACACATCAATCCTTTTCTAATCCCATATTAAAACCTGCCAGGAAACAGTCAACTGAAATAGATTTGAACAGCGGGAGAGAGAGGAGTCATGAGAAGCTATTCTAGACTGAGGTTTTTAGGAAAGGAAATTCAAACATTATAGGAACTAATCGCCAGAACCTCACTTCATGTATCAAGAGTCCCACTCACTGAGTAATGTAACAATCTACCCATCTGTCACTTTTTGTACCAATTGAATTGTGTAGCATTGTTGAGGATAAAGAGAAACTCTACATAGTTGATGCCATAGCAAAAAGAAAGATGTTGTGGCCCCAGTTAATAATCAGGGATGTGTCAGCACAGAAGAGAAATGAGTTTCCATTTCATCAGTACAAGGAGAAATAGCCATAAAGAACATGACATTTATAACCCTGCAGAGAGCTGTGGACCAGAGGCAGGACAACAAATCAATCGAAGGTTAGACAACATTGTACTGATTCTCATCTATTGGCAGTCGGCAGCCCCCCAGACCCAGCAGGCATCGGGGAGCATCTCCATCTGAACAGTTCACTGTGTGAAGAGATCCCTGTTCTGTGATTCCAGAGTACTTTCCCTGATTACTCTTTTCTAAGCTGCCTTTCCTCCCCCCACCCCAAAATTATTTTTATTGGAAAGACAAATTTACAGCAAGAACGAAGCACAGAGCAAAAGATCTTCCATCTGCTGGTTCACTCCTCACGTGGCCATAATGGCTGGAGCTGAGCAGATCTGAAGCCAGGAGCCAAGAGCTTCTTCCAGGTCTCCTACATGGGTGCAGGGTGCAGGGTCCCAAGGTTTTGGGTCATCCTCTACTGCTTTCCCAGGCCACAAACAGAGCTGGATGGGAAATGGAGTAGTCAGGACATGAACCAGCACCCATACGGAATCCTGGCGCATGTAAGGCTAGGGTTTAGCGATTAGGCTACCAAGCCAAGCTCAGCTGCCTTTTTTCTATTCTTCCCATTCTTGCATCTCCATATACATGAGGATACCTTAACTTAAATTGTATAATCATGGATTCAAAACTCAGTCTTTGCAATAAGCTCACAGGAGGTATTATTTTTCTGAGTTTCTATTTATCTTACAGAATTTATTAAGTGTTACATGGTGATAAAATTTGAGCTAAAGTGATAAAAGATATTTTGTTTTTTGCCCATGAGAACGAATTCTTATGAGAAGGTTATAATGATGACAGTGGAGCATAGATGATAAGACTGAAATGTTGGTAACTATTTTTTTTAATAATATATCGATAACAGAGATGTAAGTTGTATACACGCCTACCCAATGGGTAAGCCTACTCTCTTGGATGATTTTCTATTAATTTACTTATCAGGAATTATTTCAAATTTCCACAGTACTATAATTAAATTGTTTAATATGTGTGTGTGTAAAAGCTTATGTAATGCATGCTGTGTACACAGCCAGACAGATACCAACAATAAAAATGAAAGCGTATAGACAGAACAGCAAAGTAAGAGAAGAAGTGAACAGGTCAGAGAAAATATTTTCTTTGAGATTATGTTCATAAAATTGATTTTTCCTTTTTATTTTTAGCTTTCATATTAAAATTGATTTTTGAAAACTTTACTAGACTTAACATCTCAGAGAGCTTTTGAGCTGACAGAAAATCTGGCAGAAAGTATGTAGAATATCCATATACCACTGTATCTGCCCACAGGAAAAAAATGATTTCTAGATTTTCACAGATCAAATAGCATTCAGAAATGCCAACTTCTTTAATGCCAAATGAGATATTAGTATGTTGCTATATACTTATACAATATAATGTGTTGTCATATTGTTATGTTGGGATGTATTCAGTGAAAAATAAGGAAAAAAGAAAGCAAGTGACAATGAGGAAGGACAAAACACTTCTCACAACCACTCCCTTCTGTACTTGGGACATATCACAGGCTAGTTCCAGCTAATGCGTAGCCTAGCCTGAGTTGTGGTTGTTTTCTGAGCCTTAATCATTTATTTTTAGATTTGACCCACTACATGAACTGAAAACTAAAACTTACCTCTTCAAAGGATAAGGGAAAGCACAGTATCATTTTAAAAGCACACACACACACTTACTTATTTTTATTTGAAAGGCACAGTTAAAGAAAGATGGAGAGACAGGGAGAGAGAGAGAACACACACTTTCATCTATTGGTTCGCTCCCCAGTTGGCTGAAATAGCCAGAGCTGAGCTGATCTGAAGCCACGAGCTAGAAGGCTTGTCTAGGACTCTCATGTGGGTGCAAGGGCCTAATGACTGCAGTCATCCTCTGCTTTCCCAGGCCATAAGCAGAGAGCTGGATAGGAAGAGGAGCAGCAGGACACCGCTGGTGGCCATATGGGATGCTGGCATCACAGACAGAGGATTAGCATGTTATGCCACCACCCTGGCTCCTATATCAGCTTCTTTTTTAACAATTAGCAATGTCACACCTGATGTGAAAATATATAGTAGCATTCATTTTGTAACATATTTTCATATAGCTCAGCAGTCCTTTGGAACTTTTTAAAGAAGAGTTCTGCTCAAAACAATTTTTTTCTAGCAATTGAGGACGTGTGATTTTGCCACATTTTTTTAAAAAAAGATTTATTTATTTTTATTGGAACATCAGATATACAGAGAGGAGGCCAGACAGAGAGGAAGAGCTTTCCATTCGCTGATTCACTCCCCCAGTGGCTAGAGGGAGCTGAGTTGATCCGAAGTCAGAAGCCAGGACCGTCTTCCTAGTTTCCCGCGAGGGTGCAGGGTCCCAGGGCTTTGGGCTGTCGACTGCTTTCCCAGGCCACAAGCAGGGAGCTAGATGGGAAGTGGGGCCGCTGGGGTTAAAACCAGCGCCAATATGGGATTCCTGCACGTGCAAGGCGAGGACTTTAGTCAGTAGGCTATTGTGGCGGGCTCTGATTTCGCTACATTTTATGTGTCATATTGCCGTGGGAGCGGAAGTCACAACTCGCAGTCATGTAGGCCACTATAAGGATCCTACTCTGAGAGAAAGGGGAAACCATTGCAAGGACTTGATCGGAGGTGTGGTTAGTGCTACAAGCACGCCGGAAGTGAGGTGAGCAGGGAAGACCAAAAGAGGAGCACTGGTTACTCTGTTTTAGAGTCCTGATCCTCTGGAATGCAGTATGTCTAGATGCGAGAGTATCCACAAAAGGCTCTCTGTTCCGTTTCTTGTTAGCAGAGAAAGGAGTGTGATGAAGTTCACTGCTTCTCAGAGGCGGAGCACTTCCCTGACTCTGCTCCAGCCCGCTTGCTTCCATCATAGGAACCCTTACTAAAACAAAGCGGGCCTGTGTGCCTGTCTCTGAGCACTCAGGTGCCTAAGGGAGTTTGCGTTCAGCTCCCCCTGCTGTCTCAGGCACTGTGCCACTCACAGCACAGAAGTACTGGGCTTCATCGCTCCACTGGGCTGACAGCTTCCTCAGGTGAAAAGAGGTTTCGCTCTTCTTAAATTCCGCCTCAAAACCGTTGGTGCCTTTCACCAAGGGCTCCCCTGTCATATACTTGAGGAGAAACTGGAGGCTTTGGCCGGGATATTGCACGTACCAGAAGAGATAAGGAGTTCCTCTGTAGGTATAGTTGCACCTCAGCTGGAAAGCCGCTCCTTCAGGGACAGTGATGCGACTGTCCAGTTGAGTCACAGACTGAGCTCCGCTTCCTCCTGCAACATCAACACTGTGTCAGTGAGACTCGGGGACGGCCCACTCGCGAGGAGATGGCGTTTCTGCTTACACTCTGACTGGGATAACACTCTTGTGGAGACAGAGGCGGGAACACAAGGTTACTCACTCATTGTGAATGGCAGTGCCAGCAGCAGAATGGTCATCAAGATCATGCCTGGGCAGGGAGGAAACCAGGTCTCTCCTGGAAAGTCGCTCTGAGCAGAAAAGAAGATCGAAGGATGCTACAAGAGGGGACAGCACCCGATTGGAGAGTTTCATATGTAGGCAAGGCCCAAAGATGACTGGGGAGAGGTGCTTGCTTGTGGTGTTGAAGCTACTGTGAATGTGCACCCTGGTGAGTTGTGAGGTAAGAAGCTCATTGGAGATCTGAGGCTTTGTAGAAGCAATTGCCAGTCAGTGTAAGAATGCCCTCTGGAGGTCAAAGGAAGAAATAAATTGAATCAGGATTTCTGTGCACCATTCTTTTCCCACTCCTATGTAGATTTGAATTTCTTAGCCCTACAGTCTGGTCAGAATGTTTTCAAGGGTAAGCCAATGTAAATGCATTACTAAGTGAATGCATTATTTTATCCTGTGAAGTGAATTACATGATCATGTTTATAAATGAGGAAACTGAAGCATGAAAGAGATGAAGCAATTTGCCGAAGGTCATGGTAAATAACAAAAATAGTTTGTTTAATTTATGTAATTCAAGAATCCACATTATTAACCACCAATAAGTTTGTACATTTTGCACTGGAGCTATTTACTTACACAGAAATCCAACTCTTTATGAAGTTAAATAATTCGGGTCATGTTTAGTCCCTTTTGGGCAGTGTTATCCATGATGTAGTACAATTGCATAAGAATTGTCATATTGCAAGACAAATGCTTAAAGTAAAATTCATAAACAAATACTGACTAAAGAAAACCCTCAAAGAACTCAAATACTTGAAAGGATACAAAATAGGGACAATACAAAAGAAATCTCAAGAAGAGACAACTGGCAAATCATAAATGGCTGATATTTTTAAAGAGAAGAAAAAAGAGTTTAAAGAAGAAGTGACCCACAGAGTAAATAAACTAAATAAATATGTAGCATGATGATGACTTCCGTGTCTACTGGGTTTTTTAACAGCACGTAGATCATGACCTTGATCATGACCTTGACCTAAGTCTTTCTGGAAGAAACAAAGCTTTAGTGAAATGAATCCTGGGATAAGACAACAAAGACCAAAATTTGAGTACAGATCTATGGACTGTCTGAAGGAAAAGAAAGAGACACAGCGTGACCTCAATTGGTGTGTGGAGGTGATCATGGTAGTTCTCCAAAGGTTGGGGTATAGTCAGTGTTAGAGGAAACAGTTGATGAGCAGTGGGTCAGAGTTCTGAGGGTGCAAATCACAAGCAGAGAATCAAATTCGGTGGGGGGAGGAATTATTTCCTTGCTTAACAGAATGAAGAAAGAGTTGGTTTAGGTATAAATAATTAGGCAGAAATTTCAAAAGATCTGTTGCTTTCTAATGGAATCTTTTTGGTCCTGATAATTTGAAATTCAGTGTTTCCCAAGAGAGTAAATATAGCATTTGGATTAGAAAATCTGAAATATGTGGTAAGGTTTGAATAGCCCCTACAGAAAATAAAAGTGAGAGATCATTATTGAGGAAAAAAGAAGTTTTTCTGGAAATACGAATTGTCTAGCTAACACTGAAGATAACAACATACTTCTGTGGTGCCAGTACACACACCAATACGATTAGCTTAAACCCTGTTTATCAGATAAGATACACATTATAAGAAGGGAAACATTGATCCATGGTTGGTGATAATAAGATCACTGGTATGACAGATTAGATTAAGAATAAGGTTAATGAGAAAAGATATAATGCAGTATGCCATGACATTTAAGTGTTATAGATAAGAAAATGGAAAAGGCATCTGAAAAATAAGATAACAATAAAGGAATCAAGGGGCTAAAGACCACATAAAGTCAAGTAACAGGTGCAGTGAAAGTAACTGGATGTGAAATTTGAGACTGGATGCAAGGTTTCAACGGTGGAGCAAGAAGAGACTGGTGAATCTGGTGAATCACCTGGTATTTAGGCTATTGTGGAATCTTTAATGAGTCAGACGTTTCCATACTCGAGAAGGAGTGTTGCCTGTTTATGAAGATGTCAGTGGTGAAATGGAGAGGGAGAAGACGGTGAAGAGCTAGCTTTGGAAAGTGCAGAGATAACAACCTGTTATACTGGGAGCAAAGAGTATGCTGTTGCTACCTTGGAACTTGAGGCCTTTTAAACAAGGAAGTAGAGTGAGCACAGCAGAAGGGAAACAACACTGGACAGAAACTAACTACAAATAGAAACTGGTTATACAGAGTTGAATTTTAATCGGAGCACTTGGAAGGAATTTTTGCAGGAACTGTAAGATTAGAGAGAGGGATAGTTAGATGGTGGATTTGCACTGTCCTGCTAACATAATTCTGATCTTTCAGTTTTTAATGTTTTTAGATAAAAGTAGATGTTTTCTTCAGGCTTTTGCCAAATATATCTACCGTATATCATGTTGCGAACAATAAGATATGAGTATCATGAGCCTTTTATTGTCACGTATTACTCCACAAACTTTTCAACTTTTTAATTAAAAAAACACAATTATGCTCCATGTAACTACAAATTCAGAATCAGAATTTCTATATTTGAAACCCAGATATAGAAAAACAGGATATTACCACACTTCTCATCTGTAATAGAGGATCAATTCAAAGTCATGTTTTTTTAGCAGATATGTTGTTATCAAACAGCTCAGGCACAACAAAGGAAATCTAGTAGGGCATTACCTAAAACTTCATGCTATTTAATAGATTATATAATTAATATGAGTCATTGTACAATTATAAAGCTTTCAATGGAGTATAATATATGTAATAAAGCATGCATCTATTGTAAGGTATAACAATCTTGTAACCAGTACAAGATTAAGAAATCAAAGCCTTGAGAGCTTGCCTTGTGCAACAGCAAATAGACTTTTTGCCTGTGACATAAAGCATTCCATACGAACTCACATCTCACCTGCTCCACTTCCAATCCAGCTCCCTGCTATTGGCCTGGAAAAGCAGTGGACGGTGGCCCAAGTCCTTGAGCTCCTGAAAATATGTTGGGGATGTGGAAGAAGTTCTTGGTTTTGGCTGGCTCAATCTTGGCCTATTGTGACCATTTGTGGTGTGAACCAACAAATAAGCTATTCCTCTCTCAGTCTCTATCTGTGACTCGGACCTTCAAATAAATCTCAAACAAGCCTTTTATAAAAGAAAGTCTAAGTAGCACTTTCAAGCCTCTTTCTGCTGTCAGTCCCATTGAAGCATAAGGAGCTCTGCCCTGACTTCTAACATACATGTTAGCTGTGTCTCCTTTTGTACTTTATAAAAATGGGTTGTGTGTTGACCATTTGAATATCTTCTTTAGAGGAAAACCAGTTCCTGTCTTCTTTATTCTTGTTCTCTCTCCCTCTCCCTCTCCTTCTCTTTCTAACAAGGTGGGCCATTGGGCAGCAATGTCTGCTGCAAGGATTTTCTGTTCACCGACTACCCTTTTAACTCTCTAAATTGAAAATTCACGCCACTTTAAGAGTGATGCAGTTTGGATGTTCACAAGTTTCTGTACACAGCCTGAGAAACACTTTTCAAATACAAAGCAATGCAAAATACCTTTTCTTCTAAACACTGTATGTTTTCTTCTCACATTCAAATCTGCATAATATCTGAACTTCTGTTTCTGCATTTGTGATAAAGGTTGATGAATGTTCTCTATGTGATAATTTAATCAATACTGCTTATCAAATAGACATGATATACTCTTGGAAGAGAGTGCAACTACCTCAATACTAATTTTAGTGTAGTATTTTAATCACATCTCCCTTTTTTATTATTATTTTACTTCAATTTCCCCTATTTTTAGATTTTTGTCCTTTCTCAGTCACCATTTTTCCATAAGTCACATTTAGTATCTTCTAGATACTAAACATTTTTCAAAAGCTTTCTCCCCATTCTGTGCCCAGGAAATTTCCTTTCCTGTGTTCCACATTTGTTTTCACAAAATTCTTATCTCTTATCTACTTGACTGGAAAGTTAATTAGAAAGTGACTTGATGGGGCTAACATCATAGCACATCAGGCTAAGCCTTTGCCTGTAGTGCCAGCATTCCATACAGGTGTGGTTTCAAGTCCTTGTGGCTCCACTTCCAATCTAGCTTCTTGCTATTGGCCTGGGAAGACAGTAAAAGGGGGTCCAAGTTCTTGGGCCCCTGATCCCATGTGGGAGACCTGGAAGAAACTCCAGGCTCCTTGACTAAGCCCTGACTGTTGTGGCCACTTGGGAAGCAAATCAGCATATGGAGGATCTGTTTCGCCTTCCCTCTCTGTTTTATGCAATTCTGGAGAAACAAATTGGATATTCTCCTAGCTTTAGATCAGCCTCTCAAAAACACTTCACAGAGTTTGTGAAACATTAGAATTGTTATTATGTACTGCTGAGTAGGAAAAGGTAGAAGAAAATATGCTTTGAAAGGATAAATATGAATGTGAGAGTCAAGGCTTTAGTAGGAGAGAAGAAGAAATATTTTTAAAAATATATTAATGTATGTATTTGTGTTGCAACTTTGTAATCACCTTGGGAATTTCATAGTGGATGAAAAACTTACCTAATAGTCAAATTTCTTTTAGAAATCATCCCACGTGCTTATTCCCATCAATGCATTTCTTTAATTAGTACATGTTTTTCAGGTGTATAAGCATTTAATGCTGTTTTGTATTTGTTCTTGTGATATACTACATCCAGTTCCTATGTAATAAACTAATGGCACGGCAACAGCGTGGCACCTGCCTTGCATCAGTGTGGGCATCTAGCTTGCTCCTAAGTGAGTGGGCTCATGGGGGCTGAGGGTGCAGACTTGTAGGGGGCCTGGGGGATTACACTGGGGGGAGGTTGTGCAGGGATCTTGGGGCTGTGCCCACGCAGGCTGACTGAGCCTGGGAATCTCTCCATATGCTTGGTCCTGGGTGGATAGAGGGTTTGGAGAGGGGAGAGCCCTAGGTTAGCATGCTGGGCTAGTGTAATGGTGGACCAGGCTTGGGGAATTGTGAATGTGCCTGGATCTTGCTGGAAGGATGGGTAGGGTCCCAGGCCAGCATGGGTGCCAAGAGCTTGGGTCCCTTGTGGGTGCGCAGAGCTCCAGGCCAGCATGTACTGCAGTTCCCACTGGTGTACATGAGGGCTGAGTGTATGGTAGACTGAATTGGGCTGGGCTGCTGCATTCATTGGTTTGTGTAAGAGATGGGACTGGAGACAGAACAGACCTGACAACTGCAACCACTCCTGTGTGAGTAGACTGAGTGGGGGACAGACTGAGCTATACCCCATACTGGCTAGCACACACAAGAGTCAGGTCTGGGGTCACCTCAGATGAGGTTTCTTTGGGAACTCACTCAACTGAACCTCTGGGCTCAGAACTCCAGCCATGGAGAGAATCACGAGGTCTGTAGTTTGACCATGGAGTGCATGTGCTAGAACTGGGCTTCCTCAGTTGCTAAAACATTAATGGCATACCCAAATGCACATGGAAAATGTGGCAGTCCATTGGGACCTGCAGAGAACATCTAGCACCATAGCAGAGAATGGAGGGCAGAACAAATTGGCCAACCACACCAGCCAGGCATTGATAGCAAATATCTGGGCAAATGGAGACTCTAAGGTGGACTACGTCAGTCAATGGACCTTGGAAAATTTTCCACATTCTTGAGGAATTAATTAACAGCATCTCAGAACTATTGAAACCACTTGAGCAGAAACTTTGGAGCATGCTTCACATCGAGGACCCTGGAATGATTTCAGGATGCCATTCTCCATCCCTGGGTACTGACATTTTTAGGACACTGGGTAGTTTTTCCTCTTCTCTCCCATCTTTCCCTGAATACAGGAGGAAGAAAAAGAAACTTGAAAACAATGGTCTCATCCATTTTCCCCTAATCCTTGACCCTTCCCACCTTAATCAGTGGTCCCACTGATTTACTCCCCAAGCGGCCACAATGGCCAGAGCTGTGCCAAACCGAAGTCAGGAGCCTGGAACCTCTTCTAGTTCTCCCACGCAGGTGCAGGGCCATCCTTGACTGCTTTCCCAGGCCACAAGCAGAGAGCTGGATGGGAAGCGGGGCTGCCAGAATTAGAGCTGGCATCCGTATGGGATCCTGGCACATACAATGTGAGGACTTTAGCCACTAGGCCACGGCGCCAGGCCCTTAATATAATATGATATGATTTCATGTGTTAGTGCAAATTGATTATGAACGGTGTTTGGTCCAATTAGCTGAAGGAACTGCAATTGCTGACATGCTTGTTTATCAATGCTTGGATAAGCTGGAAATCACAATTTCCTGGGATCACATTTTCCCCTTACACGTGGCTTTCTGTTGATGCTGTGTTCCACAGGGTTTGGGTACAGACTGCAGGGGCCTGAGAAGCATTGTGTCACGGCACAGAGGTACGTGGCTGAGTCTTCCAGCTGGGGTCCTTTGATGTACATATAGCTGTGACGCTCCTTAGTATTCAGTGTGACTCTTACTCGTCCCGCCTGCTTTTCATCTCCATTTAAACTCATGGCAAACATGAGCTTGGGGCTTTCTGCAGGTTTCCATTTGTACCAATACAAGCCATAAAAAGAATCAAGAGTGAAGATGCAGGTGAAATTAGTGCTCTCTCCCTCCTGAACATGCAGGGACTGAGGTCTTTGCTCCACATTCAACATGCTGCTTGCTCCTGTTTAGAAAGATAGTGTCACACACAGAAATGTTCTCTCTGCATAGTTCATAGTTGCTTCACGGAATCGCCATCTGTGGCCTCCTCCCAACTCACTGCCTCTCAGACTACCCAGAGTGCCTTCAGTAATCCTTGGACTTACCACCAAGATGAAACCACAGAAGCAGCAATGAGGCTGCCCAAGGATCCTTGTTCATTTGTCCTGCCCTTGTCTCCTCAACAGGGGGACAACTCTGCCATCAGATCTGGGGTTATCTGCTGCTTCAGAGAACAGGACTCTACATGCATATCATTTCCTGACCAATCAGAAATAAGCTCCTGTAATTGTTCTAGAAACACGCCAACCAGTTCTGCCCTAGATTCAGTTTCCTGTGGTTCTCAGAAAAGGAGCAAAGCCCATTTTCTTGAAGTCACCTTCCCCAATATTTAGAAAATTTGGAGCACAGAGATTAATGATGATCTTCCCGAAGTGGACTGGCTGATCTTGGATGGCTATCACCAAGTTGATAGGGAACTGCAGGATAAGTGGATATCTGTAGTGTGTAGGCTCGGAATCTTCTATACAAACTTTCAAAAATCACTTGAAGATATCCAAATCCCTCAAATTACAAGTGTGAAAACCTTCCATGTGAAAAATGATCTCTGAACTTTGTGCACCTTATTCTAAACAAAGAGTTGTGTAATATAGATTCACTATCCCAGACATTAAGAAATTTATTCTCAAGGGCAATTAACTGGTAGGTAGAATACTAAAAGCATATACCTGTCTGGATCTGGAGTCTGCTATGCTACCTACAGTTTCAATGCTGAGTAATTATTGAAAGTGTTAAATATGTTCCAAAAACAATGAGTGTCTAAGCTGTGGTTATTCTTTATAATGGTCTCAAAGGGAAAGCAACACAAATGCTTGCCAGCTGGAATGAATTTATGAATACATATCCAGGCAATGAGCTACTATTTATCAGTTTAAAAAAATTAAATGTGAATCCATGCTACACCATGCATGGAGCTCAAAAGCATTCTGTTAAGGAAAAACAAACAGATAAATGAGATCATATACCAAATGATCCAACAGAAATAAATGTTTGGAGGAGGAGCCTCTACAGAGACAAGAGACCGACCCACCTGAGGTAAGAAGTAGGATTACTAAATAACTGTAATTGGGCACAAAAGATCTCTGTGATAAAAAAAAAAAGATCTCTATGATTAAAATGTTTAAAATTAGATCTGTTTACAGATTCACCAATAGTTCATTTACTAAGATCTTGCATTGTCAAGTTCAAAATGGTTGCATATTCACAGTTTGCAAGTGATAGCCCAATGATTTTTCAAAAAGTTAGTTATTTTATATTTATTTGTTGGCAAGGCAGAGTAAAGAGAGAAACAGAAAAAGAGAAAGATCTTCATTTTGCTTGTTTGCTCCCCAGAAGACTGCAGCAGTGACCTGAAATCAGACCAAAGTCAGAAGCCAGGAACTCCATCTGGGTCTTCCGTGTAGGTAACAGGGTCCCAAGTGCTTCTATGGCTTTCCTAGGCATATTTGCAGGGAGCTGGAAGGAAGTGAAGCAGCCAGAACTTGAACGGATACTCATATTGGATGTTTAACCTGCTACATCACAGCACTGGTTCCCAAATAAAGTTTTATTAAAGTAAATAAGAATTATATTCTGTCTTGCCTATATAAGAGTTATATGGGTTTAGTTTGATTGAACAGTGACTGTGTATTTAGAGTTTCCCTAGGAACTATGAGTGATTAAAAGTTACAAAAGTTGTAGTCTCTGTTCCCTGAGGACTCAAAATACAATTGGGGAAATAAGACATGTCAAGGGACAAATGAACAGTCTAGGACAGCATGAATTGAAGTGTTTCTGACTTACCTCTGAAAAATGGGTAGCATGAATTAGACTTCAAAATCCTCTTTTTAATGAATCAATAAAATAAAAAAGGGAAACATCATGAAGTAGGGGCTTAAAAAAGCCAAAACTCGGGGGAAAAAATGCCTTCCATATGCACTTAAATCACATGAAAAAGGAAACAGAATCAGAAGGCATTTCAACAGGCTGCATTCCAGCTCTCCTTTGCAAGAAAGAAGATGCAGTTATGGTTAACAAAGGCAGTCCTGAATGACTTTAAAATGTCTCCTCATCTAGAAGAGTTGGGGATGGGCTGCTGTACAAGCTGAAGCCACTCTGAATCAAGTGCTTATACTCTTCAGATCATCTCTTTCAGATACTCAGTGATGGACAGTGACAGACTGTTGGTTGTTGAGACTTGTTTCTGGTAAGAATACTGACCACACATCGTTTTTCCCAAGAGACTTTTGCATTTCCTTTTTGTCACTCATGAGTTGATTACTCAGTGGTGTGTTTTTTCATGGTGCTGTAATTTGTCGTTGTTGTTGTTGTTGTTGTTGTTGTGGCTGTTCTATCTCATACCAGTTGTTGACCTTGTTTCATGACTTCTCAATTGTGGAAATGTATAGTGATGGATTATTGGGGTCTATCATATACAGATGTGGGGGAATAATGGAACATGCATCCCTGCTTTCAGATGAAAGATAGATTCCCAATGAAACTGTTGGACATGTGTAGACAATGGATGCAGAACTGCCTGGCATTGTCTGTATAAACAACGTCAGGGTACACTTAAATAAGGGACTAATAGAACTATGATTCCTTATGAAGGACTACACTATGGTAGTAAAATGAGGAAAATCCGTCAGGAGGTTGGAGTTTGCGGGGGAATCCCAGCCTATACGAAATTGTACCACATAATTCAGAATTCAATATAAAAATATATTTGAAAAAAAGAATACTGATCACGGATAAGTCCACCTGTAGTTGTCCAGACCAAGAAGGGCATCCCTTCCACACCAGGGAGCATCTTACCAGGGCAGACACCTGTAAACTTAACCAGAAATAGAGGTTGATCCCATGAACCATGAGATAAGCTAGTGCTTGTTAGCAAAACGACGAGAAATGAAAGTATCTTATTAGAGTGTGCTGGATCCTCATTTCTTTCCTTCCCCCCACTTTGTCTATAGAACCATTCAACCTTCAACCACAATCTTCACCATTACTTTCTTTAGACCTTAAAGTGACAAGGGAAGATTATAAATGTACCCACACAGGGATGGGAAACAAAATCAATGAACTTCTCTGTTTTGAAAAAGGATGAGTATGTGTGTGCATCTTATTTTTGAATATATGAAAATACACAGGCATGGGATCTTGAAAGGCTTTTACAATATAAAGGACCAGCCAGAAGCATGCACTGACAGAGAAAATGTCTTCAAGTCCCTTCTCCCTCAACTTTCTAGTGTATAAATTTAGGAATTTTTTATAGATAAAAATGTTAGCGAGATTATTTAGCAATCTCTTTGCAATATAAATAAAGCAACAAAACGAGTCAGGTAGTTCTTTAACTTTAACATTTGCATGTCTGACTCTTAAGTAACTAATCAACAATTTTTGGTAAATAACATTAAGATTAGTCCAACTCAATTCTTCAATATTAGTATTTGAATTGCAGGGGCCATAGAAATAAATTTGCCTCTTTCTCACTCACTGATCAACCAGTAGCTATGCCTTCTATATGCAAGGTCTTGTTTCAAATATAGAAGATTCATTAGGCCAGAGGGCAACAAAGGGCCTACACTATACTTGGGAGGCAGAAAGTCAGTGATATTTTTGAAAGGTAATTTCAGGTGGGCAGAAGCATTAGGAAGACAATGTATCTCTGTATTGAAATGAGGAGTTAGTCCTATCAAAAGGGAAGGTATAGGGAGAAGGCTTCACTCTGAAATATACTTGGCCAATAAGGCATGTATTTCATATATACACTTTTTTTAAAAAAAGATGTATTCATTTTACTTAAAAGTTAGAGAGAGAGACAGAAAGACAGAACTCTTCTATCTGCTGGTTCACTACTCAAATGGTTGCAAATTGGAGCTGAGATGATCTGAAATTGGGAGCCAGAAGCTTCTTCCAGGTCTCCCACATGAGTACCTTCTTCTGCTTTTTCAGGCAATTAGCAGGGAGCTGGATAGGGAGGGGAGCAGTAGGGACTCAAACCAGCATCCATATGGGACACCAGCGGTTGCAAGGGGAGAATTATACGATTGAGCCATTGCACTAGGCCCCATATACACAGCTTTAAAAACATAATGATAATTCTCACACTCCCTCCATTGCCTTCCTCTCTTTCTCTTTTTAAAATTATTGCAATGGCATGCTTTCGATTTACTTTATAATCACAAGTTTAATCCTCCACTGAATAAAACATTCAGCAAGTAGTGAGCTGTGCTCCCACACCTCAGGAAACCACCATCAAGGCCAAGCAGCGGACACACTTTCACTTCCAGAAAGTCCTCTTAGTTTATGCAACAAGGCCACAGTTGTATTTCCATGACATCCTACCACTTCCCAGCCCAAATCACTGCAGGAATTATGTCTTTCATTTGAAATCAATCGCTTTTGCATCCACTAGGGTGATAGACTGAAGATTAGAGAGTCCTGCTGAATCCTCGCCAGTGTGACACTCCAAAGGGAGGCTTATGGACTTTGGTTCAACAATGGCAGCTCCTGTTGGGCTTTAGGTTTCACAATTTGACTCATGAACAGTGGAGGGCAGCAAAGAGGTCAGTTTAGGTATTACCAAACATGCTAGGACACCAGGTGGCAGTGCCTCTGCAAGGAACTGCTTCAGTTCTCCATTCCTGGAGACCTTCTACAGCTTGAACATAAAAGAAAACAGAAAGGTTTATAAAAAGACTTTACAAAACGGCAACACTTGGGTAAAGATGTGCAGGAGGTGTAGGGGCCCACTGAATAGTAGTGGGGAGGCAACATTACAGGCAGAGATCTAAGGTGACTGGCAAAGGGGTTTATGAAATCATGCTCATAACTTGGGGTGGGCATTATGGTGCAGAAGCCTACACTGCCACTGGAGAACTCCCACATTCCATATTTCAGCGTTTGATTTGAGTCCCAGCTGCAGCATTTCAGATCCAGCTTCCTGCTAATGTGCCTCTGGCCAGCAGCAGTAATGGCTCAAGTACTTGGGTGCCTGTCACTGGAGTTGGAGACCCAGGTGGAGTTCCTGGCTCCTAGCTTTGTTCTGCCTTAATCTTAGCTGTTGTGGGCATTTGGGGAATGAATGATCAGATAAAAAGATCTCTCTCTTCTCTCCCCCTCTACTCTCTCCTCTTCTCAACTCTGTTCTCTGATCTCATTCCACGTCAAATAAATAAAACTTGTACACAATTTAAAAGAAATAATGTCTTTTCTTCTAACTCTGTTTCTTCCTAACAATGTAGCATTAAATGTAGAAGAGATTCACTCACACATTCAGGAGTTTTAGCTGGATTATTGAGGATGTCCTCATCTATTTATCCTGCGGCAACTTGTACCTGGACTTGCTTCTTCTCTAGTTCTCGTTGCATTCCAGCTGAAACCAGCAATGTCACCACAATGGACATGTATTTCTGAAGTGATTCTTCAAGCTTTTGTCATTTTACTGGCAGCTTTTTAATTGATCTTTATGAACTCTGAACATGTTGTGAACTTAAAGTCCCCTTCCAGAAATCTATATTATAAATATTTTCCAGTCCATGTTTTTGCTTTCCATTTTCTTGAAAGTGATTTTTAACACAGATAATTTTTGTAAAAAGCCTGCTCCATGTTCATAGGAAGCTAACTTGGAGATTTTAATTGTTTTTAAATTACTTAAATGCTTTTCCCTCTTCAACTTCTATTGTTTCTGATAAAAAGGCAGGCACGATTCTTATGGCCCCAGTTTCCAGAACACAGTGTGTCAGCCTTTTCTGGCCATTTGTAAGGGCTTTTTTTTTTTTTTTTTGCTTATTTGTTTTTAGGTTTGTTCACTTAAATAGACACTCCAAATATGGATTTGCTTTCTGTGCCTATAATTCTTCTGCTGAAAACAGCAGTGGTTGGGTTCACCAAAGCCCTCATCCAAGCTATGGCATTTCATACAGCACAGCTCCTGAGCCAAGGAATTCCTTCTCCAGAAAATCAAGGGTGCAAGTGAATTACAGTGCTGGTTGTGCTTAATGGAAGAACTACTTATAAAAACCAGTGTAACCATGTGATCATTTGTACAAAACAAAAATTTTATAATAGTTATCTTATAATAGCTATGAATTTTTCACTTATGTATTACCAATTTAATAATTTTCCTCCATTGTCCTACATGCATAAGATGTGACAGAATAAGTTAGTTTTATATCTCATTATAACTCAATAGTTCAAGTTACTGTAACAATATGGAGGAATTCAATATGGGGGAGAGCTTAGGGAAGGGTTGGGGGAATCCCAGAGCCTATGACACTGTGTCATAAAACGAAATTTTAGAAGTAGTAAAAAAAAAATATTTCAAGTACAGAGTGTCAATGGGAACATGAGACTCAATTTAAAAATTTTTTTTAAAAATTACACCCAGATGGATAGATGAAATGTATCTCCTTTTTAGGGGATAGGGTTGCCCTGTGTCTTTTGGCTATTGGAGGAAGATTTGCATCATATTAGCAGGAAACATAGTCTTTCTATTGCGTTTATTTGGTATAAAGATATTCACATTTCAAGTTGACAAAAAGATACAGTGGTAAAGCAGCTGTCTAAAGATTTTCCAGAATTCGCTTTTCTGTATTGTTCTAGGTTAGCCTTTGGCATAAGAGAACTTGTACAGTAGTCTGCAGGCTGGTACAGGTGTCTAGGCACTGTGGAAACCCACACATGTTGCTATTGATACTCTGGTTCATCTTACTGTTTCCTCACAACCTCTGCACTGTCACCGGATCTGCTCCTTCAACTATTATTTGTCTTGAGCCAAATGTACCTATGGCATAATGGTAAATGACACTACGTCTTCTGACCCACCTACCATAGGAGATCGCAGGATATGGGGAACAGGGGTATTTTACATGTTCTTGTGGCTCATTTGTCCTCAGAGATTCCACTACATTCTTATAAGTCGATACTCTGTCCATGTTTTTGCCCAATGTTTCCTTTCTAGACACCTAACCGACTCGATCAATTTGGGCTCAATATAAGACAAAAAGACAATAGCTTTGCATTGATTGCCACCAGTTCCAGTGAGTGTATGAGATCTAACCCATGTTATTAATTTCTTATTCTGTCTCACTTTCAGCAGTTCTATATCTCTGATTATCTGACACAAGTTCTAAGTGAAAGGGCAAAGGAAACAATTTTGCTGTTCCAGACACCTAGACTGAGAAATGGCCACTTTGAATTCTTGTAGTGGGAAAGTAGATGTTGAAGCACAGTGAGTGAAGCCACTGCTTTGGGAAGGCCACACTCCTTGTCAGGGTGCTGGAGTGCCCTTTGGAGTCCAGGCTATCCCATGCTTCCTGCTAATGTGCTGTGGAGCAGAGAATGAGGATCAAAATACTTCAGCTCCTGGACCCATGTGGGAGATGTGGATGGAGTTCCTGGCTCCTGGATTCAGCTAGCCCAGAGCAGCATTATAAGCATTTGGGGGAGTGAGCTAACGGATGTGGTTCTTTTCTTGTTTGTTTGTTTCTCTCTATCTGCCTGTCACCTTGTGTTTAAATACATAAATCTCTTTCAAATTCTAAAGGAGGAAATTTTCTACTGTATTACTTAACATGCTTTTTGGTCTATTTTAAGAATTCAAGACATTGTGTTAGAAGGAAGTTGCTGCAAAACATGTTTCCAAATGAGACAGAAGGAGGTTTTACTGATTATTCAATCTTCTGATCTAATCTGCAGATGAAGCAACCGCAGCCACTTCTTTCTTGTCTGGGAGCTGCAGGTGTAGCTTTCTGCTGGGCTTCTGCACCGGGATCTTTTCTCTTAGATTGCCCTAGGGTTTTTGTTCAGCTTCTGCTATCACTTCAAACACTGTGTGTTCCCAGAGAGCACAGAAATACTTCGATGAATCATCCAGCTGTAGGGCTGAGATGGTGAGGGTGATGGATTTAGCACCTTTCTGGAAGTTGATAGAATAACGACTGCTCTTTGCATTCTGGCCCGTGGAACTCTGACGAATAAGAAAAATCATCTCTCCACTGAAAAGTTGCTTGTACCATAAAAGGTAGTATGTGTTCAGACCTGTATCATACTGACAGGACAGGGTGACTTCTGATCCCTCCGACTTGAATATGTCTGGCTGGGTTTGAGTCACTGTCTGGGTCACGCTGGATCCTGTGGAAACAAGCAGAAAACAGAACTGATCCTCTGTCGTGGTGAATAAAATATATATATATATATATATATATTTTTTTTTTAAAGATTTATTCATTTTATTACAGCCAGGTATACACAGAGGAGGAGAGACAGAGAGGAGGATCTTCCGTCCGATGATTCACTTCCCAAGTGAACCACAACGGGCCGATGTGCGCCGATCCGAAGCCGGGAACCAGGAACCTCTTCCAGGTCTCCCACGCGGGTGCAGGGTCCCAATGCATTGGGCCGTCCTCGACTGCCTTCCCAGGCCACAAGCAGGGAGCTGGATGGGAAGTGGAGCTTCCGGGATTAGAACCGGTGCCCATATGGGATCCCGGGGCTTTCAAGGCGAGGACTTCAGCCGCTAGGCCACGCCGCCAGGCCCAAATAATAAAATATTTTAAGAATGCAACTAATTTAGCATCCAAGCTCAATCCAAACTCCAGTCACAGTGGTCTCACTTTTTCCAATCCTCCAAGTCTCCTTAAGTGCCTGTGAGGTATTCTAGACCCACATTTGGAACCCTGCATACCAGAGCAGAGGAAAAGCATGAATACCCAGGCCAGGCTGGAGAGCGGCATGTGGCACATTTCCTCTTGCACACAAGTAGGTTTCATTCAGCCTCAGACTTCAGAGTTTCTGAGAGCCTAGCCACCTGTATATGTAGTTCCTAAATTATGCTGCTGCGGCTCAACAGGAAGTGGTGTTTGATTGGTCCATAAATCTTATGAGTAAGGAAAGTCTGGTTTACCACAAAGCTTTTCACATCCACTTGCCTTTTTCTGTGAACTAAGTTAAGCAGGGTCTAGGAAACAGGTTTGGAAAAGAAATTTAGTATTGAGAATTGGGGCTGCAGGGAACTAAAGATTGAACTAATTAGCATACATGAATATTTTCAGTGGCATAATTCGGTACCCATTTAGATTTATTATGGGATCTGGGTTTTCTTTGTATTCTACTTTCTATGAAATTATAGCTATAAATATTCCATTTGGCTTTATCACTTGAGCACAAGTTAATATCAAACAATCAAAAGACAAATAAATAACTGGAAAAGTAAGTATAGAAGCTCCCCAATTTCTGATAGCATTAATTCCTATAAACCTATTGAAAGTGATTGTGCAAGTTAAAATGCATCTTATACATATAACCTACCTACCATCTATCAAAACTTAATGTAGTGTACCTTAGAGATGCTCAGAACATGTACCTCAACTTACAACTGGGCAAACTCATCTAACACAAAGTCTATTTTCATAATAAGTTGTTGAATAGTTCATATAGAGTATGGAGTACCTGTATACAAATGATGCTCACGTATTGGGGATTTACCATCACAGTCAGGTGACTGAATAGGAGGTGTGGCTCTCCAGGGTTTCCTGAGAAAAGTCAAAATTCAAAATTTGAAGTATGACTTCTATATCACTTTTGTATCATTGCAAAGTTCAAAAATCATCCAGCTGAACCAATGTAAGCTAGGGACCTGCTATAGACAAATTCTTTAGAACAATTCCGTTTTTGCTATTTTGTTTTGTTTTCTTTGTTTTGTAGCTGGTTGAAATAACAGGTCAATAAATAGTGTGAGAAAGAGAGCCTAATTACTTGAGATACCTGCTCCTCTTCCCTATTCCACCTCTGAGGCCTGCAAGCAGCTTTACAATTGGTTGTTATCAAGAAGCAAACAGAGACCAGGAGTAGCCCTTGCAGCCTGGGGAGCACCTGGACAGCAGGATTTTCCCTCCGATTCAAGAGTTCTACTTTATACTTTCGACAGTTCACACAGCTCCACGGCCCCTTGGTGACATGCAACTCCTGCCTCTGAAAGGTGGGTTTTGGATGAGTAGAGAATTTTTTGCTTTCCTACAAGAGATAGAGTGGAAATCATGACCTCTCTTTCTTCCTACTCACCCATAAAACCATGGGAACTGGTAACCTCACAGGTGTCTGCCCAAACTGATCTTGCAAAAGGTCTCTGAGTTCTACAGTGTCGGTACTCGTGGCTGCAGGGTTGATGGCAGTTGCAATGAAGTTCTATTATTTATCATATAATTCTGGGATTACTTTTATTAGATGTCCTGGGAGGGTAGAAATCATGGGTCCTCTGCATTCAAATATTATGTTATGTTGTAGCCATAAGTATACATATATTTGGTGCAATTCTTATAGTCACTAGTAAGACAGGATCTCTATTTTTTTATTAGAGAAAATATGCAAAACTACGAATAGAATGAATGTTCTTCAAAATGGTAAAAAAAATTCCCCTCTATGGATATGAAATAAAAATTCTTTTGATTTCATGACTTAAATTTATCTTGATAAAGGAGTTTATGTTAAATTTTTAAATTCCTCCAAATGCATCTTGTTCGATTGCTCCATAAGGAAATTCAAATGGAAAATTATCCTCAAACACTTTCTTGTCCCTTGGTAGAAACTCTGAGCTCACATTACTGTCTGAGGCTAGAGATCACTGTTGAGGTTCCCAGCCTGTTCCCATTCTCCTTCTCTTTTAATCCTTGATTACCATTCTTCTCTGATGTTGATTACAAATTCCAGCATAAGATCTGCATTCTGTTTTCACTATCGAATATTTCAAACCAATGAAAGTTACTCTACTCATACATAAATACTACAACTTTTTAAAAACCAGTGAGTTCTACAGATGTTTAACATTTTTTTAAAATTTTTATTTTTAGGGCTGATTTTATTTATTTGAAAGGCAGAGTTACAGAAAAAGAAAGAGAGGGATATTTTGTCTTCTGGTTCACTCTCCCAAAAGGCTACAAGAGTCAGGGCTGGACCAATCCAAAGCCAAGAGCCAGGAGTTTCATCCAGGTTTCCCATGTGAGGACAGAGGTCCAAGGACTTGGGCCATCCTCTCTTGCTTTCCCAGGCACACTAGCAGACAGCTGGATTGGAAATGAGCAGCCAGACTTAAGTTGGTACCAATATAAGATGCCACGGTACCAATGCTTCTTTACCTTTTCAAATCAGAGAAAATGATGTAAAACAAACTTTGGTAATCAGGGCAAATTCATTTACTAACATCTTGTATACTCATCTTCCATTGTTTAAGAGCCTATTACTGTGGCTCTGTTCTATTTTCTATTTTTGAATATTGAGAAAGTATGTATTGTGAACTGAGGGAAACAGCCTCTGGGTTGTTTATGACAGATTGAATATTTTGCTTCCTGTGTTACTGACTTATTTATTTATTTTTATATTTTATGGGCAAAATTCACTCTGTGAAATAAATAGTCCTTAAGTACAGAGTTGGGGCTGTCATGATGACATAATAGGCTAATCCTCCACCTGCAAGCACCAGCATCTGGTTTGTGTCCCAGCTGCTCCACTTTCAATCTGAATCCCTGATTATGGCCTGGGAAGGCCGCAGAGGATGGCCAAAGTCTTTAGGTCTCAGCACCATCATGGGAAACCCACAAGAAGCTCCTAGCCCCCAGCTTTGGATCAGCTCAGCTCTGACTGCTGCAGTTATTTGCAGAGTGAGTAACACGTGAAAGACTTTTCTCTGTCTTTCCTCTCTCTATAAAAATCTACCTTTCAAATAAAAAATAAATCTTTTTGTTAAGTACAGCATTAGAGGAGTTTTAAAAAAAAAACAAACATCTTTATAATGCTTACCTACCCCTAAGAAACACAATATTTAACTCCCTGAAGATCCCTTGAGGGGGATCCCTGGTTAAGCCATGGATTCGAATGCCCAAGTCTCTCATCAGAGCCCTTGAGATGAAGTCTAGGCTCTGTCTCTGATTCTAGATTCCTGCTGCTGCAAACCCTTGGAAGCAGCAATTGCAACTCAAGTAGTTGGGATTCTGTCACCCACAAAGGAAACATGGAGTAAGTTCCTGGCTCCTAACTTTGATCCTCCAGCTGTTGTGGGCATTTGGGGAACGAACCAGCATATGGACATTCATGCATTCTCTCTCTCTTTCTCTCAAATAAAGATTGTTTCAAATGATTTAAAAAAAAATTTCATTGGGTCAGCATCATGTCATAGTAGGCTAATCCTCCACCTGTAGTGTCCATATCCCATATGAATGTGGGTTCTAGTTCCACTTGCTCTACTTTTAATCGAGTTCCCTACTAATGGCCTGGGAAAGCAATAGAAGATGGCCCAAGGCCTTGGGTGACTGTACCCATGTGGCGGACCTGAAAGAAACTCCTGGCTCTTGACTTTGAATCAGCCCAGATCTGGTCCTTGCAGATACTTGGAGATGAAATCAGCAGATGAAAGATATCTCTGTGTGTGTCTCTCTCTGTCTATAACTCTTTCAAGTAAAACAAATAATGGGAGATGGAAGAGATGGAAGATCCCTTTCTCCCCTCTCTTTCTGTCACTCGGCCTCTTAAATAAAAGAAAAAAAACAATAATTCTCATTCTCCAGCCACATAATTCACAATGATTATTGCCACTGTTCTGTTTCGTTTCATCACGGAGTTGTTTATTATTTTAGAATTTTACGTATATGAAATTAAACAGTTTGTACTCTTGACGCTGAGAAGATTGCTAGATATTATATAATTGATTTGTTTATATACCTACCATGGGTTCAGTAGAATTTATCATTGCTTAGCATTCCATTGAGTGCATAGGAGGACTTCAACACATTCGTTGAGAAATAAGATTTAAATATAAATATAAAAACACAAAATTTATTTCTCAACATAAGCTGCATTAACTTCCAGACACTTTCATAAACATTGATACGAGTCAATTAGTCCATTCCTTAAAAAAAAAAAAAAAGAAAGAAAGAAAGCAAAGAAAACAAGCAAGCAAGCAAAGCTGGCAGTAATGGGAATCTAGCCATGTCAATGCAATCTCTTTTACATTACTAATTCATGAAAAGTAAGCTCCCATCAAAGAATTTTTAAGATTAGGAAACAAAAAGTGGCTAGGAGCCAAATCAAGACTGGAAAGTGAATGTCTAATGATTTTTCATAAAACTCTTACTGGATGTCCTTTGCTTGGTTAGTAGAATGAGCAGGAGCATTGTCACGATGAAGAACAACTCTGGTAAACTTTTCTTGGGAGATTTTCTTGTAAAACATGGGCCAACTTTCTCAAAATACCTTTTCAATAAGCAAACTCTGTCATTCTTTAGTTGTCTTGAAAAGTCAAACAAAATGCCCTGAGTGTTGGAAAATTGTCCTCATGGCTCTTACTTATGAATAGTTTGCTTTTTTGTCCAATATGCTTGCTTGTCAAATATATATAATCATCTGTGTCTCTATTACAATATATAAACATATTTTATATATTATGTTTTATGTATATAAATATATATAACTTTATATAAAAACATATATAAATTGTATAATAGAGACCAGCATACTGGGAAGAGAAGATTTGTCACAATATGCATCTTATTTTCCAATAAAAGGAGGACTCCCAATGAAACTTTTAAATGTACCTTGACAACACTATACTAGACTATCTACCATTTCTATACCTACAATGCCATGATATACTACATAGCAGAATGTTGGACTTGTGACTGTTGCTGAAGGACTGTACTATTGTAACAGTATGGGAAAAACAATAGGGGAGTGATGGGGGAGTGGAGAGTGAAATCCCTGTGCCTATGGAACCATATCACTAAATAATAATAGTAATAACAATAATAAATTGAGAATAAAAAGATTTGTTTACATATTTGAAACTCAGAGAGATATTTTCTATTCACTGATTCACTCCTGAAGTAGCCACAGTGGCCGAGGCTGAGCAAGGCCAAAATCAGGAGCCAGGAGCTTCTCCCAGATCTCGCATGCCAGTGACAGGGGCTGAAACACGTGAGCTGTCTTCTGCTGCTTTCCCCAGGCCACTCAGAGGGAACTGGAAGCGGAGACCCTTGGCACTCTGTTGGATTCAAATTTCACGGGCGGCGGCTTTAGTTGCTGTGCCACAAAGCCAACTTGTTCTTGCTTGCTTTGACTCTCCCCCTTCCGTCTCTTGGTAGTCATTGTTCGATTGTGCTTTCTCTTTAGGATCCCACTGGTGAGGCCTTGTTTAACCTCCTGGTGCAGTTCTTCAAAGAAATGCTTCTGGATATTGTTTAAGAATTCCCCTGGAATCTTTCCCCAGTGTTTTCTGCATATCTGGTCACAACAACTTTGACAGTCATGGAGCAGAAAACTTGCTCAGTTTAACTTTTCACTCAGAACTGTGTAAGCCTAACAATATGAGCTGTCCATAATGTTCGCTGTTGTTGTTTCTGTCCTAACAGGGCATAAGCAAGATTTACTTTTTCCTCACAAATTGGTGTGGATGGTCTGCTACTACAGGTTTTATGTCCTAAATAGTCTCATCCCCTTTTAAAATGAGCTGTCCCTTTCCACTTATTTCTCTGGGGACATGGTTCTCATACATTTTTCATGAAGCATCAGTGATCTCAGCATTTTGCATACAAATGTCTCTGTGATTTTGATACTTGGTCTTACTTTTGTGTCGGGTGAATGTTTCTGTGACAGGAGCTCTTTCTAACAGATGTCTTATCTTCCTTTGCTCCAAACTAGATCCTTTTCAGATATGCAATTGCAACATAAAATGAGTGTATTTTGATGGAAAGCATTTTTGAAGTCCATACATATTTTTGGTACACTTTTCATGAACAATTTTCATGAACAATAATAAGATCTATTTAACCTCTTATCTACCAATATTTTTCTCTAGCTTACTGCCGTTAAGAATAAATCGGCTATGAATATGCTTGTCAATATAGGTTTTCATTTCACTTAGATAAATGAAAAAGAATTATGGGGTCACAGTAAGTGTGTGTTTACTGTTTTGAACAACTGACAAAGCGATTGTCTTGTTTACATCCTAATCATCACAGTCAGGAATATTGTTGGGGTCAGCTCTATAGCTTAATGGGTTAAACCTCCACCTGTGCGGTTGACATTTCATATGGACCCTGGTTCTGGACCCAGCTGCTCCATTTCTGATCCTGCTCTCTGCAGCAGCAGATGTTCCAAGTGCTTGGATCCCTGCACCTACATAAGAGACCTAGTGAAAACTGGGATCCTGACTTTGCTCTGACCCAGCCCCAGCCATTGAGGCCATTTCTAGAGAGATCCAGCAGGCAGAAGGGCTCTTTCTCTCTCATTCTCTCTTTCACTCACTCTCTCTTCCTGCTCCTCTCTTTGTGCTTTTCAAATAGTTAAAGTGTTTTTAAATTTTAAAATGTCAGGGCCTGGCGTGATAGCCTAACGGCTAAAGTCCTCTCCTTGAATGCCCCGGGATTCCATATGGGCACCAGTTCTAATCCCTGTGGCCCTGCTTCCCATCCAGCTCCCTGCATGTCTCCTGGGAAAGCAGTCGAGGATGGCCCAATTCTTTGGGACCCTGCACTGGTGTGGGAGACCCGGAAGAAGCTCCTGATTCCTGGCTTCAGATTGGCTCAGCTCCAGCCGTTGCGGCTGCTTAGGGAGTGAACCATCGGAGGGAAGATCTTCCTCTCTGTCTCTTCTCCTCTCTTTATATCTGCCTTTCCAATAAAAATTAAATAAATCTCTACAAAAATTTTAAAAAGACAAAATAATATGATTGCTGCATATGGTTACTTTTAATTTTTGAAATAGTTTAGATTGAGACAATTCATTCAGAATTCCTTTGCACATTTCATTTAGCTTTCTATATATGAGAGAATATTACATTTTCACAATTATATGCCATTACCTAAACCATGAAATTGATGTTGATACAGTGCACTTACTGAATGAGGGATCTTATATTCTGATTTGCTAAGTTTTGCATGCATTCTTTTCCTTTTTATTTTCTCTGAGATTCTACTACCTGTATGTTAGCACCACTGTAGTCAGGGTGACTGTTTCATTACCCTAAAGAAACTCGTTAAGTATACCTTCCCTTTCCATAATGGCCAGCAACTATTGACTCTTCCCTCATCCCTCTAATTTTTCCCGTTTGAAAATGTCACATAAAGGGAGTCTTGCATTGTAAGATGCTCAAGACTGATGTGTTTTCACTCAGCATTATGTCCTTGAGATTCACCCAAGTTGCTGTATCAATAGTTAATTACTCTAGTGTGGCTGTGTTTATTTGATCATGTAGAAATGAGGTGTACTCTAAGCCTCTGGCAGGATAAGCCCCCAGAGCAGAGATGGCTGAGGCCTGAGTGGCAGGTTTGTGTTCAGGCTGCAGGTGCCTAAAGAACACTGTGTGCTTGCCGCACACAAGTAGGTGGCTGAGTCTCCAGGTTGTGAAGCCTTTATATGCAAGGAGAACTGTTTGTCATTTTTGTTGAAAAAAGCTATGAATCTTCCCATTTCCTTCTTACTCTCAACAGAACGAATGGCTATCAAGAGTTCAGGGCCTTTTCCAGGGTATTGCCGGTACCATGGGAAGTAGTCAAATGCACTGTTCTCATATGTACAGTTCAGGATGGAAACCGCTCCTTCCTGGGATGTCAGAGAAGGAGGACTTTGTTTCACCTGCTGCTGGTCACTTTTCTTCCCCTGTTGGCCACTCACCCCTGCTGAGCAAAAAAAAAAAAAAAGGTCATTAGAGTCTCCTAATTTGTATTTCATTCTTAAAGTTTTTAACTACATGAATTTGAACCCAAATTTTCTCACTATCCACACTGCCACACACACACACGAATGACATATCCTGGGATTTTCCTCCACAGCTTACCGCCTTGTTGAAGCCATAGGATTAAAAATGATGCCCCCAGGAGTTTGTCCATGCCTCCTGTCACCAGACTCAGGTGGTGTTGTCTTCTCAGCCAGCTGGGACCGGGACTCCAGATTCACACCCGCTTTGCTTCTTGCAACAGGCTCCACCCTCAACACATGCTTTCACTCTGAGCTAATTCTGTCACAGGAAACACTTCACTGGTTTGTTACAACAGTCAAAAATGGATTCACTTGGAATAGAATAACCCCTCTTTAAACATGAATAAGGATCATGTCACAGTTTCTCTCTCTCAGACATTCCCTTCTTCTTCCTCGCATCTCCAAGAATAGTGAGAGCCACACACTGGGACGACTGAGTGTGTCAGTAGAACATGCCGGTTTTGTGACGAGGGGAGAGAGAGAATTCCTGAAACTGCAAGATCAGCATGAAGAGGGGCACTGCACTTTCATCACAAAACTAAGAAAGTTGTTAAGGATACACGATGGGCAAGCTGTCCTACAACAAAGTAAAACCACGCATTAGAAAATACAGAATATATGCTGCTTCATCCTACAGAAATTTAAATTGTATTATAATCTTCCAGATTCATCCATATTTTATATGACCATAGGAATTACTAGAAAATAATGAAATCAATTCTACAGTCCTAAATATTATATAATATATATAGAGAGAAATTGATGAGTAAATTAATATTCCTAATATAAGTTCAGCCTGGCCATCATGGACATTACAGGGAGTGAACGAGTAAATGGGGAGCTTTCTCCCTCACCTCTTTCTCTCTCCCTCTCTCTCTCTCTCTCTCTCTCTCTCTCTCTTTCTGTATATATGTATGTCTTTGCCTCTTGGGTGAGTATACAAATATTTTAAAGAGAATCTGGGCAAGAAATCATGTTTCTAGAATATGTGTCAAAGGAAAAAGTGGTTAATGCTGCTTCTGGGCCACGTTGGAGAGGAGTTTTGATGGTGTCTGAGATGCTTCATTGTACCTTAAGGCCTGAGTCGCTTTTCTAGCAAGAAGAATAATTTGGCCAAAGATTGGGTTGTGTAGAGGTGAAAATATAAATTTGGAATAGAGATGTTAAAGTGTCTTTGGAAATCACATGCATCATTCAAAGAAACATTTACTTCCAAAGTCATATTTTTCAATGCTGGTAGACCAGAATGAAAGCAAATATCATTATTTAGGTAGGTGGATAAATAGACTCTTAGCTATGTGGATTTCACACATATATATTTTCAGAGGAGATTATTATTGACTAGATTTTTTTTAAGTTTATCGCTGGCTACTTGCTTAGACACATTTCAGTCTTCTCTGAAGGAACATTGCCCTCTTGTGGTCACATCGAGAGGTTGCAGTGAACCGTTCTTGCTGCTTTTTAACATCGTTTCAGGCACTCCTGCACCAAGCGGAGCCCTGAAACAAGTAGCTAAGTCTTTCCCACGGAGTAGTAATTTCTCCAGACAGAAGGAGATGTTTCCATTGCTTGGGCAGGCTATGAAGCTTCTGTGGCTGTCTACTGACATGTGTCTCCAGTGGATTTGGAGGAAGTGGCTGGGATCCTGCACATAGGATCAGGGGTACTGAAACAGGAATATGTGCCACACTTGCCACAAGATGCCCTCAGAGGTGGACTTTGGTTCTCGGGATAAATGACTGTGTGGATTCTCCTTTCCATAGCAGCGACATCAGAAGCAGAAACCCCTTCAAGAATGAAGAAATGGGGCCGGTGCCATGGTCTAGTATGTTTGGCCTCTGTCGGCAGAGCTGGCATACCATATGATTACCTACTTGAGTCCTGGCTGCTCTACTTCTGATCCGGCTCCCTGCTAATGATCTGGGAAAGCAACGGAGAACGGCTTAAGTGCTTGGGCCTTTGCTTCCATGTGGAAGACCTAGAGAAAACTCCTGACTCCTTGGTTCAGATTGGCCCAACTCCTGCCATTGTGGCCATCTGGGGAGTGAATCAGCAGATGGAGTGTCTCTCTCACTCTGTCTCTCCTGGTCAATGTGATTATACCTTTCAAACAAAAATAAATATTTTTTTAAAAAGACAAAGTATGCTTGTCCCAAATACAGTCTTAGTTAAAATTTTTCTTTCTTTCTTTTCCACTGCTTGATATAATTATCATTTCTGCTTGTTGCCAACATAACGGGTGTGTAGTGGTTTCTTAGTGTGGAGCTAACTTGCTTAGCCCAGGTGATGTAGAAAAGGGGTCAGCAAATATTGTCCATTAAGAACTGAACAGTGAACACTTCAGCTTTGGGGGGCATTCCATCTCTGCTACAGTCATTCACCTCTGCCATTGCAACATGATTCAAGACAGCTGATAAAACAAAGAAATGAGCATTGATGTCAAAGATCGGTTTTAGAAAGGGGAGAAAATGGTTAGATGTGGCTCCAGAACCATGGATTTATTGACCCCCTGAAGTAGACTGTCCTTCCATATGCCTACTGGTCACACACATAGTGATGATAAAGAGTTTGCTCAAATATTTTACCTATTTTAGAATCGGGCCATTGATTTTCTTGTATTAAGTTGTAAGAGCTCTTTGCACATGTGTTTCACAAATCCAATGAAAGATATGTGTGTTTCAAATATTTCTCTCCTAATTGGCGGATTTGGGTTTTGGTTTTGTTTTGTTAAAGAAGTCCAAGACTTCTACACTGAAAATTTCAGAACAAAATTGAAAAAAAATCCATGACTAATGAATGGAAATTCAAGCTCATAAATTAGGAGACTCAATAGGGGCCAACGCTGCGGCATAGCGGATAAAGTCACTGCAAGGCAAGTAACTTGTATGTGTGCTGGTTTGAGTGCCAGCTGCTCCATTTTCCAACTACTGTACCTGGGAAGGGAGTAGAAAACGGCCCAACTGCATGAGCCCCTGCCGGCCACACGGGAGATCTAGGAGACTCCTGGTTTTAGCAAGGCTTAGCTCTGTCTGTTCTAGCCATTAGAGGAGGAAACCAAGGGATAGAAGAGTTCTATCTGTGTCTTCCCTTTCTCTGCAAAGCTCTTTCAAGTCAAATAAAAAAGTAAATCTTAAAAAAAAATAAAAGACTCAATGGTTAGCTTAAGATGGAAGTTCTCAAATTCTATAAACTCAAAACAGTATCACTCAAAACTCTGCAGGCTTTTTCTGTAGAAATTGATGAACTAATTCTAAAATGTACATGAAAATGCAAAGAACCTAGAATAACAAACCGATTTTTTTTTGTTAAAGAAAAGAGCCATTTTGGAGTACTCACACCCATGCATGACTTAAAGACTTACTGAAGAAACAGTGATAAAAATAGTTTGGTATTAGTGAATATAGGAACAAAAAGGAATAAAAATAAGGAACATGACAGATATTACATAAATAAACTCACATGTACACATTAAATTAATTTTCTAAAAAGAATTAAAGATACTTCGGTGAAGAAAAAAAAAACACTTTTGAGAAATGATCATTGATCATTTAAGGCCTGTAAGCACATATACAATCACTGGCCTTCACCTGGCCCATTTTCATTTGGATTGCATACTAAATCAAAATGGATTGCATACTAAATCAAAAGCTAAAACTCTCAAACTTCCAGAAGAAAGTATAATGAAAACCTTTGCATAACAAAGGTAAGTATACTTTTCTTAGAACAGAAAAAGCTTGATGAGACATGAGCATTTGTCTCATTGACACATTTGGTTTCATTAAATTAATGCAGAGTGAAACACTTTTTTTTCCACAAAAGATTTATTTACTTATTTTTAGTGGAAAGGCAAATCCACAGAAAGAAGGAGAGACAAAGATCTTTCATCCACTGGTTCACTCCACAACAGCCTCAATGGCTGGAGCTGAGCTGGTCTGAAGCCAGGAGCCAGGAGATTTTTTCAGATCTCCCACGTGGGTGCGGTGTCCCAAGGTTCTGGACCATCATCCACTGCTTTCCCAGGCCAGAAGCAAGGAGCTGAATGGGAAGTAAAGCAGCTGGGACACTAGCCAGCTTCCATAGGGGATTTTGGCACTTCCAAGGGGAGGATTAGCCAATTGAGCTATTGTGGCGGGCCCCACATATTCTCTTTTTCTCTGTGTTTTAAATAAATGAATCTTTGAAAAAGTCTTTATAGCTTATCCTATCTTCAATATTTTAGGTTAAATTCTGAATGATTAATTAAGAGTTTAACCAACTCTTGCAGGAACTGTCTGGAGTGTTTCTTACTCGTGTTTGTATTATGTTTATGAATAGCAACATCTTGCACCTACTGCTGCCTCTTCTGCAATTTCCAAGCCTCTTGGTGATAAGTACTTTATCCCTATACAGTCAGGGATACAGGGACGTTTAGCGTTCAGGACAGTGACTGTCCTGGAGTCAGCTGACTGTTGTGCTCATGGCCACCTCTCCAACCCAAACACCACCTTGTCTCTCCAAGCTTTGTGCAAAACTGTGAGCCCAGTATAGATGCTAGGTTTTGTAGTTTTTAAAGATTTATTTTATTTTTATTGGAAAGGCAGAGTTATGAGAGAAGGTGAGACAGAGAGAGCTTCCATCCACTGCTTCACTCTCTAAATGACAGGCCCACTGTGAA